>NC_084666.1:66008754-66314587 GCF_028389875.1 Rhea pennata
AAAAAACCCTCCAAATACTGCCTCCCATGTGCTATAAAAAAAGTGCTACTTTGCTTTTGCTTTGTCAATCGATAAGGTTGCTCAGAACTTCAAAATAAATGCAAAGTAACCACAGACACCCATGGGAGTATCACACCTGCACAGAAACATCTAAACCGGCTCAGCAGAGGTTCAGATACAGCATAGTCTTGAAAAACACACCAACCAATGTGCTTTCCTTGCCCTGCTGGCACCCAGAAGCAGAAGACTAATGCAATCCTTCTGAAGCTGGGCAAACATAGGATGAGGTGTGCACAAGAAGAGACCTGCCTCATTTCCCTAAAAAAGATTACAGTCTAAAGAAGAGTAAAATCAAGATAAGGGTAGAGAAACATCAAAGGCAGAGGCTTACAGGGAAGAGCCTAGGCACTGTTAAAAGGAGAAATAGGAATTAAAAGCCATTTTCCCATTTGTGGCAGACAGAGATGAAATGGCAACTTTCTCCAGAATATTCCAGTTGGTTATAACCCACACTGATGTGCACAAATGAAAGCTAGTATTCTCCATCTCTCTCATGAATTTCAGTATTTTATATTCAACACACAACAGTCCACTCAGTTTTGCAGAGACAAACTCCTGAAGAAACCAGTAACGCCTAAGAGGGGCCCATGAATGTCACGTGAATGCCCAGCCCACATCCCCCTGTTCTGCAGTGCCAGAAGGGGTAAACCTGCCCCAGGACACATTGCCACCAGCTCTTTAAAATAAAGCACACTCTGAACATCCCTTCCTTAAGTAACAATCCAAGAGCTACAGGACCTCTTTCATGCTTTCTCCATTTTAATGCAAATCTGCCTTGACACCAAGAGACCCAAAATGGAATTCTGTAGAAGTAACGGAAAATAACAAAGCTTGTATCATCTGCTGATAATGATGTTTTCAGGTTCCCAACTTATATGCATATATTTCCTTAAGGAGGGAATATTTTTTAATATCAACTTAACAAGAAAGCCCTCTATTGAAAGATACGAGCTTAAACCAAGTTTTCTGATGTCAAACAATAAATCCTACAATAAATTAACAGAAACAATAGAAGTAGTAGCAGAAGAAAATTAAGATAAGGAGGATTCTAGCTGAAATAGGCTTTTTTAATCTCAGGGTCTAACAGTTCCATAAAAAGTAGTAGACAAAAAGAAATAATGGCAAAGTTGTTATCACAGTAATGGTAATACATAATAAATAATCAGTGCTTCAAAGAAAGATAATGCGATGAGTCGAACTTTGTATCAAATTTCTTCAGCAAAAGATTGACTGCCTGCAAAGTTAGTTTTTGTTTTTTGTTCTGGTACATATGCAAATGAGAAGCAGGCACTGAGCTTAGAATAGACAGAAAATTGGTCCAGTTAGAGAATTTGCATAGCTGCCTGAATAAAATAGGAAGAAAAACTAAGCATGTAAAACTACAAACGTAGCAGTTAATAGAAATCCACAACCAGCACTCATCTCTGGATGACTGTCAAAGAACACTGCTGTAATACTGAAATGATGGAAGAAGACATAAATCTGCTCTTCTCTTTGAGATTTAAATGTTGTTAAGCTTCTCTTCTTTTTAATTTGGGAACTGAGCAACCACCTTTATGACAGTAAAACTATACAGGCGAATTCTGCCATTAGAGTAGCTGGCATTTACCCAGAACTCCTTTAGTTTCAGTGAAGCTACTCTGCATTGATCCCAACATTAAGGGAAGCAGAGTGTAACTCAGTTTGTAGCACCAGTGAAAGAGGCCTAATTACCCTGATTTCAGATTACTTTTTTTGTTTTGCTTTGTTTTTAGCTCTAGTGACTGAAAGGCTGAGGGGATGGAATCAGAGAACTTTACCTTCTTCATAGCTGCTGTGTAAGTGCCAACAAGGCAGCTGGGCCGCCTTCTTCATACCTTCCTGTCTGGCCATAAAGAGCTGGCCGAGGATGACAGCTTCCCCTAAGTTTATAGCACATCTACATTTTTGTGGTTTGAAAGAAACCTCTTGCAATGAAAAGGTTCAGGTGAGCAAATCTGTACATTTGTTTTCAGTGACTGGATAAAGAACAGTGCAAAGAGAGGAGGAAAACAGAAGGATATTTAATAATTCCTACTAAAACAGCGAGTCACATTGGTCCGTTCTGTATAATACTATGGTTCTTTTAAGTGCAAGTTCTCTAGGACAGGAATTGTCTTTATTTGTGTAACAGTTAACACAGTAAAACCTTACATTTTATTATTATTATTTATTATTTATTTTAGATTTTATTATTTTTTACAAATAATAAGTAAATTGATTGACAAATTTCTCTATGAGGAAAAAGTGTGACACATGGAATATTAGTGAGTTTGACCTCACCTTCCTTCTCCATCCACTAAGTCAATCAGGGGGCAATGTTAGAAAAGGTCTGATATAAACTACAGTTGCAACTTCTTTCTGTAAGAGCCTGGCATGGTTCCCATGCACTGCTCCATTAGAAAGAATTACCAAATTAGCCACTATCACTTCTTATCATCTCATATGGAATGCCAGGGCAAACAAACTGGCTTGCAACGTTTCTTTCCATTGGAAAATAAAAATGAACACACTGGGTCAAAACAATTCAACAGTAGCCATAAGGGCTAAATAGATCAAGGCAAAAGACATCTGATGCTCTTCCCATGTACCTTCTCAGCTTCCAACCATTTTCAGCTCAAGAGATATCCTGAGCCAAATAAGGTTTCTCTCTAGTTATTCACCTTCCGTGATTTTCTCTTCTAAGTACTAACCCAATCTCTCTTTGACCTTAAGGGTACACTTTTAAACTCTGAGCATTCACAGCGCCAAGGGCGATGATTTCCAGGAGTGTTCAGCCTGCTCTGTGGAAAACCTATGCCTTTCGTCAGTCTTGAACTCAGCACTCCCCAGCTTCACCCAGAGGTGTCTAGCTCTTGTGCTGGGAGAGGTTCCACCAGAGAGATGCCTACCTCCCCACTCTCAATCCCTTGAGATGCCTCTGTCCCTTTCTTTCCCACTGATGCATTGCTGAAAAACACTACTTGTGTAAAGACAGTTCTCCAATAAGTATATATGATCCAACAGATTCACACCAGTCTTGGCCTAAGACTGGTAAAGGATTCCTAATTTTACCAGTACTCACTGTTATTATTGTGATTAAAAACTATTTAAAAGATCTGGCTCAGTGCTCATGTAATCTTCTTTTTTAGAATAAAGTATCAACTGTATCTGACTCAGATATCCTGTCCTGAAAGAGAGCTGCTGCTTTCCTAAGGTGCACTAAGATGCTGTAAGAATGATACCACTGCTACAACATTTTCTTGACAGAACTGTCAAGAAGTTCTTCACAGAACTGTACTTTATTCTTCTAAACTTCAAAAAGGTGTCATAAAAATCCTTCTAGCTGTTTCTGAATTATAAAAATGCAAACACATATATCAGTTATATTCACATTAAAAAAATTGTCTTTTATTAAAATACGTTCCATACATTGCATAGATTGGCAGTTGGAAAGCAATTGTTTCTAACAGTCAGATAATCACAGAGCAACTTCTGTCAACATGATACTCTCTGGTCACTAAAAATCATTCAACTATACTTTTCCCATTATATGCAACACAAAAGCTATCAGTTTATGCCATATGTTCTTTGGAAAACGCTACTTCTTACATTTATATGGTGGCAGGAGGTAACGTGCACTAAACAGGAGAAATATTTTGATTGCTTTACCTTCCCAGACTGCACTTGGAATCTATATCGAAGCATTTCCTTAGCACTAGCTAAGGTGCAGGTTTCAAACATGAAAAGCCTTTGTAATGCTCCTGGCATTACTGGCAGGTCTCAGATCATTACCGCAAAGTTCCTCTGCAAATACTGTATTACAGACTTCACTTGCTTATATTATCAATACAAGTGGCTTTATCTTCTCTGTGTTCCTTTAGCCACATTACACACAGGTAGAAACCAGGAGCAATTCCACTGCAGTTGTTAAAAAAAAAAAAACAGCACAAGGCCCTAACTATTCAGATTGTTCAGCTGTCACGTTGTACTGGCTTCTGCTTCTTCACCTCGCTAAGTCCAAAAAACATCGAATCTCTGTAGGCCTGGTTTTCCCCATAAACTAGGATTGAATAAATCAGGAATATCACTGCCATAATCACCATTGTGTGTAAGAATCAATGAACTTCCTCTAAACTCCATTCTCAAAACTCCTGAGCTACTTTTAAGGCAAAATACCTGATTAATTCCGATTTCAATTCTACCAGCAGTTTATCAGTTAAAAAAAGTAAGAAAAAGGTTACAGATGAGTTAGTGATGAAATAGGTGAAAGCTTTTCAAAAATACTATTATATAAACTTAGATATACAAGTCCCATCAAAATAACTTATCATTTTAAGTCACAGATGTTTTTGCAAATTCACTGCATTCAGCTAGACATGAGTTTATTCATTTTGCATAATTTTATGTTAAACTTAGTTTAACATTTTGCAGGAATAAATACTGTAAGAGCTGCCAGTAAGCAAGGTACCATAACTTCATTTAAACGGACGCTGTTTACTTTGAAACAAAGACCACAGAAAGATATGAAACATTAAGTTGACAAACTGCTTCCTGTGCCAAATCAAAGTTTTGAGAGGGCAAGAAATTAAAAAATGTTTCTGATAATCAAAAGGTTGTAAATGAGTCCAGTGAAAGCTGCAAATCATGTTTTCATTTTCTTACAGCACTGTGTGTCTTTCTGGTATCTGCCCACTCCAACACCTGCAGCAGTGAGGTCTCCTGTGACCCTCAGGCTTCGCAAGCGAGCTCCACTGCTAATAAATACTGCAGGCAATACGGCTGTGTTTTGGGGCTAGCGTGCTCTCAATTCATATTGCTCCTGATGCGCACAAAACAGTATTAAGTATCATTGTGCTGCAATGGAGTACAGCATTAATTCAACATTTCTTTGTGAAATCACACCCAGTGGGAATAAATTCCCTGTATTTTGGCCCAGGAGAGCGGCACAATCAGCAAATGGATTTCATGGCTAGGAGTTCCCCGAATGCAGACAGTCAGGGGCCTGACTTTTTGCCATTCTTTAATGAAGTCAAGGACTGTGAGCTCAGATATCAGCATGAAAAGGGAGGAGAGGACAACTATTGTGAGGAGGGGGAAGATCGAATGGGCTTTCAGAGGCTGTTTTAAATATAAAGTTTTGGTTTTTTAATCTTTGACAATTTCCCAGAATATCAAACGTATAAAGCAACAATGGATAAGGTCGGTACTAGACTATTTGAAGCTTTCCAGTCGTTTTAAAATTTTCTGACCTACCTAATAGTCTAAGGGTGGAAAGATCATTTCAGGCTGACAACTTACATAGCCACTGTGATCACAGTGCCTGACAGATCCAGCTATATGAATTAATCTTTGGCCTGGAAGTGCCAATATTCAACTTTTGCTTTTTTTTTTGTTTTAATCACCTGGGTCACATATGAGATCACTTCAGGAATATTTTACAAAGTTGTTCTGACATCAACTACAGCTGACAGCTTTTAATCATGGTATTTTTATTAACTAGATTTGAAGCTGCACCTAATTTGAGGCACTTTGCCAAAAAAAAAAAAAAAAAAAAAGTCCACTGCTGAATGGAACTTTCCTGAAAATCACCGAGTTAAATTCAGGGACTATAAAAATGATGACATAAACTGAGTGGAAAATAGACGCAAGATGAACATTCAGAGCATGAGGAGATAGAAGAGATGAGCCTCAACTGAAAGATTTTGTGCCCTGAGTTTGTGACCAAATTCAGTGTTTGCATTGACTGTTCACTGTGAATACCACTCATTTATGTAAGAGCTCAAGTTTGATTCATGACCTGAGAAACTTATTTTGCACATATGTATGAAATACAAGATCAGCTCTAGTCACACCAACGTACTGTTCCATTTGTTTTTAACCAACTTGGATCTAATTAACAGTTCAAGTTATTTAAATCACCACTGAACTGACCCAAGAATTATTTTCTTTTACTTTGAAATATAATGTTTGCTCCAGTGAAAACTTTTGGGTATATATTGCTGGAATTATCTTAGGAAGACAATGTATAGACTTATTTCATTAATCTATTACATATAATAGAATATATATAACTATATATACATTCTATTATAGAATATATATAAGTATATATTCTATTATATATATAATAGAATATTATATATACTACTACATATTATATATATATATAAAATGTAAAAGGAATATACATAATATATTCTTATATGATTTAAGAACTCTGCTTGAACTGGACTTAGATAATGGACCACATGCAAATAAGACAGTATCTTATTATTTCCAAGGAAATGACTACAAGATGATATTTTGCAATAAAAGAATATAAACTACAATGTACTTCCCCCCACAGGTCACAAAAGGAGAAAAAAAGTTCTTTTTTTTTTTTTTTTTTTTTTTTTTTTTAATGAAATGTCATAATTAGGACAGTTCCTTTTTAACATACTTTATGTCCTTTTTTCTCTGCAACGTCTTACAACAAACACATTTGCTTTTAGCTAGTCTTAACTAGAAATTAGATTTACTGGGCAGTGGGGGCAAGCAAAAAATACCGCTTAGTATTTTGGTCTTAGTTTTAATTAACGCATGTAACCAAGTTTATTGTATATGACATCCTGTATCACACTAATGGAAATGGATTTAGCTGTGGTCTCTGCTTCTAAAAATATTATTCACCACACCAATATAAAAATCAACAATATGAGCTTCCCCTGAAATGGCCACATATTACAAGAAAGGCAGAAATTTGGAATGAGCAGTGAACTTTCTTGTATCTGGTATAAGTAACTGAGTTAAGCTTTTCCCATCATTAGAGCATCAATAACAACTTATAAGAGTGCTCAGTAACAGGACACGGGGTCACATAGGCTCTTCTCCTCCCCAAGCCCCTTTCTCGGGTCTCTCCTCTACACTTAGCTTTTCCTATGAAATCTGCAGAAAACAAGTGTCTTTAAAAGGTAACAACACAATGAACTGCACAATGATTCAAACTGAGCCAAGGTTTGCTTTTACAGACTGTTTTGGCAAAACTCATGTGGAGAGCTGTGTTTAGTGCGGATTACCAAAACCTCTATGGAAACTGCAGCAAACAAGTAGAAAAAAGGCTTTGTACTGAACATCTGGAAGACCCTGAAGAAATACATATAATACAACAATGAAAATGGCTTCAACTCAGTATGTATTTCCAGCTGAATGCAATAAGATTCCTGAATTCTATACTCAGATATACACATCGTGATTTTGTGACTAAATACAACATCTTGCATTGACTGAGTTCTCACTATGCTACCTTCACAAATACCTAAGCCTCTGTATAACTCAGCTGCTCCAATTACTTTTTTAAAGCTGTCTTAAGCACGGTGATATCAGGTAATAACGAAGAGAGATCTAAGTCTTCCCTGCACTTTAGTGGCTTTAGTTACAGGTTGTTTTCCACATTTCTTCCAGTTTGCATTTTATACAAGGAGAAAACAATTTTCACTGTGAAGGCAAACACTGCAAGGCACAGAAGCTTTCCTCTGTCACAACTGATTATGTACACTGCAGCACTCTTCCAAGCAACTAAACATGGAAAAACAAGCCCGAACAGCAACTCCTCTGTCAAGTGTGGCTTTCAGGACTTACTCTGACACAGAAAACTACCATTCTGTACTCTGTGGCAGAAATTAATTCACAATGCTGACTTTGGATATATTAAAAAGGAAGATGCAATTCAAATGTTATTACTTGTTGAGAGTCAGCATTGTTTCTCTAATTTATAGATTCATTACACAACTCCACAAGAACAAATTAAAAATGAAAGACCATCTTTAGGTGTCAATCCAAGATAGACTTTTCTCCTAAATTTTGTGCAATAAAATAGCTTGCCAAATAAATGTAAAAGACCAATTTTATTAAGTCTCATCTTTTATACAATATCACACCAGAGAAGCAGAGAATTTCTTTTTAACACATATAACCTTAAAAATTTGTCTTCCTCAATAATAACCACCGGAAACAGTTCTGGAAAAATCCATTTACAGATACTATTTTCTTTCTTATCCACACACTTGCTTTTTTTGCACAATATATTCTGTTTGGAACATGTTAAAAGCACTTGCTTGAGCTTCCCAGTACTTTCTTCTCGTGTCTTTCAGTTTCCTAGTGAGCCATAGCTACCTCTGTAGGCAACTGACACAGGAAACTAGCTCCCTTGCAGTCTAAGCAAGTATTTGTGCTTATGAGAAAGAAAGAAGTTGAATGCCTAAATCCTTTTTATACCTTTCAAATAAGTCTCAGCTAAAATGTTTTGGTAGGTCAAGGGCTTAGAGCAATGCAATTAAACTAATAATAGCACAGGTACTACTGGTTCACACTAAGCAGAGCAGAAGAAGGATCACGGCAAGGACATTGGTGTGTTTCGTATCAGGTTGTTTTCTTTCAATTAACAGCCTTCAATTAAATTCTGTAGACTTCAAATCTTAGAAGATCTATCACTCCTCAGTAACACGCAACCTAGGCAATTTATCAGTGGACAAAACAATTCAGTTTACCAACAGACAACTATCTCAAAGTTATTCTTTCTTGCCCTATCACAGGATGTAGGAGAGTCAGAACATGTTTGTCAGATATGCTCACCTGGCACAGCAATACTCAGCAAACACAGCTTTCAAAGCACTCACAGATTCCTTACTGCTATCTACTGTATATGGGTCAAAGGATTATATATAAACAGTAGAAGTTCAGCTAAATGAATCTGTGGTCTCTAGGATGTACTTGAATTAGCCTTTGACACAGATTATGAGAAAAGCTTGTATGTGTTCTGTGAATAGTTAAAGTCATAAACCAACTGACCATAAATTTAAGTGCTTCACTTTAAATGTGAGCACATAGCTCATGGAAGAAATTGGAAGAAAACTGAACAAGTAAGCAGACAGATGACTACTAATAGTGAACTCAAATTATGCATATTCATGCATTGTGCTTTCTTTTATAATATTTAACTTGTTTTAGCCTAGCATATGGTAATTAATACCCCAGGCAAAGAAACAAGATACGAAGAAGGAAATGTCCAAACTCGTAAGTCAAATCTATACTCTTCTATATACTAAAAGACTCCATTGTTATGAATGTACCACTGTTATTAACCAATGGTTGAAACCTTTTATTCCCCCATTTTCAGTCTTACTCACTCATTCTCTTTTCACACTGTTCCCATGTTACCTTCAAGATACCAGTAAAGAGCCAGGATTGTATTACCTTGAGATAGCCAGAATTTTGTTTCCACAGATAGTCAACTTCAGATTTTCACTATTAGTAATTTACCAATTCAGCTAATGTAAACAACACAAACTAAAGACAGAACAGAAAACTGAAAAATTTTAATCAATGTAATCAAAACCTAACCCTGCATGTGGAACTATGACATACGGAGATTTTGCTGGTCAGTGAACAAGAACAATAGGAATAGCCAGCTTCTAGCAGACAGCTTATTATTCAGTGCTTGTACATAAAAAAACCAGTGCCCCAAAGCCTTCCAAATATATGGGAGAGAAAATTAAAGACAAGCCTGACATTTAAATCCCTATGGTATCTAAGTGAAATATATCATCCTGAAATCTGACTCATGCCCTTCTCATTTGAAGAACATTAGTTGCAGTACGGTAAAGCAAACTAGTATAACCAACATGAAGTTTGTCAGACACAATAAAATGCTGGAATCATCGTATCATTGTCATATTGTAAAGTAGCAGTAGTTTTGGGGGCTTCTGGAAGAAAAAAGATACTAAGCTAGTGCAAACTCTTTATAAAATTTGCACTATATCCAGTGTATGCTGAATGCAGGTGCAAGAATGAACATTAAAAGAGCAACTTCACATTTCCATATGCAGAAATACAGCTCTGGCAAGCTACATTCACCCCCATGGTCAAAAGCAGTTCTTTTTTTCTTTTTCATTTTTTTTTCAAATTTGCTCCTCCACACATTTTGTTCTCTTATACCATTTGCCAATTGACTTTTTAAATTCTGAGTCCATTATTCCCTGACAGCCTGAAGTTTAGTTGTTTTTTTAACCTAGTAGATGGAGGCACTGCAAGTCATTTTATCTGATTGTTTTACCACATCAGGGAAGCTCTGGACAAGTCTTATTATATCAATGTCACCTAGAATCAGTTAATCTAATCACTTTCATCAAGGAATGAATGATAACAGACACGCACACAAATACCCTTCAGGTGCAGTGGCTTCAGTCAGCACCCAGGGGCTTCTTCAGGCAGGGTCCCCTCTAACGAAGCTTTGCACTGAGTCCTTATCAGGCTAATTCACATAGGGACCATCTACTCAGACAATATCATACTCTGTACTGGAGTCATCTAATTATGTTCTTTAAGAAGTAGCACTCTCTTCTGAGCATGGCAGTCAGCCCAAATTTTGATACCACTGATTTCTCATTTTGCATTATCTGCTGATTAACAATAACAGTCTCTTTGGATGCATCACTGTCTCCCTCTCCTGGCACACATGTTTAAAAGAAAGGTAGGTTCAGAAACTACTTCACTGTTGTCTCCCTGACCCAGCTAACAGCTTGAAACTTTCACTTCCTATTTCTGTTTCATAAATATAAAACCATTCTGAAGCTAAGTAATATCCACTTTTATACATTATTACTTCTTTAGTATACCTCAAAATCATTTATAAGCAGAAGTGAGTGTCTGAATTTGGACCAGCTTAATGAAGATAAAAAAGAATCACAGAATCAGTAAGGCCAGGGACCCCTGGAGATCATCTAGTCCAACCTCCCCACTCAGCAGGGTCATCTAGAGCATGTTAGACAGGGTGACATCCAGTGGGCCTTGAAGATCTCCAGAGAAGAAGACTCCACAACCTCTCTGGGCAACCTGTGCCAGGCCTCTGTCACTCTCACAGGGAAGAAATTCCCCCTCACGGTCAGGAGGAACTTCCTGTGCTTCAATTTCTGCCCATTGCCTCTTGTCCTGTCACATGACAGAACAAGGCCCTAAACCAGTACAAAAATTTCTGGACAAGAAAAATTAGCAGGAGAAGAATTGATCTTCTTTGCAATCTATCAGGGATTGAATAGTAAACATCTAAATAAAATTAATAAAAAAATTACATCAAACTGTTCATACTTATTACTGCAAAGCCCTCATTATGGTCCACTGTTGTATGTGCTCTTACTTGAATCCACATGTCCATTTAGGGGTTATTTCTTAGCTTTATGCTGCCTCTTGTCTTTCTGTTACAATTCTGTATGATAACTAATTTGTTTTTCAGTCATGTTACTAGTCAATTAATATTCTAAAAACTGTTATAAATATTCTGAGGAAAAAGAATTATTTATACCAACCTAGTATAGTTTTTCTTGTAATCTACTCAGGTATTCTGATGGGCTCCAGATTAAGGAGTTGTAGGCTTTTTTCCTTTCATATTTTAGAAAAATCTAGAATATTTCTCATAAAGATGCTAAATTTTCAGCTGAAGGCCAATTATTTGTTTGTTTGTATAGCTAGCAGAAGGAAACTGTACAGAATTCCCACGCTGCTTTGCCTTTAAACTCTGGCTTGGAAGTCCATCATCCAAGAGACCGTGCTTTAGCACTTCCACTGAGATGTTCAGCAAAAATGTCAAATAACTGCAATGGTGATAGTACTCTGCAAAAGGAAGGCAAAAGACAATTTGTAGCTGCCACTTTTCAGGCTTTGATGCTGTGGGCTAGATTTGAATGGCTGACCTAAAGAGATGGCACTTCAAGATGTGAAACGTAGTTTCCAAACAACAGAGAAAAAATTCTACATAAATCTACTTACATGAAGTAAATCACTGAAGAGTTTACTGTTTGTACAATAGCACTCGTTTTCCCACTAGTTTAGACACGAAAAAGAAATGCCTTGCAAGGCAGGTATCATTATTTATTCTCCTACATTAGGATAGCGGAATTGCTTAAACACAACAGCTTAACCCGTGGGGCAATACACAGCCAAAATCTATTAAAAGTTAGTGAGGTAGACAGCATCACAGAAAGCAGGAATAGTTCCCACATTTGAGGGACTACATCCTCCTGGTGATATACATGCTATTCTAGTAATCATTTGTCCACCCCCAGCTCTGCTGCTGTCAACAGTGACGATGAGTGCCTCAGCACTGTGCTGTATGGCTTAGCTAGTATGGAGATTTGAGCTGCTGCTGTCCATCATCTCATCTTCCTCCTCCTACAAACTCCAAAGTGAAGGAGAGAAAGAAACTTCCTGCCAGCACCCATTTTCAGACTCCAGAGAAAAGCAAGCTGAAAATGTCCTAAGTAGCTACAACGCTTCTTTCTGCCCCACCCCAAACCTACTCTTCTGTATCTCCTAATTTTAAAGGTTTCCTTTCTGCCACAGCTGGGACTATTTCAGTCCTCTATGGAACGCAAGAGAAAAGGGGAATAAATACATATTTTCATAAATCCTTGATCTTCCCTTCTACCCACAGGCTTTATGGGAAGTGCAAATATTTTTGCACGACACAATTGAATTCAGAGGGAGTATATTGCTTTAAACCCTGGGGGCCATATCAGTTCTAGAACCAAAAGGTCAGCACAGCAGCACTAATGCCCAATGTATAAACAACGCAAGCTACTTACATAATGATCTCTCCCTGTTCTGACCTTCAAATGTGAATGCAAGCTGTGCAGTCATGCCAATAAAACTCTACAACTTAAAACTAAGAAGGTACTGGCTTACAAACCGGTACCTGTATTGTAGTCGCATGCACTGTGGACCCAGGAGCAAGGTGGGGAGGTCTCCTGCCTTCCTACAGTACATTGCCTACAGTTCCCTGGCAGATGAATCACTAAGACCTTCCAGAAAAGGCTGGCATCTCTAAAACAGAAAATCCCCTGCACATCATGAAGAAAAAGCTTCAGTGTATGAACTAGGCTGAATAGCCAACACAACCATGTTCAGAGGGTACCTGTACATCTCTGCCTTGGTGTTTCCAAGAAGACTTGAGAACTGTGCTCTAATCTGATGGATACAAGGTTCTGAACCTAAATATCCAATTCCAAATACTGAATGATATCCAACTTCTCTTGCCTCTATCCTCTAATGAGCTCCAACTCCTGGTTCTAATGCCACTAAGCATACTTTTTTTCTGGAAACAGACCCTCTCACCTTTTCTTTTGGTGTTCTTGCAGCAGAAAGAGGATGTGAAGTGGTGAAGGATATGGTTCCCTCACTGAGTCGTGCATACAGAATATGTACGCTAAATCCATAGATATATGTACTAGAACAGGATCCAGTTTAATGAGATGAGATATGAATAAAAAGATTAGGATTCTACCTTCACTTCAGTACTATATTATATATGCACCAGAATTATGGCAGGGTTTCCTTCTTCCATATTACTTAGATAACTTCTGACACAGGTTAGGAACCTCCTCATCTCCAAACAAAAAATATCTTCAGCTAATGTCAAAATTTCTATACAATCCTTTTACTCCTAAAAACAGGAGAAATGTAATAAGGGCACTGCTTTACTAAAAAAAGAAAAAAAAAAAGATTAGAGTGCAGAAAACGATAATCTTTTAGCCTGTCTGATGGAATGAGAACAATTGCACTAGCAGCATTATTCCCCTAAATCAGGATCAAGTTAATCAACACTTGATCTTAAACAGAAGGCAATTATTTTCAATAAAATTAAGAAAACAAAACAAAAACACCAAAATAAAACAGGCTTTAAAATTAAAGTTACATGAAATTAGCATAAGTATGCAAGGTAAAAAATGACAACATTTTCTTCTCAGAAAATTTTTTTCTCCTTCTATTTTTCTATTATTTTAAAAATATACAAGTAGGGGGAAGTGATAAAAACAACAGATGACAGATGTCTTCTGCCACGTGTCAAGTCAAATGAAATCTGTGCTCTAAAATACACTTCAGCCATGAATACTGATGGCTAAATAGTGACCTGCTGTCATAAGCATCTCTAGAACAATCATGCTTGAGACATTCTGACAAAACTACTTCCCACATACATATGTCAGCTTCACATTTTTGCACCAGTTCAGACTGCATTGCTAGATCTAAGGATCAATAGTATTATAAAAACTGGAAACATCTGCTGAGAAAACATTATCGAGTCCTGTGAAATCAGCCTCTGCCCTTCAGTATTATTTTAATAGCATCAAATATTGTTAACTAAAGTCTTGTTCAAACACAACTAGTAAAGCATTTTAGATGTGTACAAACACACACAGAATAGAAACAAGAAACCATGCCCTAATCATTAAGAGTATTTCAAAAGTACCAAACAGCTTAAAAATTTAAACATGCTGAAGTTCCCCAGTATCTTCTCTATTGCTTAGAAGTTTATCTTTGTGTTTGCTTGTGTTTTATAGAAGTGCTACACTGTTTTGCTCAAAGCTTAAAAGAAAAAAATATGCAAAGCCAGGGAGTGGTGTTTCCTAGGTGGCCATGGCACTTATTAGAGCATCCAGAGGAAGGCTATTCAGTTAAATTAAAGATTTGCATATAATAGAGAGTAAGTAGGGTTTTACAGAAAAGATACCCCTGGTAGCCATACTTTCCTTGGTTACAATCTCTCACATGGGTATAACTGACAGTCACAACTAAAGCTCTCATAAAAGTGCCATAGCAAATAATGCTGATGATCCCATAACAGGACATTCCACTTGTGAAAGTCTTACTGTGCTTGAATCAAGTACTTATTATTTCTGATGTTTATGCATTTTCTAGACTATTCACAGGAAAAAAAATGAAAAAAAGGAGAAGCACAAAACACATCCTAAAGAACAACAGCAAAAATGCTTTGTGAATACTAATTTCAACTTTGAATGTTTTTAAAATATATCTGTCTCAGGTTGGCATGCTTAACATGTCAGCTACCTTCCTAAAAAGGAAGTTCTCTACTAACTACGTAGACTTTCCTTCTGCTTTCCTTTCTGCTTTTCTTACTAGAAAGGCAAAAATACTCAGTTATTGAGAAATCTGCAAAAATCACTGAAAGGTATACATATCTCCTGCATGCAATGGGCTAGAAGAGAGACTGACTCAAGGAGTAAAGTAAATGAAATCAGAAGAAATATCTGAGAATTAATTTGATGGAAAATAAATTAGAAAGATAGTACATTAACACCATCACTAATGTTAGAGCATATTACCAATGACTGGGCATATTATGGGGCTACATTAATACAAATTATTGTAGGTTAAGAACCAGTAATTCAGTAATGCTTACCATAAGGCTAAAAAACAATAATTTGCATTTAGAAATCACATTTGTCAAGGCTTCTTTTTATTTCAGTCTCTTCAATCCCAAACCAGTAAATGAAGCAGTTTTCCCCCAAGCAACTGAATTAGAGAAAACTAGTATGCACACTTAATATTATACAATTCTACAGAGTCTTCTGTGTGATTTATTTCCACTTCCAGTTCCAAGTAAGTCTTAATAGACCCACAAGCAGAATATGTTTCCTAATGAAACTCTAGTCATGTTTGTGGATTGGGTGACCCAGAACTGACTAGGTGATCTTAAATCTCAGGCTTGGATTAGCACACATCAAATTAGCAAATTCAGATTAATCTGGTCTCAAATTTTGATGAGAACTGCACAAAAGAGCCTGCAAAAATGGAGCCTTCAGCACAAGACCCAGGAATTCCGAGACTAATCAATGTTATTAACCTAACATGCTCAGTAAAAATGGTACGTGTATTCCTCTGTGAGTTTTTCCAAACTATTGTAGTGTAAAAGTACAGCATGAGCTGTACAGTTCATCAGTGTCAAAAGAAGGTGGTAAAAACCCACTGGCCCACAGGCATCCTATAAACTTCTCTCAGCAGTTATGTAGACCTTTTGCTCACAGCAGCAAGGAGGTCCTGAGCATGTACAACAACGTAAATGGAGCTGGGTACAGAGTCTCTGCATAGATCAACAGCAAAGTGTTCCTCTCCTCACACTTGAGCATGAAAAGGACGTGCTTTTTCCTGCATTGGTCCATGCACAGGAGACATGGCAGATCAAGGGTATCAGAAATTACTTAAAGTCTAAAGGACTGTTCTGATGGTTTCACCCAAAAGACAAAACTCCTGCATTAGTTACAAGTCTTGAGCTCCTTCTGTGAAAGTCCCTTCCAAACTTGTCTGTTTTGTAAGAAATATATAAATGATACAGTAATACTTAAACCGCTGTGGATGAAACATCAGCTACAGTAAACCCCATTCAGACAGTCCAGATCAAAATAGCTTGTTAACACTGCAAGTTTTGGGAGTTACAAACACAGGACTAGACTATCCTTATCACCTGCAAGAAAGGTAGCGCATTCAACAAATAAATAGCCTGTGCAACGGTCTGGGGTGATTTCTGTCCCCGTACACATGGACTTGTACTACCTGCTGCTCTTCTGAATGCTTCAAAGTCATGCAGAAAAGCAAGGAAAGAGTGGTAAGATCTCTCCTTCTAGATCAAATAAAGTGGCAGGGAAAGCAGTTCCTTTCCTTTGCACTCACTTTTCCCTCTGTACAACTCTTGTGTACCACAGAGATTGGAGAGCAATGCTAGATTATATCTTTCTTTGAGCTCCTCATACACAGTCTATCTCAGTGCATAGATGGCACAGCACTATCCACTTTCTGCTGTTTTCTGAAGAATAGCCTGCAGCTCCTCATGAAAAAGAGAAGTGAGATAACGTGCACAAATCAATTTGGGAAGTACTCAAAGGCACCAGCCTTTCACTACCTACTTTACATTTCATCAGTCATGGCAGTACAAGAAACAAGCAGGATCCTTGTCATGCTAATTCCACTGGGTGTCAAATACAGCTTCCAGAACTAACTTTGTTCTTAAGTTTCCTTTCAATATACTGTCATGATGTTTTTTATAGATTGCTGTTTATCATCATCTAAACCTAAGTGGCATTTGCTATTAGAGAAAGACCTAGCAATTATAGACTATACAATGAATTGTCAATATACAAAAAAACAGATAAACATATCTCAGTTGTCACTGGATTCACTCTGTTCCCTTACTATGGTTGTGAATTTTGTTACTGTATACTTTACAACAGAATCTATCTGTAAACATCTCATTTCACAGATCCTTCACCCATTTAAATATCCACAGACTTTATTTTAGAGAAAAGTACAGACAGAAAATACAGCAGGCAAAGCACACTCAGTAAACACAGAAATCTGTCTAGACTTTTCCTAATTTTCAAAATAAATTGTGCTTTAAATTTTACTTCTTCAGTACTTCCCACTTAGAAGTTTGCAATTTTCCTTCTCTCTGAGCCCATCCCACATGTATTTTTCATAATGTGTTTGATCTGCAAACAGAGGTTTATTTTAGCTGTGCTCATCTCTAGCTGTTTATCCCTAGTCTCCTACTAGACTTATAGCAAGACTACAATTTGGAAGCACTTAAAAATTCTGATTGTCAAATATTCTTTTCCTGTCTGCCTGCTTTTAACACCACAGATTCGATCTAAATACTTAGAATTCAATTTTCTATTTTGTCACAGAAATGTTCAAGTTTTTTAAAGAAAAGGCTACACACAGATGAATATCTTCCACTTTAAGCTATAATATGGCTGTGATCTTTATACTAAGATACTGTTTATTCAGCTAAGTCAGGATTTGAAGATACAGTAGTTCAAAGGAAAGTCTGTACGTGAAAGAGTAACTGATGACATAGGAAATTTATTTCACTCAGAACTATGTTGGTTCATCAGGGATAAGACCAGTACAAAGAAGTGCGAGTCTGTATATAACAAGGAACAAAATTTTCTGAACAAAGAAGGCTTCTAATTTGCACAAACACACAGGTATACAAGCTATACATATAAATTTAGAATTTAAATTCTAAATTTAACAGTCCTGTCTCATTTTTGTGAAGTCACTTAATTATTCTAGTTATTTTCTTGTAGGACTTACTCATGGACATATCTGCTTGAAGAATGCATACAGTTACAAGATTTTTAACAACTTTCACACTTGTGTAAAAAATTGCCACAAAAATGCAGTTATCATCATATGATAACTTTAGAATCTTATTCTCCTTTCCTTTCTTTTCCAGACTAACTGTATTATTTTCCCACAGCATTATCTGCTTTTCTTGCCACAGAAAAAAGGCCATGGTGTGCATCACACAGATAAATTCCTTCTTCTCTTTAGAAATAATGCTCTAACCTGCTTTACCTTCCAATTGTGTAACAGCCTGGGTCAAGTTTCCTATGTTCAAAAAACTATTGAGTCCCTGTTTCTGATCTACAGATCAAAAAAATCAGCTCATGTTTCTCCAAGTGCAGAAAACAACCCCCAAAAGCATCTATTCCTATGTAGGACATCACCGTGGCTTGCTGTCACCAAAATTGGCAAACAAAGCTATGCTTGAACCTTTGCTCCAGTCATTTGCTCTCCTTTTTGTATGATGATAAGCAGCATAAGTAATATTAAATAGGGCAACCTGTAATTTCAAAAAAGTAGACTTCTCATCTTTTTTTCTAAACCTAAAAACTATTGCAGGGGTAGAGCCCCTAGGCATCATCATTTACATGTACTCTGAATTCCACTTATGGTAATAAATGGAGCTATAATGGTGAAGAAAGAAGTCAGAGACTAATATCTCAAAACAAACAAACAAAAGCTTCTGATTCAAATATATGAAAGATTTCTCTATATGGAATAGGAACATATGGCTATACAGCAAGACCACTGGCCAGAGCCCTAGCTCAGAGCAAATTAATGCTAGACCAGCATATCATTACACCTTAACTTATTTACATGTCATGCATAACTAATATCACAACATATGGTGTATAAGCACCATTCTTTTACTGGCATGTATATATTATGTAGAGCTCAACAAAAAGCCTATGTATCCGTGTGTGTACATAAGTATATATGTACGCTTTTTATATGTGTATATATATATAAAGCATAGATACACATATAACAAAATTTCCTGACTTCTACTCCTCTAATCTGTCTTTAAACCTAGAACTGACTCTCCATTATTTCTGTGTTGAAAATAAAATTATCAATAGAAGAACATCATTTTGACTGAAGCAACAGGTGACAGAGAACAAAAAAGTGAAAGCACTTCTTGCAAAAACGTTCATTCACTTACGCTAATGGAACACTCTGGTACTCCTGTTTCGTGGAATAACTTCTAATAATACTTGTAATTTACACATTAGCAAATGGGAAAAAAAGCATAAACAGCACTTGTCAATTGCTCTGAAAGACAAGTCATTCTAAACTTATGTTATGGGTGAAGGAGCTAGGGGGATCACCAACCTCAGAGCCACTGAGGACTTTAAGGGAAGACAGAGGTTCCAAAAGTCATGTACTTTCATCTGATTTAGTTGAAGGTTTGTGCATATTTCAAGGACAATATCCAGATCCTTCAAAACAGACTGCTAGATTAGAATAGAAATGACTGATTATTTTGGATTCTTGCAGGTTCTCTGACTTGCAAAATCTCAGCCTCAGAACTGACTCCTTTTGCAACATCAACTCAGAAATTCTGGCTTCTTACAGTAATACCAGGACTTTTCCTGTAAAGGTGGAAAAACATTTGACTGTGAAAGTCAAATTTAACAGCTGTTAAGACTACACGCGCTGAAAGGCATTACTTGCATTCTGCAACAAAATTGTTTCCAGGTTTAAGGCAGCTGTAATGTAAATTATTTAAAATAAACCATACAAGCCAAAGACTGCAAGTTCTCAAAGCACTGGCCCCTGCTGAAAATTTATTGCAAGTCAAATCTGATCAATCAAGCTACGAGATCTGAACAGATATTAGACAGATACCTTTTGAGGCCTTAAATATATCAGAAATAAAGGAATGACAAAGCATACAAAATCTCATTTTAATGAAGAATTATGCCAGTATCTCAAAAGATTAAATCTGGTAAACCGTGCCATAATTGGTGATGCAATTTTTATTCTATATTTTTACTGAGTGCTTGATTTTCTAATCTTAGCATACTTTTCCTAACTGTAACTTCTTTGGAGCACTGATACATTTAAAAGCTCCATTAATTATATATGGACATTAGAATTAAATTCCTCAAGGTAATTTTTTGGAGGTTTTTCTTTCTTTCTTTTTTCTTTCTTTCTTTTTTTTTTTAACTAGACTATAAAGTTCTCTTCAGAAAAAAAAACTCCAGAATTAAATTTCATAAATTTGTATTCAACTACGCTGTTGATTCTTTACCTACTGAGCGCCTAGAGACAGAATCACCTACTCAGTCAAAAGGGAAAACATTCACGTCAAGAGTTCTTGTAGCACTGTCACACCACTGTAAAGAACCAAGAACATGCCCACAAGCTTACCCCAATTACTTCAGTGACATCAGGATAGAGAACAAGTATCAGAAACATTGGTTTGGCGGAAAAACAAAACAAAACAATTCATGCTGCCAATCCCAGTTTTACAAATACATAACTTCCGTGAAGCAGAACTTGTCGATATCTTAAATCAGATTTCTGCACTGATTTCACCTCCTCCTGTTGATCTATACTGAGATTGGAGTTTACAGATTAGCGTGTTCTGCCCTGTGGTCAACACTGTTGCACGCTTCATGTGAATCAGAATTCATCTAAATATTGTTTTGCTCTAATTACATTCTTTTATTCACTTCTAGCCCTTTTTGTATAAAAAGATTAGGAAAAGATAGTTTTCCAGCACAAGGACTAAAGGATCCATCTGATTTTTTTTCTCCTTTCCAAAAGCCCAGTGACATCTGCTGAACCTAGCTTGCTTTGTGGGCCCAATACTCTATTTGCTGAGTACTACAAAAGCCTGATTAGGTCTACAAGAGCCAGAGTGCAAAGCAGAGTGCAGGATTGAGCCCATTGTGAGGCTGGTTTAAAGATATTCAACACATTTACATATAGTTTCATCTCTCTGCACATAGAGATAAAGTAATAATAAAAAGATGAACAGAACAGACAAAGATAGTCCACAGCCAGTTCAGTCTACTTAGTCCAGAGCAAGTTTTAGGGAAAACCTTAGCTTATATAACTGAGATCTCTACAAAACTATTATGTTCCCAGAATTAAATTTTATTTCCCTGTTTGTAGTCTTCATAGCTGTTTTTCAATTTTGACCTTCTGTGATGTGAAGGAGGAGAGAGAGGGAAATAACTGTCTTCCTAGTATTTATACATTCACAATTACTTTTTGAGAACATTGGATCTTCTTGAACCTTCTGTTTAGGTAACTGCTTCCTGCCTATGCATTTATGTTGCCTCTATCAGTGTAGTATCCAAGCATTTAACAAAAAATAAATTAATCCATGCTCTCAACATTTGTATGAAGTCAGGCAATATCTTTCTTATTACAGAACAAGAAATGTGACACTGAAAATTGACCTTGGAACCATCTCATACTGCACAGTATAGATAGCCTGTGCTATTCAGAGTAAGTTTGGGCACAAGAGGCTAAACTCTGCATAAGTCCTCCCAGAGAACTGAATGCTTGCTAGCATGCTATGCTTGATGTAGTACCAGTGGAATCAACCGTACTTTCATCTCCAGTAATGATCACCAGTCTAATACAAAATCTCATCCAATCAGAAAATACTTGCAAATTCATCTATAACTATTATCTGAATAAACTAGCAGTATTTAACTAATATTTCACTGCTAAGTGAATTACAATAAACACAATAAAAATTCCCAGCCTTAAGTATTAGAAATGGAAATATCTGTTAGCTAGAGATATTGAAAAGAAAGGCCAGATTAAAATTCTGAATATCATAAATGACTTGCATAAAAACTTATAGAGGTGATGATGAATTCAAAACTCAAAATGTATCAGGGAGAATGTCTGAAATGAACATCATGAAGCTAGGGCTTTTTTGTGATTAAAATACTTACAAATTATTAATTAAACAAACCAGGAACATGCAATTAATTCAGAAGATTTCCTGTAAACTTGGGTGGATTTCAAAGTTTTCTAAAATATATCAATATTACTGTTGTCAAGTAGCAGGAACCCACTACTTCAGGATGGGTTAGATCCTGCCGTCGAGATGGCTCAGCTTTCTATGGTAATCCCCATTAGTCTGCAAAATAGTCCATTCTTTTTCTGAAAACATTGTTAAGTGCAATCACTGAGACTACTCTAGAAACATACAGATTTATAGACACTCTTGTGGATACAGCTGCTAGATGACAAATTCATAGTGAGTTCTGATTGTTCGTTATTGCTCTTGCCCTGTACATATACAGCAACTGCCCTCTACTTCCAAGAGTAGAACCCATGATTCTTTAGCACCATTCTGCTAAGTTACAGGATTTAACAGGGATTCAAGTATGATTCTACAACCTTATTAGCACATAGCTGCTTCATTAATATCATTTTTCACAAGCTTGTAAAGAATGAAAATAATGAGCAGCAGCACCCAATTTTTTTAAATCTGCATCTAATTGCAGAGCATTTAACTCTTTCCACTTAACAGTGGTCATGATTTCCAAGTCAAGCATAGCATATCCAGCAAAAACAAATTTGATAGAACTGATCATCATTTTATCCGGATTTTCTTTGAGGGTATTGAAAGATCTTTCAAGTCTCTCTTAGGAAAATTAAAATAACACTTCAGAACACATAATTCTCCCTGCCCAACAATATAAACAAATCCATGCCTACTTTTCTCTAGGGAGCCAAATTCTTCATGTGCTATCAAAAACAATTTCTCTCACTTGACCTGGTCTGTATTTTTGTCATGTTTGATAAGCCTTAGCTATACTTCCAATCAAATGGTTTATTTAGTGCAAGTATAAAATATCTTTTCCTCCCTCCCCCAGATTTTTCTGTTCTTAAAGGCTTTTGTATCCTTTTATATTTTGTATCCTTTATAATGTATTTGCTCAAAACAGTTTAGAAGTTTCCAGTCTCATCCCATTAAAAACAAGAATAAGAGTAAACTCCAACTACCTAGCAGGAAAAAATTCTCATTACAGTAAAAACTGGGAGTATCAGGAATACGCAGCCTTCACTGTTTTGTATGATTATTGTCATTACTTTCCACAAACCCTCTGTAGCCTTTTTTGCAGTAGTTTGCAAAGCTCACTTTTATCAAACCCAACTTTTTTTAATTTGTCCTTTAGAAGCAGATTGTTGCGTACTATATTCAGGTTGTGATGCAGTAGGAAGCCTTCCCCTGAGTCCTCACTCCAACCCTCTGCATTCTCAGATTTGCCAGATGTCTTTAGACAACACCAATAAGGTGGCTTATGATCTATTTCATTTAACATTGCTTTTTTAGGAAGCTATTAATCTTTTTAAATTCTAAGAGTCCTACTAAGTCGTTCTCACTTGTTTGGTATAATAGCATTTATTTTTGTTACTGCCAATGTTACATAAAGCCACGTGTCAAATTTTGAACATATGCTATGAGAGCACAGTGACACACTGAATGATGCTCACACAGTACCTCAGAACTCCAGCCACTTTAATGATTACCTTTAGCTTTTTCATCTCTCCTTAGAGCAGCATACCTTACCCAATGTATATTTTCACTTGCTGGTATTCTCGCTGATGGAAACGGCCAGATTAGAAACACTTTCATAAGAACAAATGCTCAACTCCAGAAAAGTACAAATCCCTGCGTCTTCTTCTATTCCAATTTAATTCTTTAATTTTTCCTATTCTACTGCGGTAGGTAGGTAAGTAAAAACTTCAGCCCTAATGAAGGAATGGCTTTGTTCATTTATCTCCTGGGTGTGTTATTTTGGCTCTGTGGAATGGATCTTTTTGTTTAACAACAGCCCAGCAGCTCAGCATTTTCCCAAGGTTGCTTAAAGCTTCTGGTCATGTACTTCCACCATCCATTGCTCTTTTTGCTGGCATCCATTGCATGCAGATATAGAGTGAACCACTGTTTAAATCCTCTCCAATTGTTTGTCACACTTCTGGAGATTTTCAATTCTAATAGGTCTTTTAACTACTTCAGGCCAAGCGCTAGCCAAAAATGTGCTGCGTTTTGCTGCTGGCACTGCGCACTATTTGTTCTCCAGTAAAGATTTCGCTGCCAAGGGTCCAATAAAAGCCTGTTTCTTTGAGTGCCCAAGTTCTAACTTAATACATCACATTACATTAGCCACAGCATAACACAATGCATCCAATATACTGTACATGCACACTTGCTTCTTTGTCATTTTATTAACTAAAAAACTAGCAATAAATATCATCCTTCTCTTTGCATTATGTAGGTATATTTAATATGCACAGAAGCAAATTAAAATAACAAATCATTCTTTAATTAATAATCTTGGGAAAAGAAGGGAAATGGTTCTTGCTAACAAGTTCAATCCTGCTTGCTTTCAAAATTCTGAAGCGACCTTTTCTGGATTTTCCAGAGGCCCTTTCTGTCTTGCTCTGTATGTATATGGCTAGTAAATGCCTGTTCCTAGGTTCATATTGAACTTTTCCACAAAGAAAGGGGGAAAAAATCTGTAAAAAAACACTAGTTTTTACAGTTATAACTTTGCAAATTACGTTGTCAATGACAACAGGTGTCCCTTGGACAAGCTGGCTAGAATTTACTGCAGATCTATACACCAATACCAGATTTTGTCACCTTTAACCTCTTCTCTTTAAAACATAAGATTTTAATTAATTTGAAAAGCACCCTTGACTCTTACACAGTTTCCATGGAAACTTTTGTTCAATACTTTGACCCATTTATGTATGATAGTACATGCTATGAACTTCCATCATTTTTTAAAAAATATAACTCATTAAAAATATCCTTGAAGTTTGGACTAAGTGTTGCAGTTCAGAATTACACTCATAACTATATGACTTCCAGGTCTTGTACAGTACTGAATTCTGTGTTTTCCTAGGCATCCTAAAAGGAACTTGCTAGTGTTTTCCATATGGCAAGGAGATTTTTCTGCCTACATTTATTCTCATAACTCTCAGAAAGTGGTATTTATTAACAGCAGAGGCATTCAGTTGGAATTCAGAAGGCTACTGGTGACCAACTGCAGGTCTTGAGTTCAATAATTCAAGGATGGCTCTTAGATCACCTCTATGACTGTACAAGAGCAGCTACGTAATCTGAAATCTCGGGGGTAAGTAAAATCAAGCCAATATGGCTCATAAGCTTGGCATCATCAGACAGTGCTAAGATCCAGTTATATGCCCCACAAGCCATCCCACATTTACAGTAAGAGCTGTACAGAACCATTAACTTCTGCTGCCTGAGAACAACTCTCAAACCCCTGACGTACGTACATTGCTGCTGCCAGCTGCATGAAGATTTTGGCACATGGGGTTAAAGAAGACTGCCCACGTCTGTAACAGACAGCATGCAATTTGGATCATAATGATTGCAAAGGATATTAAACACATATTATAAAGCAATCTATTAACATACTGGCTTTCTTTGTGAAAGTGAACGTATGTGTCAGTTGTTTCATGCTCTTTTGAGTTTTGTAGACTACAGGAATTCCAAAACCATTTTTAAGTCTGCACCAAACATAAGAAAAGCAAATGGTTATTGCTAGGTACCCTAGAGTCTTGGCAATAAAATATTGAATCATATATTGTAAAACAATATATAGGCACAGAAGGAAGAGAAGGCCTTCTGTGTAGGGTCCTCAGACAGAATTATAAATGGAGACTCTGCTTGGCTGTGTTAAACAGAACTAACACTGTGCAGGGCAGAAATGGATTTTTTTAAGCAGTTTCACATAATGGGGTTGGTAGCTTTGAGAAATGTCTTTCCCTAATGGTCATTCTATTGATGTAGAGCCTACAGACAATTTTCCTAATTAAGTCATAAATTACAGCTGTAGGAAAGTCTGGTAATTCACTATTAGAACTATGCAGAGCTCTGAGCCTTCAAACTGCTGAGGATGTGACAAACCTTTTACCTAACTTTACTCATTAAGTCTTGCTTCTTCCCCTAGTTTTTCTTAAAAGTTTTAGGATCAAAGAATTCCCTTCATATCTCATGATGTCACTCAAAAAGTAGGTAGGTTTGGCTCACAGACTGTATTTACCACTGTAACTTCAACAGTCCCTTTCCTCTCCTAATTTCCTTTAATCTTCCTCCATCAAGCTGAAACTCCCCTTATTACAATTTTGCTCTTCGTTTTGGGTTCCCCCCTGCCCCAATAGGCTGAAGAAAGGCAATGGTGACATGCTCTCTTTTTTTGTACTCAAAAACTTGTAAGATGTGATAGACATTTCATTTCTTCCCAAATCACTGGGAGGCAGCCAAATAACATACTCTAGATAGCCTCACTGAGAGCGTATACTGTCAAGGGAAACCTGCTTTTCAACAGTCACTCATACACCTTCAATCCTTCATCTGACAGATGTGAGACCCCAAACTTGCTTCTGGACGATGCACTGGAACATGACACCACAACAAGCTTTAGGACTTGTGTTGTAAACTTGGAGTTAGCAGATAATTTTTGACCATTTCACCTTTTCTTTTGCATTGTAAGGGCTTCTGAGATGTCTGTATTTGAGGAAGAAGAAATAAAAAGGCAATCTGCTCACCGAATGATACCCAGTCATTGGAACGGTCATTAGAGGAAAGCTGATGGAAAGGTCCAAGGAACCATTCTGCTGTACAGTTATGGAATAGCTTCTCCTTGGGAAAGCTTCTTCCTTTATCTCATGCAACTGATTTGTTCCTAGGCTATAGGATTCATGCTTTCACAATGAAAACAAACAAAAAAGCCCATACTGCATACAGTGACTTGAAATTTTCAACAACCATAAAAATGTACAGCCTGATGATTCTTTCCTATAATTCTGGCTTCAGTGGTATCCTAACCGGCTGAACATGAAAATTACCTCTTCCTGGAACAGCATTTTATGTCAAATTTGCTTCATTTCACTTTTACTGCCTGTTGCCTTATCACAAGAGGGGGTAAACAGGAGTTTATTCTACTTATCTTTACCATATTCCTTCTAACACCTCTTCAGGCTACTAGAGTATTTATCACACATTTATTTCCATGTTTCTTTAAAGATAAAGGGTCCAGATGCAGGCATGGCATAGATTTATACAACACTGATCATACAACAACACAACATGGTCAGTTTTGTTTTCTCTCACTTTATGTGTATTTTTTATTGACATAAACAGTCTAGCCAAACCTTTTTCACATGCTCAAACCAGTTCAGAGCCTAGCAATATAGATGAGGGATGCAGATGATTCCTTCCAGCCTAAACACTACTGAAAAAAAAAGAACAAAATAAACCCTCTTACATAAGCGTCTTTGCTGAAGTTGCCCTGTCACAAAATAATCAGCAGGACCTCTGAAAATCCCTTGGCTTTATAAACATAAATACAGTTAAGAATGCAAGTATTGTTATACACCCCTTTTTCATTTTTCTTGTTTCTAATTCACAAGCATTTTGTCTAGAATTCTGTTAGCGATTAAGTTTTCTTAAAAACTGTAAAGGTTTTTTGAAACATCAAGTTGCTAAAAACTGACTTCCACTGTATCACTGCTATAGTTACAGAATGGCAGAAGACAAAGTATCAGACAATTCTTTGGAAAAAACATGCTAGTTCATTTTAAACTTTACACAAATTTCAACAGGTATCTCATACAAAACTAAGCTTTCTAAATCTGCAGTTTCATTTATCATTCCCTTCGCGAGAAGGTTGTACTCAATTGCATAGTTATGACAGAAGATTTAATCACGTTAAGGTGCAAGATTCTAGGCAGCATAACAGTCTGCACAGACACTTAAAAATGTGTTTAGCTTAATGTCTATGATTTTTTTAAAATGAAAAATCTAGCCTTTTTTTTTCCTTAAAACTGAGGTCTTCCATGCCCAGTCATTACCCTAATTGCTTTAGTAAAACATAAATTGAATCTGACCCCAAAAGGCAGTATGTGCCTGCAAGCTATCATTACAGTCAGCATTTCCCTCTGAGATGAGAACATGTGAAAAGAGGAGGAAACCTTTAAGACACTAAAATAAAAATAAATTCCCAAACCAAATCCTAACTATAAGACACTAAACACTGATAATGGGAACCCTCTCCACAAGTAATTGGAGGGGGAAAGCATGAGGGGGGAAGAGAGAGATCCTCCCTGAACAAACACCTCATTTAAATCATTGGATGAGGCTTGCCTATCAGTTAGCAGAGGTTCACAGGACTCCTCAGCCAAAACTGGCCAAGTTTAAGAATTTCAATTCATTGCCAAAGGTTTGTGACTATCCATTCACTACAAAATATCAAAAAATATGTCAACCTATTCATTGTCAGTTAAGTAACTTTCAGTGTAACAAAATATTAACATAACAAGCAACATTTCTGAGCATTAAAATATTGTGGAAGAATAAAACCCCAGTACGCTTCACTGAGAAACCAGTAGTGGATTGGCACAAATTTTAGCAATTCGACTATTCTCCTTCTCTCTTGCATACTCTTCCAGTATTGAATTTGAAACTAATGAGCAATGGGCCAATGCAATACTAGTGTAGCATTTAAAGTAGATATTAATAGCCTTCAGATTCACTGCATTTAGGATGCTTTAGTCCATATCCATTCCATCTTTCAAAACATGGTGTAGCCACTACACATGGTCCTTCCCCAACAGAAAATTAATAGTTGAGGAAGAGATTGCAACCAAATTTACAGATATAAAAGTTTCACACTGGGGAGCTCTTCCATACTATACAGTCTTGTACAGAAACACAAGGATCATAGAATCATAGAATAGAATCATAGAATCAGTAAGGCTGGAAGGGACCTTTGGAGATCATCTAGTCCAACCTCCCTGCTCAGCAGGGTCACCTAGAGCATGTTAGACAGGGTTGCATCCAGGCAGGCCTTGAAGATCTCCAGAGAAGGAGGCTCCACAACCTCTCTGGGCAACCTGTGCCAGTGCTCTGTCTCTCTCACAGGGAAGAAATTTCCCCTCACGGTCAGGCGGAACTTCCTGTGCTTCAATTTCTGCCCATTGCCCCTTGTCCTTATGTTGGATAAACATAAGATGTAGGAATACTTCTGTTATAAAAAGCTGATTCCTGATGAGCTTGCAGGAATCACTACCCCAAATTATAAGAACATTTGTTGGAGAAATTCCAGCCACCGGAAAATCTATTGTCATTTCGAGGTGGTAGCTACACAGCTAAGAAAGTTTCTTTTTGCATTTCTTTGCAATAATAAATGCATAAAACAATTCTGAGGAGAAAGTACCATAAAATTTCACAGTACATAGCTTTTTCTTTCTTTCTTTTTTTTTTCTTTTCTAGCTCAGCAAGATTCTAGAAGAAATTCTTGACTCTGGTTCAAGAGATAACATTTTACATTCCATTCACTTCAAAATAAGACAGAGATGAAAGGGAGAGGTGAACAATGGCAAATTATTTGCCAACCTATATAGCTGCCCATCTTTTAAGTTGGCTAAGTTTTACATAAATACAGCTTGTCATTTAAGAAATAAGTTTGTTTTTGCAATATTTTAACTAAAACACATATGTCTTCCATAAAACAGATTCTGAGTGAAGATTATGAGGGAATGAGATTATCCACTCCTGAGGGAATTGCTAACAAGGGCAAACTCAGTAACGAGGAACAGGAGACGCTCAGGTTTAGACTTTGCAGGGTGCATCTCAAAAGACGTAGAAAATACTAAACGCGACTCTCTCTTTTGAAAGAAACAGACTCCTCTTGTACAAGGCCTACCTAGGGCATGTCTCAGCCTATTGAAATCTAAAAGAATGTCGCCAATTTATACAGAACAGAATGCCCATTATTTTTTCAATAGCTGCACAAGAGGTGCCTGAAGTAGGAAGATGTAGAAATTACATTAAACAAGAAATTCAGAGAGGCTTTTGCTGGTGGCAGAAGAAGAAGTTTTTTTCCATCAGCCCATTGTTCTGAAATAGATTGTCATAGGTCTGGCCAAAAGTCTTGGACAACTTAAAAAAGCTCAGTTAACCTGTACTTTGTGCTGCAGATTTCAGGCAACCAATTCTGAAATGTTACAAGGTATTTTAAAAATAAAAATGAATTTGTGCTGTCTTAACTGTGTGGCGGCAACATTAAATGACTGTTTCAATTATTATATTTAAATAACATTTGTGTCACCCCTAGGAATCTGCTTTAAAGGCCAAAACCAACAGTCAGAAGTTATTTGCACTAAAGAACCAATAAAGTGCTCTCTGAATTTTACTTTTCTTAGAAACAGCACATATGCTACAAGAGGTACACATTAATCTTCCTGACTGCTGCCCATTCAGCAGCATAGTTCCGCCCATTCAGCAGCATAGCTCTTAGTAAGGGAAGGGAGAAATTAGCACCCCAAAGTGCTAGGACAAGGAATTACGCACATACTAAAGGATAAAAGCCTAAATTGGCTATCAGTGTGACCTCCAATTTTAAATGGTGAGGTCACAGATTGAACGTAGTCTTCTCATCAGTCACTTAATGCCTGGAAATTCTCTCTCACCTGTTTTTTAAAGTCTTTTTGTGCCAGATGAGAACTTCATTTAAGTGACTTCATTATTTTTTGGAGGTGGAATTTCTGTGTAGGCTTAAAAGACCTCCACTGACAACAACAAGAAGCTGTTGCTAGTGTCAAAATAGCTTTCAGATGGAGTATGCTCAAAGAGAAATGTCTGAAACAAGGCCCAGACATGTGAGTAAATTACTGCAGCTTAGCAAGGTACTACCTATCATAGGTGCAGCAACAACTGAATGCATACATGCTTGGAGCCTGTGGCTAATGGAAGACAAAGTACTTGGGCCTCTCTTACTGGAATTTGAGCTATCAGGTGGATCAACTAAACTTTTTAAAGTTTAGTTCATCATTTCATCTGTTCAGATAATCTGAGTCAAAGATTCCCACTGAAGCTCACTTACTAGTCTTAAATTCACAGAATAAGTGATACCCCTTTTTTATTCTATCAAAGAGGGAATTACTTAATCTAAATTATAATGAAACATGTAAGAATTGGAAATAAATGTCCATTTATATGGTTTTGTGCTAAAATGTAAGAAAGATACGATTTGCTTAACAAACTACTGATACCTTTAAAACTCAGCTTTATCATCATCCCCATTAAACAGACTTTTCCCAGGCTTCATCAGTTTAAAATCTCTAATACAAACGTATTGAGTCTTACAATGTTCCTTCGGGACAAGGAAGACATTTTCAAAGAGCTTTTAAAATGCTGTTTTCTAAGAGAAAACTCTACTGCTTGTGTGGTCATACATTTATACAGGTTACTAAATGGTGTGATGTTTTTGCATCTAAGGGCCCTGCAAATAACACAGATACTAAATGAGGAAAATCTCTTCTCCTCTTCCCACTCCACTCATACAGTTGTATCAGCAGAAGCATGATAAATATTATGTGTTCTTCCCTTGTGCCTTGTTTTTACACAAATCAGGAGAGACCAGCTCCTAGCATGTTAGCAGAGCTCTCCAGCTCTGCCTTCTGAGTCTGTAACACTCTCCACATAAGCACCAGCACTATCCAGCTCCAGAAAAAGAGCTTTTCATTCTAAACAGGGACAGGGAACTCACTGCATATAGATGATCCAATGTGCAAGTTACACAGCTCCTACAGCTCACTTCTGCCAAAAGAGCCCTGAGCAGCCTTACCAGTAAGCCTGCCGGGCATGGGAGCTATGGGGCTGCACCAGAAAAGGTGCATCACCAGCGAGCCCCAAGGGCAGCTCTGCTGACCACCCACCAACTACAGCTGCACAGCGAAGTCTGAGGTTTGAGCGCAGAAGCAGTAACCGTGCTGTCGCCACTTTCCCTTTCACTTCTCCGTCTCTAACCTTCCCAGGGGATTCTCACTCTCCTAAGGATTCCCCAGCGCAAAGGCAAAACCCTTTCCAGGCTTTTGGACAAATTCAACAGATGTTTTAATACTCTCATTTTTCTGGAGCCCTACTGCTCTTTTAAGATAAAGTAATGAATTACTGTGAATATTTTGGGGCTATTCCCTACAGGAATGGCAAAACACAGATAACAAATTTAAAAACAGTTAGAGAGCCAAGCACAAAACTGCTTCTCTTGTAATAATGAGCAATTTTAATACTCCAACTGTAACAGGATGTTCCTGGAACAGGCTTAAACTAAGTTCTGCTTGGCTCTGAGCCACCTAAATATTTCTTTTCCACATTCCCATCAATTACAGAAGTACAGTAAGTGTTTTTGTTCTTAAGTGCACTATTACTGGGGACACAAATAAGCCATTTTTCTTCTAGCGTTTTGAAGCTAATATTTCTAAAATACTGTATTACACATTTGGCAGGCTTGAAGCATGATCCAGTTTTCACTTGTGTAAGATCAGTACATCACGCTATTTGAATCAGTTGCAAATGGGTAGTACTAACCAGACTATACACCCTTATGACAGTAGCTCTAACACTAGTGAAGCTGTTTTTACTTCACTGCTGGTATAGGTATTTACATTTGGGAGAGGAGTCATAGGAAGCTGAAAACAATTTTTTTTTTAGCTGTTCACATGCAAATATTGGCAGATAGGTATCATAAAGGAATGGCTTTTGTGAAAAATCAGATTATATAAAGTCAAGTTTACCATTTTCCATGATTTAGACTGAACATTTTACACCAAGACTTCATTAAGGCAAGTTTACAATCCAGATAAAAAGGAATAGCTAATCACAGGCATGCATATGCTTTGATAGGAAGAATTTATAATCCTAAAGTGAAACATACCACCCTCAGAAATACCACCTTCGATCACAGAGCAAAATCTATCAAAATGTAAAGAAACTAAAAGAAGTGCAACGTATCCTCTCTCAACGCATGTCACTTGTAGGCTGCCTTTACTGCATGTGCTTATGTCTGCTCCTACACAGACATCCCAGATTACAGCCTTAGGTTGAATGTTCTAGGGATAAAAATAAAATCATTCCTTTTCTGAAGCCTCTAGCCCTGTGGAGGATGTACAACAGACACATGACTGAAGTACAGAGGGATGAGTTTCTACAACACTAGCTTAAAGATAAAGGTCCTACGCAATTAACCATTACCACTAATCACGATAAATTAACCATGGAAACTATGGTTAATTTATCAGTGCTGAATTCTTTGAGTCACATGAGTGTTTTCAAGGAAAAACCTGGGACTCTGACTGAGAGCTAAGTATCAACCTATTCACATTCTGCCTAGCCTTACCAATCCTTTACATATAGCACATGCTAGGGGAACACAGCCTTATGAAAATATCACTTAGATCCACAGGTAGGGAAGTTAGGGAATACAGTTCCACCCTCCTAAGCAAATTGGTACAACTCCAATGGCCAAGGGCCCTGGCCTTGTATATCAGACTGCTGCCAGCAAGGGTTCTCTGACCAGTACAAAGACAGCAGTCAGACTGTAATGGTAATTAGAAATTGTTAAAATAAAAAATTATTAACATGTTGACCTAGGAAGACAGCCACCAAATGGTTTTGTGGACAGCTTTATGCTGGATGAGGAGGAGCATCACATTTTCTTTGGCTAAATTTGATATTAACTACAGTATCAGAAATGGAAGTAAATGCATCACCTCTGCAGTACAGCATTCCTTCGCACTCCATCAGCAGAAAAACACTCTACAGTGCTTTTCAGGTCTGATCAAATCTATTACCTGGTAAACAAAGAAATATTCCCTTTCACTTAAGAAAAGGCACCAGATCAAATCCTGAATTAGGTATAAGCTTTCTTCAGCAATATTTCTATAAAAGGAGAAATATCTGATTTATAGATATTCTACCTCCCTCAACTTTTCTACAGCCTGTATCAATAACTGTTCAATGAGAACAAAGTAAAATAGTACATTCTCATTCAGTATCTTGACCACTAGAAAAATTCTGTACTTTCAGGTCCTCAGGACTGCAATGTTTTTCATAGAACTCATAAAAAAAATCAAAACAAAATAAGAAAAAACATTGCTGAAGTCATCTTCATCGTTCAATACTGTGACCACAGTAATTTTTCCCCCCTAGCTTTTCCAGTGCCTCCTTTACCTTCATGCAAGCTGTATCAAGGCTTAACCAATTCCTATGACATTGATCTAGAATTTTAGTAACTAACCTTAGTCAGCCAGTATTTCCATTCTTTACTGCATTTCCTTCTCCTTTAAATTACCCTTAGGTTTCTCACTCTCTTCTCCTTACTCATGTAAAAAAACCTCTCACTTACATATCCACACATCTGTTATCATGTATTTCTTCAGATCCTGTCTTTGGTCTCATGTCTATCCACAGTTAAATCAAGCTGAATGGTTTACAGAGAAGCGAAACTTCTGGCTCTCCTGCTCTTTGTATTTTTTCCTTTTAGAAACTTGATGTCATCTTTCTTTTTTATTTTTTTTAATAATCAGAGTCCAACACAAAAAAACCCCACATGATCAGCAAAGCTGTATCAGTTCCTCACAACATAAACTCACTTCTGTCAATCTTCACAACCCTCTCTTCTGATACGTCACTTGATTTGTTCTCTAGGCTTTGAAACCTCTGTGGCATGGGTTATCATCTAGGCTCATATTATAGTTAAATAATAAAAACTCAAAATAGATTAAAACCGTCAAAAGTTACTGTATTATACTACTTATTATATCATTAATTCTATTAGATTTTATTGGCAATAGCTGGCTTACTAGAAGTATCTACATATCATATTTTATCATTATCACTTATGTGAAAATACAACTATTAGCCAGAAACCCCACTCACTGCATATCCAACAGAAGAAAGATTTACTCCATCTAACAAAGGGTAGTACAGTTTAGTCTTCTTTCACAAAGTGGACAGCCAAGACAGAGGCAGTACTCTCTCTGCTGAATGCTAGAAAGAGACAACACTCAGAAGTCACTTTCAAAGTAACTTTTAACAAAGTCTATCTCCTACTCTAGAAGGCTAGGCTAGATTACTTACAATATAACCATTATATGGGTGCTGAAAGCATAAATTTAATTAAGGCCACATGAAGTACTTCTGATGAGTTATTTTTCCATTACATGCCTAAAATTCAAGCAGCACAGAAACTCTAATTTGCATTACAACATTACATAAAGAAAGTGGCTGTTTCCCCTACTGGCCCCTGTTTTTAAAACAGCAAGATAAGATAATATTGTAAGACAGATGGATTGCTGTGTATTAGGTTTTACAAGAGCAGATACTATGGGATCTCAGTAGCACAATGTCATAAGCCTCGGTTATAGATAGCTTATGAAAGAATGTATGGACTTACCAAAAAATCTCCAATTAATTTTTGTAGTTCCTTGTGACCATGCTTTCTAGCAATACCTGCTGGATTGTCTCCATTTTTGTTGGTTATGTTGCAAGCCTGTGTGGCCTTGGGACACCTGAGTAGAAGAGCAGCAAGGTTCTTTAATCCAAATTTGGCTGCACAGTGAAGAAGAGTGGGAAGTTCTTCCAAATGCCTATCTGTATTTGGAAAAAAAAATCATGAAGAACAATTTTGCTTTTATAAAACATCCATCACAAAATTCCTTTGCATATTAGTATTACTGAGTTGTAATAAAACTGGCACCCAAAGAACAGTTCTTCTAAAAGTTTTACATTTCATATAGTTATATATTTTAATAAAGGAGCCTTCAACATAACTGAGAAGTGTCTTTTTTCTTTCCTTTTTTTTTTTTTTTTTTTTCCTGACAGAGAGATTTCAAAGCATTTTAGTTCTATTGAGAAATAATATGTTTCTTCCAAAGGACAAAAGATTCTGCAGTCTGGGTATGCTTTTGCATAGGTGCATATTATTTAATGCTTTAGATATATTTTTTAACCTGGGACATATGAATAGGACATTTTAGAGATTTATGGTGTTATGTTTTTGTATTATGAGACATTTCTGAGAATTTGCGACTACCAGGAACCTGCAAAAGCTTGCTTAGCACCTTAAAGAAAAAGCAGACTATTTAAAGGTGGCTGTTTCAGCTAAAGATTTTCAGGATTTCTATGAAAAAGCATGATGTTTGTTTGCATTACAGACTATTTTTCTCCTTGGAGAATTGGGCAAAGCTAAACTGAAGTCAGCTTATCATTTCAGCACTTAGACCTGTATCCTGATTCCAGCAGTAGCCACAGATGTCTACAGAAGAATAAGAGATTAAACATAAGCAATACTTCATCTGCCCTCACACTCCAATCCCTTTCTTATCCACCTGTGGTTTGGTGTATTGTGATTTGTCTATATATCAGCATGCAGCGCATCTGTCTTCCAAGTACCTGTCCAGTCTGCCCCAGGGCACCATTAATTTCTTGCATCTTCCGGGTCTTTTGGCAGTGTCTTTACTTCCCACTGTGTGAAGAACTGCTTCCTCTAGTTTGTTTTGAACCTGGCTCCTACCAGGTTCAAATGATAGTCCCTAGTTCATACTATACTCCATCCCTATCTGCCTTCTCTGCATTGCCAGTGACTTCTGTTATAATCCCCTTGCCTCACTCCCAGAATTTCTTTTCTAGATTGAAGAGAATCAGCCTGCTTAACTGTGCCTTGTAGAGAACCTACAGCATCCTCAGTGCTCTCTTCTGAGCCTTTCCCAGTTCTAATATATCTTTTCTGAGATGATGGGAGAACTGCATGATAGTCAACTTGTGGGTGAAACATGTAATTTATGCATCATCATAATTATGTCCTCTGTTTTGTTCTCTATTCCTTCCTAATAATCCCTAGTATTTCATTTGCTTTTTGATCTGCTGCCTAGCAACAAGTTGACATTATCATGGAACTGTGTGGTCATATTCCTGAGTGTTTACATCTCCCCAAAGCACCTCATTTTGTATGTCAGCATAGTATTGCTTTTCCCACTTATATCACTTTGTTTTTACCTACACTGAATATCATGTCATTCTATTGCAGTCACTAAACCTTAAAAGACCCTTCCGCAATTCTTCCCAACCAGTTCTTACTACCCTGAATATTTTGCATCACTATTATAAGTTCTTTGCAACTATCTGCCTCATGTCTTTTAGACAATTATTCGTCTATGCCCAATCAATTACCAACTTGATCAGATTCCAGTCTTACAAGGAACTCCAAGAAATCTATAAAGCTAGACTTTCCTTTACAGAATTTTTCCATTATTATAGTTTCTACTAATTTGTGTGGTAGAGATGACACATTAACCTTCTGTAGTTCTCAAGGTCCCAAGAGAAACTGGATTTTGGTGTCACATTCACACCTTCTAGTGCCATGGAACTGAATAAACTGCTATTAGTAATCTAGCTATTTTATTCTTAAATTCCCTCCGAACTCTTTAATGAATCCCATTTAGTCTTGGTGATTTCTTAGTGTTCGTTCTGTCCATTTCTGCTGTAACTTCATGATTCTTTCAACTCCAGACAGTCCTTTGCCACATACCTCCCAACCAGGACTACAGCATAGGAACTTACATTTTCTTCTAGTGCAACCACTAACACAAAAACTTTGTTCAGTTTTCCTTGAGCAAACACTAATGCAAAGTTTTGCTTTAATGTTTTTTGCACTAATGCAAACTAAATTCATTTAGTTTCTCTGCATTTAAACTTTTAGCTTTCTTGAGTTCTCCTTTATATCCCAGTCATGCTCCTGTAGACTGTTAATATGGAAGAAGAGTAAAACCTCACCCCAATCATTAGATATAAGAATTCAAGGAACAAGGACAATTCTTACAATAGGCACAATTAATTAAGTACTGATTGAATAAGCTATTAGGACAATGTGTTTTAGTTTATATTACTTTGTATTTGCAGCATGTTTTATAATCCTTTGAGTTGTCCTACTAAGTTACAGAATTACAATGAGCAATCCTAAAACAGTAAGAGCTGCTAAGGTTCTTGAAAGAAGTAGATGTTGCACAACTTATTTACTCCATATTGCTGAACTGTTTAATTAAATTTCCATAGACTGGACTTCATTACATAATTAGCAGAAATATAAATGTTACTCCAGAGTATAGCCATTAGAATTCTCATTTTTCTCCCCTCTGTTTTGTTAAACTCAGGAAAAAAGTTAAAAAAAAATAAAAACAAACCTCCCACAACCCTAGGGAAATATACACTGGCTTAAGGAGCTGTCACATTAGCAGCAAATGTATATGCAAGTAATTGGAAGGCTGCGACAACAAAATAAAGGTAAGTCTCTTTTCATACATTAAACAGGATTCTCTTTTTAAAAAAAGTTCAAAATCAAATAATATTTCAAAAAGCTTCCATTAATCATCATCAAATTGCTTATCTTAATTCTTCTACCTTTTGCAATTTATGTATTTTTTTTTAAAGTGTCCAGCAAGGAAATATGTGTTGAGAAGTAACTTCAAAGAAGAGCAAATATTATGCAGTCTTACCAATAGCCTGAATTCTGTTAGCAGACGCTAAAAGGTCAACATTGTCAGTGAAAATAGGCTTAACAAAGTATTAATAATATGCTCCAAGGAGAACTTCCACTCCTTGCTTACAAAACCTGAAATAATTGTCTTTGAATGCAAAAAGGGAATCAATTCTACATTATCAATGGATTCAGACACACTATATGCCAATTTCTTCATCAATTTAAGAAGAAAAGATATCCACTGGCATTCATAAAACCATTCTAGGCTTATATCTGAGTCTTTAAAATGACAAAAAAATGTGGATATCCCTCAATCAACTCTATTAAGCAAGATCCCTAAACATACATCTCTGTTCAAGACCAATCACAGGAATCAAAATATTTCTTCAGATCCTTCCCACTTGAGCTGTTTTTTTCAGGTAATCACTCAACTCCTCCATAGCTACAGCTACTCTTATATCCCTAAAACATTACAGGAGCCTACCCCATTAAGAGATGAACAGCTAAGCCAGTCATGAAGGATAGTTAACTCAGTCAATGAATAGATTTCCTAAAGCAAATGTAATTAACTTTGCATATTACTCTCTATATTAAGCAAAACAAAAAGTTGTATTTGGATATGAAAACTGCAACAGCAGCACTGATCACAAGATCTTTTATATAACACTCAAAAAAGGCTCAAGTGAAACATATTTTTAATATTACATGAACAAAATTAAAGCACTCTCACCAAGAACAGGATATACTAGATGTTTCATTTATTTCTTCCTTAAATTTCAGAATAAGCATTCAAATAAATGTTTCCTGTTTTCTTGTGCACCTTGCTACCATTTGGGCTGCATAAGGTCTGTTAAAAAAAAAAAAAAAAAAAAAAAGAAAAAGAGAAAGAAAAAGGACTACTAATGTTGGTTCTTGCTGTGACTGTAGCTGAAGGAGCCATTAAGAATGGTGTTATTGCAGCATGCTGCATACCAACCTATCAGTCAGCAACTCTGAGCAGCAATGCAACAAACCACCAGCCCTTCTTTTCAGAGTGCTTTCCCATCCCAGATTTTTGGTTTCCTTAAAACACTGATGTGAGAAAAGTAGGAAAAATATTTACTGATAGATGACCTGTCCTCCATCATCATTCAACATCACCAAAAGTTGGAGTAAATCTAATTTCTCTGATACAGAGTATGAAACTAATCAGAAGCCAACCAAAAATCTCCATGAGCTAGTACTACAGAGATAATAAATTAGTAATTCTTACCAATGACTCTGAAAGCTAAGTTACTGCTGAAAGCCAAAGTTGAAATTATTTCCACTTGTTCTTAAAAAAGTAAGATCACTTAAGCAGGAGATACAACACACAAATATTACTCTGTGGTATCACATTTCTTTCTAGAAATCTCAAAAGCAAGACAACAAAAAAGTTAGGGTAAAAGGAGGCCACATTACTGGGCCAATCTTGTCAAAGATGCTAATGGCAAGCTCATACTGCAGATACTGCAAGGCACACTGATATCAATGTGTATTTTAGGCTGAAGAAATGCACCAATACGGTGTGCAATGTTGATCACTTTAAAATCACTGGAAGTTTTGCCACAGACTTCAACAGCTGAATTCAATAGCTTAATACAAAGTAAGTATATCCCCAAACAGGGATAAACAAAAGATAAAAATCATTATGTATTTCATTAATCTTCAGTCATGAACTTAGAGAGTGTTAGGAAAAAACCCCAACCAATCAGCATTAATTTCCCATAAGAAATATATCTTGCTGAAATGCAGTATTTCAAAGAAGATGTATACAATGTCAAAAGCTTCAAACCACCTGTCAGATGGCAGGCACAGATAAAGGCATTATATTTGATGTACAAAACTTTTTTTTACATTTCACAAGATTTAAGATATTATGATTAAAATGAACATTAGGAGAAAGCATCTAAATGTGAAATGGACCCAAATGTAAAGTTTCAGCTGTACCAATTAGCAATACAGATTATATTTTCAGCAATAATATTTGGAAAGGCTTATGCCTAAAAAAAAAAAAAGAGAGAGAGAGAGAGAGGAGGAATAAGTGCTAAAAGTGTCTGAGAACATATGAACTTAAAGGGTAAGAAAATGGCAAAAATTGCCATTTCCATGGTTCTGCATTTAAGACTGTTTTCAATATTTTAAAACCTTCTTTCCTTGAGGCTTAAATTCCAAGTTAAGTGTTAAATAAAACTTTCCTATACACTCTACATGTTTCATATATGTATATATGCACACATACACACGTATATGTCACTAAGTATATTACTTATCAGTTATATTCAGATAATATGTGTTACATACAGCATCAGGAAATTCAAGTATAAACATTAATAAGTTCCTCAGAAGTATAAACCTACAGAGGTTTGTTACTGAGCTCATCTGTGCCAGTATGTATGCGCAGCATGTCGAGGGTCTGATTTTCAAAATCTGCAGTTAGGGATGGTATCAAGAAATGTATTCCGCAATTACGAACTTCATAAATCACTAGTCAATTAACATACTTCATGTACTTCATGAAGTATGCCTTCATCCATGCCTTCACATACCAATTAGTGCCCTAAAAAGACATCTGTTTCAAAGGGTTCAAAAAGTAGGACTTTTAAGTCTTGTTTATGAACAGCACAGCAACTGAGATAGATATATTCTATCACTTTGCGCTTTGAATTAAAATCCATTCCACCACACCTGTGATTTTACAAATGCATGTACATGTATACAGATACAAGCAGGGGGTTTTTGTTGTTTGATGGCAGAGGGTTGTTTCCTTTGAAAAAGATCCAGAAAGACCTTATATTAAAAGGTAATTTCTAAAAAGGTTAACTTTCAAACAAACATAAATGCTGGCATGGCTCTTACATCTCTGAACAAAAAACCTGCAGATTGCAATATTTTCCTGAAAGACAGAGTGTTAAATCTAAAGACCAAATTTAATTACTGAAGTATCAGTTCTGAGATACTAATCTTGCCTGAGACATAAATCTACTGACATTCTTAATTAGTAATTCCATATTTTCTATCTTTCATTTCATCTGCTTCAAAAAACAGCATAAAAGGGAAAGTTCTGTTTAAAGAGTGATTCAACCTACTTTTTTTCACAGCATGAACATCCACCCCACCCTCCAAAGAGGTGCAACACTTAAGAGCGCCATGAAAATACTTCAGTCCAGAGAAGTAAGACAGATCACAGAAGTTTTGTCAGATTACAAAATTATTGTAATCTATCTCCTCATTATATTTAAGAGCTGCGTATCCAACATCTATTGTTACAACATCTATTGTTATCAGAAACAGAACGATGAAAAATCATGTCTATAATACATGCATCTTTAATATCTATTTCAATAACTGCCCATTGATTTGGAAAAAAAAGAAAAAAAAAAGACAATGCAGTACCAAGTTCTACAGGAGCTGAATGGTCTGGAAGGAAATCCATATATACTATTAAAGGTATACCATTGTTCTAAATGATACAGAGCAAAATCTACTGCCTGAAATGTTCTGCATTGCAAAAATATGTAGCTTATATTTTCTATGATGAGACCTTTTCAGTCATAAACTACAAATTAAATTAAACCAAGTTCATCTTCACTAACATGATTATTTGAACTCACTCCTCTTCCCAGCAAAGATTTAGCAAAATGCAGCATTGACAAAACACTGGAATTTGCCAAGTAGTATAACATAATATTAAGCATCACTGTCTGCTAGTAGACATGACAAAAGAAGAATACATTGCCATGTTCAAAAGTTTCAAGTCCTTCCCTTTGGATACTACTGAACTGCTCAGCGCTCCTACTCTTCTCAAAACAGGCAAAGACCTATTTTTTTGCACAAAGAAATCTGAGCTACACAGATCTTTTATGTTGAGGTGGCTACATGGATGCTTCCTAGAAAAAAAAAAAAAAAAAAACACACATCAGATGAACACAAAACGCCTTCTGGGGCTCCCTATTGCAGAGATGCATTAAGGGTGAAGAGCTGTCTAAACCTAATGCACTGGTGTCACACATCAACCACACTGACTGGACAATCCCAGCTAATATTTATCATCTTGATCTCCTCAGCAGGGATCCCTACTCCCAAGTGAAAACCTCAATCCTCCTCTTGACTAAAAATTGGGATTTCTAACTGAAGAGCCCACCTGGGGAAGACTCTTCCCTTGGGCAACACAGACATTATTGCACTATACTTCTCCTGGTTCCTTCCTTTTAGATCTAACTGCTCCCTTTTGGATGTGATGATAGAATGTCTCCAATCTAGGTTAGGTACTGGCAAAGCCGCAATTAGAAGCACAGAGAGCTCTATTCAACAGCCTGAAGCCTTCCTCTCAAGGAATTACTGTTAGACATGGGATTGACCCAACTGCTTTTTATGAGGCAACAGTGAATAATGTGGGAGACTAAACATTCACAGCCACCGAAACTGCTGTTTATTCCTTCCAGTCAGCCTAGAATGGTCTCAGACATCAAACTGTATCAGACATTCTCAGAGCTGGTTCATACACACTGTGTGGTGGGGAGGGAAGGCAATCATAGAAAACAAACACCAGAAACTAATGTGGAAAGCTGGTACATAGCTTCATCTATTGGTCTTAGGCTTTAAGGTTCCATTTCATTTAATTTTACATCACTTCTAGGACCACAATAATACCTGTATGTTTGATAGAGAGACAGATGGGCACTTAACTGTTTCTCTTATATGGGGGATGCCCATCTCAGATTAGGAAAGTCTTGATTTGTCATCTTGCCCCTCCACCCACTGACTCATAACAACATCTATTCAAGATGTCAATACATGGTGACACATAAGCAGGCTTCAGCCCCCAGGCATTAATCTTTAGCCTTCTCTCATCCTTTAAGCACAACCAGCCTTACTCTCAGAAAGGGAAAACCTCCCCATACTGTTTCAGTACTCTCCAAAACGGGTTGCCCATTAGAGCAGACCCACGTACAGGCTTCATTAAGTACTTCGGATAGATTCACTACAGTTTCACAAATTTAATTTCTCCTCACGAGAGTGCTTTGAATTCTTCTGCCCATGAAGCAGAAGTGGTGATACAAAGTGAAATATTATTGTAAGAATCAGGAGGACCTCACTGAGGTATACTAGTTTAAGACAGCTTTTAAACACTGCTTTGCAAAGCCTTCCCAGGCAACACAATTGGTAGCCTCCTCTGGTTATATGAAGTAGGATGCAGCTTTCATGGGCCAAACTTCCCATGTCTTGGTGACAGAAACCTTGGAAATATTCTCAGATGATTCAGACCACCCTGGCATGATCCTTTTCTTGGCTCCTGTTCCCTTCAGCTGTTCCAGCAACTCTTCATTGCCCATTTCCATCTTCAGCTGTCGTAACAGCGTAGTCATTTTCTGCCCTGCATAAGCTTTGTCATCTACTCAGAGAGGAATAAAAACATTGTTGGACCTGGTCTCCCTTAAGTTCTTTATAGAAAGACATATTTAATTCATCAATATGACTGAAGCCTACTGGCCTTTTTGCCCACATTCTGAAAAATAGCACAAGTATTTCTTCAAATCCCTGTCAAATCATCAGGCAGCGGTGAAGAACTTACCCCTTTCCTGCAGATTCTGCAGCAAAAGTCAATGACAACTAAAGGTACAATTGTCAAAATAACCAAGTAAGAATAAGCCACTTCAAGATCTATTTGGGTTACTTAAAAAAAAAAAAAAATTATAATTGTTCACCTAATTGCCAATTCATAAAATTCAGTGAGTTCTTAACACAAATTAGATGAAGAATTTTTTTACTATGCTATGTTTAACTGCTTTAACTGAAGCTTTGTATTATATACACTAGCAAGATGAGGTAATTATTTGAAAGCACATATGTTTTAGGCAGAAAATAACCATTCTTGAACTTGCAAATATGCCATACTGAATTGAGGAAAATTACTGGAACCTTTATCAGCTGTGAAGCAGGAACAACCAATAGAGTTAACTATACACAACTGAATAAAAGTAGTAGTTTTGGAAGTAAATAAAAGTGAAAAACTTTTAATCAATAGCAGTTCTTCAACGACAAAGGTTAAAAGCAGCAGGTTAACAATCAGAAAAGGTGCTGCAGTTAGGCAACTGCACAGAGAACTAAGTAGCTAGGGATCATAAGTGGGAAGGAAAGTGTAAAAAGTGATCAAATATCGTATTTTAAGTGTATTAAGGTGGCACCTTCAGCTTTCAAGCTGACTTTGAACCCAGTGCTTGCTCTAATTAGAAGTTTTAGTTGACCTAGGCAAAATTGAGAGGGAGTTGCTGGGTTGGTTTTTTTTTGTTGTTTTGTTTTTTTTTAATGTTTTGGCCTGTCATAATCCCTTCTCTATTCTCTTCTGTTTTCTGTAGAGCATTCTGGAACAACTCAGCTATAAAAGAAAGCATAAAATCTAATATTACTGTATTGTAGCACTGCCTTAGCCTGCAGGAATTTTCATAAAAATTTTAGTAAGCAAACAGAACAGCCTATAGTCTGATATTTCTGCAGACTTTGTATGATATACTACTTTCGTTTCCCAAATTGATACATGACATTACTTTGAGTAGTTTAAATAGGCATTTAAAAATCACTTCTACAGCGTCAATACCAATTAAGCCAAAGGAAAACGCTTAAAACCCTGTCTGTCTTCCGTTCTGTTGTTTGTCTTCTCTCCGATTGTTATGCTAGCTGCTGAAAACTCAGACCATCTCTTTTGAGTTTGATGTTTCAGCTTGAAAGAAAGAATCAGGGAAATCAGGATAGGATTTGTACTGCTGTTAACAATGGTAGGCGATACAAAAAAACAGTATGATTTTTTTTTGAAAACAGCAGGTGAAGATTAAGCCTCAATATCTGAGTTTAATTGAAGCAGTGTTAATAGTAGCTTTCCCTTCTTTGGAAGTTATGTAATAGTAGAAAAATGAACAAGCTTTCCTCAAGCAGATACCTTCTCTCATATAGAAATCAATACAAGGCCAAAAATTCCCAGATCTGAGGATTCAAGAGCTGAATTAGAGCTTTCAAGCTGGTCACAATGCACAGCTAAGGAAAGCTTTGAAATACCAGTTTGGACTTGTTATATTGTTTTGACTGGAGTCTAACAGTATACAAATAAATAATACACATACAATGAACCCCGAAAGCAGCTGGATACAGAAGGTACAAAATTCAGGTCAGAGGATTGCCTGCTTCAGTTACATTCTTCTACAAGGTTGGAGAACAATATATCTTTTTGTTCTCACTGCCACCACTAAAAATCCCAAACATGCTTTGGCTCTGTCTTTCAGTTAATGTTATATAATTAAACACAATGTTTTTTCAGTGGCTTCTGTTCGGTCTGCTTTCGGCTTTTTCAACTGATTGGGCTTCCAGCATTCCTCTTCAGAGGCTGCAGAATAATCTCTTTAAATATCACTCATTATTAGAACACTTTTCCTCTTGATAAGCAGAACAAAAGTCTATCTTAGTCCCTCTATGCTGCTACTCAGTAATATTTGCACAAAACTGTAAATATGTTTTGACAATGTTCAAATACTTAAATCTTCTCCAGATGTTCTTCAAATACAGAAAATGTATCATACAACAAAAATGAGAAATTACAACAAAAGAAGCACAGTTCAAGTGTGAATCGCGCACCTTATTTCTGACAAGCTTTACAAATACAGCAGGTTCTGGCAATACTTTACTAATAGAGACTTATGATTCACTTTGCAGTAACTAAAATAACTATTTATAATAGGCTGCTTCATCAGAAGTAAAACACAAGCTGATCTTATGTATAGCAAAATGCATTCATATGTGGCTGTCATAAAAATCAGTTTGTAATACCAGTATGAATTTGTATTTTTACCATGTCCAATGCTCTGTTTGGAAAACTAATTTCATTTTAGCAATACTGGCAAAGTTAAGAGGAGATCAAACAAGCACTACAGATAAATAGTGTCACCATTGCCTCCACTTAGACACAGATGTTCCCGCCTTCCTCCAAGTAGACCAGCAAGTGAGGTGACATGCAGGGCAATTATTACAAGTATGCTAAGGTGCTCACAGAACTACAGCCCTATACAGTTTTTATATTGCAGAAAACCTCAAGAAGTCAGATCTGTTGCTCACACAACTCTCAGTGTCTAGTCGGCCAAAACCTCAAGTTTCCAGAATATGTATGTGATCCATGGCATCTTTTGCAAAAATTTATCTTACATGAAATCATTGTACTTGGTGATATAACTACCCTATGCAGCTACAGTTGCTCTGTTAAAACACTGTGGTCACATAATAAATTTGATGTCATGTACACACTTTGGTTTTCATCACCTAAAACAACAACATTGTATTTCCTGTGGGGATTCTTAGTAGAAAATAAAGACAACTCTATGTTACAAGGCAATCTGAAACTGCACATTGAAGAGTGAATTAAAAAATCCTCAGATAAGAGAATTATTCCAACATGTTTGTAGACACATTAAAAGTTGAACAATATCAAAGTTGATTTTTTGTTATGCATCTTAGCTTTGCCAGCCTAGACACCAACCTTTCACAAGTACTAACATTCATGACGTGAAAGAAAAGAATTGTTAAACAGCCATTCTGGGAAAAAAAAAAAAAAAAAAAAAAAAAAAAAAAAAGGGAGTCAGGGAAGTGTCATGAAAAGTTGTATAAGCAAACATGCATCTGATGATTTCCTGATATAAGCCACTGTAGTCAAAACAAAGTTTAAGTCTTCACTCCTTAAGTTTGAAAATGAGCAAGAATTACATATGAGTAGTCACCCAACAGTCAAAGTATAATATCAGTATTAATTTACATATTAATATATCACTGTGCCTCTATTTCAGCCAAGCACCTTTCACTACAAAGTCCCAGTATCCCTCCTGCAAACATAACGGGAATTCTTTGATGTCAGCCTATTTTGTCCACTAGGGGAAAAAGCAGTAAAAAAATGGCAATTATTAAATTAGGGCCATTGGAAAGATAAAAATATTTCATCTCATTGCTAAACAGCTTTTTGTCTGATAGTTTTATTCCTTCTAAAATTATTTTATTAGTTTTCATTCTTCAATATTTTCTCTTTGCTTGGAATAAAACAATACAAAATGGCTGAAAAAAGGAGATGCTAGTCCTCTGATAAACCTGATACATCTAGTGCTTGTGTGGAATGCTTTTACAGGGTGTCAAAGACAGGTTTACACATCCTTTAGGTAGAAGGCAGATAAAAACCTGGGCACCCCACATTCTGAATACTTCCAATTCTGCAACCACACCCTCCTTCTAGGAAGAATTTGAACATCTAACTTCATACTTTCTTGTTGCAGGTTACATTGAAGCAGTTCATCTTGGGCAAATCAAAACCACTTGACTCCAGCTCACAAACTTGCTCTTGTAACGCATGGCCCTTTTTGGGAGGGGTCACAGATTGCTAAAAGTTACTCTCACAAAAATTATTTGAATAATGTGCCCAGATTCAAGTAGTTACTAAAAAAGCAAAAACATCTTTTGCTCATCAGAACAAACGTTTTACACTAGGAACGATGCTCTAACAGCGTGGAATATATCCCTATCCTGCAGCCTTGCATAGTAACCTGGCAAGGATGTTAAGTGTCTTACTTAACATCCTACCAGTTTGTTTCCAGCAACAGAGTCACATTTAACTTGATTTACAGAACTGAAGAGAATTGGATCATATTTCTCTAGAACAAAGCAGTAAATTTCATCATACAAACCTTGCTCAAAATTAAAGGAAGCATGATTGAGATTAAAGAAGAGATGACTAAGAGAAAGTAATGGTTGAGTTTTCTTTCTCCCATTTTGTGTACATGTGTTATGATTTTAAAAGAAAATAAACTCTCCATATTCAAATGTAATATAATACTTATTTCTCATTACCTTGAAAATTTGCTATATTTAGTTATTTCAAAAGGGAAACATCCATTTTCTTGACTTTTGTTTTCTTTTTACAAGTCTCATGGAAAAGTTGAGGTATAACACACCAAATTAACATTATAAAAAAAATTTTAAAGTATAAACTAAATCATATTTTCAGTTTATCACAATAAAAATTTGCATTCTTAATAAACGGTTAATGGAACTCAACCAGGACTCTGCATTTGCCATGAGACAGTAGCTTCCATTTATAACCTAGTGAAATGTGCATACGGTGTGTCTATTTCTATTTTATAGCTGCATCCCGTTTTAACTCACTGGAATTTTAAATATAGTTACCTTTTGGTCAGAATAAAGTAATATAAACTATTAATCTCACAGTTACTAAGATGAATAGAGATGCTTAATGCCATTCCAAGTTCAAAAGCCACTCTTTCCCTTCAAACGTGGAAGTCTTTTGCTTTTCATATTGTTTCATCAAACATTTTAAGAAAATGAAGTGTAAACTGTATGGCTGAAGAGCAATTAGTAAAAAAAAAGAAACAAACAAAAAACCCCCAAAAACAAAAAACAGAGAGAGAGAGAGAGAGAGAGAGAGAGAGAGAGAGAGAGAGAGAGAGAGAGAGAGAGAGAACAGGCTTCTCTGTATATATCATCTCTTATTACCTATTTTCTCCATAAACATAAATTTTGACAGGTGAAAAGCTGTCAATTTGCAATTAATCCAAAACTGATCCCACATCCAAACAAGTATAAATACATAGTACTGAATCATGAAGTAATGGTTGAAAGGTTTTTTGTTTGTTCTTCTCATTTTTCCTCATTACGATGTCTTCAGAGTGGATTCCTATATTTCACTAATAGTCTTAATTTGAATATTTAAAGGTTGTCTTATTAATCAATGTATATGAGAAAGTACTCACTAGCTTTTTGATGGTGCTCTTCTTCACTTTGGAACGTGCTGAATTCACAAGCATACATCTTGCTTTTCAGTAACAAAGTCAAAACATTGTCCAGCTTCTCTACAGAAGAGAACTCAAAAGTCTGTTTAGAGAGAGAGTGGGAGAAAAGTGCATTTGGTATATATTTATTCAGTAAGTTTGTATTAGTGAATCTATTATAAGTTTGTACTAGTGAATTAAATTACCCAAATAAAATGAATACAAATTCACTTTTAGCAGGATCAGCATGTTTTTTGAAAGTCATAGAAAAGCAGTAGCACACTACAAGTAGCCTTATATAGAAGGATCATGACAATAAGACCCAACTGAAGAGAAACAGGTATTATAACTATGTTCAGTCATGATGGAGAACTTTTGAAGGAAAGGTAGGGACAGGAAGATTTGTACTTCTCTACTCTTGATTCAACTGTGACAATATAGTTTAACAGCTAGGAGCTGTTCTGACAGATACCAGGCACCAATGAAACCAAGGTCTCATAACAGGAGTAATCTGGAATGGTCTTAAAGAACTCAGTAGCTCTCTGTTACCTGAGACCTTTACATTAAGGTTGAATACTGTACTAGATAAAAAACAGCTTCAGTTTATCAGCCACAGTCTAACATCAAATGGTAGATTAAGAAACAGATAGCACACAATCAGTTAGATAAGCTTCCCTACTAAATACATATTCTTTATACAAGGGAAATCACTACTGACTGCATTGAAATAGTTATTTGATTGCCTAATTCTGTCTGGACAGAAGGCCAAGATCTATTCCTAAAGACTCTCAAGGTAGCCATAATTAAGTGCTTCTTTTCTTGATGTGCCAAGAGAAGTATGACTATAGGGATTTGAATATTGAACATAGTTTAAACTGAGTACTGCAAAGCTGGCCCAGCCTTTGCTGCGCTGCCTGTAGGCAGAATGGCTTGGGCACCAAAAGCAGCTCAGTCACAGCAGAGGAGTGCTTGCTGAAATTCGCCTTCCTATAGCTCAACTGCTGTTTGTTGGAACAGCTCTTAGATAGCTAGCATGGATATATGCAGAACTATATAAACTTACATATTTTATACAAAACTTAAGAAAAAAAAACTATGACAGATATAATGAGGAGAAAAGGAGAGAGGTGACTACCAAGGAAACATGTAGTTTAGTTTCTGCAGCAATTACAAGAGAATAAGAAAATAATAGAGAGTATGACATGGTCAGAAATAAAGCTGGACATACAGACAGGAGAAATTAGTGAAATGTACGCAGAGTTTTGCTGAGTTCTATATGAATGACACAGGAATTTGAAGACCAGCTAGTGCAGCAGGGGAGTTAGCAGTAATAAAACATGATTATTTTTCCCATAATTATCACTTGATCTTCCAATTTTGATTATAATACATACTGTTCTATTTAGTAAATTTTGACCTAATTTTTCCATAATTCACCCTTTCTGCACTGCAATATTAATATTCTCTGTATGTTATTCAATAATTATGAACATATTTTTAGTCCTCAATAATCAAATCATTAAGCATTACAAAAAGACTCCTCCTAGAAAAAGCTCTTAAAGGCACGTTTTAAAAATAGAGATATAATCTATATACTAGATTTACAGAGTGAATGAAGATATGCAACCTGCTCCCTTCTCCCTACTCTGAACTTCATATTAATAATTATTTTGATAGATATTAAATAGAACAGCCACATTAAATTAAAATACCAAGATAAAAAAATATCAGAATCTGTTTAGGAAAACATTATTCTTCCTTATCCCAAGAAGGTTGTCTTAAGCATGGTATTTTCATTTGTACTACCTTAATAGGGTTCAGACTAAAGCAGGACATAAAATAAGTTATAACACAGCTCAGATGAATACATACACAGAAGTTACACTATGCAGGAAGTGGCTCAAAACCACTGATATTCACTGAGGGACACAGTAGCAACATAGTAAAAATTCCACTTTACAGACAGTAAATATTTATGCATGTGTACATGTGCGCGCACACACACACACACATATATATTTATAGGTGGGCTTCTAGATAAACCAGATCTGAGGTAATATTTTAATTCCCTCATATTTATGTTCAATTTTTTTCTATGGCACATCTGAAGCATAAAAGAAAACTGCAGTCCTCTCTTAATAAAATGTAAGAAAATGGCAGGGACACACCTTACACATTTTGCAACCTATCTAGCTCTCTCCATTCAGCTAAAGAAAAACTTTCTGTTATTATCTAGAGCCCGTTTCAGGCTGTGTTGTGTAACAAAAGTCAAATAAAGACCCTGCAGTTCCCTTTAAGAAAGCATTCAAGGCATCCTTGCAGGCAAGGCTCCTCCGCTTTAAACATGAGGGGAGGCATGATTCTTCCTTTCCTCTTTTTGTAGGCAAAAATCTGGGGGGAGGAGCAGCTTAAGAGTGTATAGCACTTAGATTGCACTCAGACAACCAAGTTTACAGGGGATTAAGCAATGTTCCTCAATTTCAAATGGAGTGAGTTTCCATGCTGAAGAGGGTACACAAGGGATCTGCAACAAAACTCTTAAAGCCCTGAAACTTTGCATGGCTTAGTCCCTGCCAAATCTAATTGACTCAGTTTTTACAAGCTGCCACGGCAGGCATCAGACTGTCCAGCTCTCCAAAGGCAGCAGATAAAATTGGAGCTAACTGCCTTCTACCAAACTGCCTCTCCATTCTTTCAATATCAGAGTCAGGCATAACACACCTGTTGTACAAAGTTGTCTCAGTGCAATTTTTTTAAAGATTTTCCCTCAAATCTTGTCTCTTCCTCCAGGTATCTAAACTCTGAAGGCTCAATCCACGATTTAACAAATTATCTTGTTAACCAGCCATAAAAACTTGTTTTACTCCGCTACTCTACAACAAAGGCATTGCAAGAAAAATTAGGTTAAGTACATATGCATATAAAACTACATTAACACCTTTCATGTCACATACAGGAGGGCCTAAAAAAAAACAATGCTGATTTCTGTTCCATTAGTTATGTGAAGATAAGAGCAGAAATAGCAGCAAAGCAGAACCAGCAGTAGGACCATTCTGTGCCATCCAGCTAGCAGGAGAAGGCTCCATGTCCTTATGTCCTGACATAAAGGTCATCCCCAACCCTTTAGGGATTCAAGTTAGGGACTAATACTCTACTACCCATTCCTGATCAAGAGCACTCATGGACTCCAGGTACACTACATTTACATATTTTGATATATGCCACACAGGCTTCTGCAGCACTTGCTGAGAAATGCCACCAATGCTATGCACCTAAAGTTCCTGCTGAAGCTTCTCCAAAGTCAACAGAAGCAAGACTATACTTAAAGCTAAGCACATTATAAGGAAAGCTTAAGCTTCAAAAAAACCCAACATTTTACTTGAATAAAGAATTAATAAGTTAAAACATGACAGAAAAGAAGTAAAAACACTACTTTCTCCTTGCAGGCTAGTTCTTCTTTCCAGGAAGAACTTCTTGCCATTCACAATTAACTCGACAAGTTTCTAAGCCTTCTGAAACTAGGCTTCAGGAGGCAGGCTACTCCCTGCTCCTCCCTACCGTCTTACCCCTTCTGCAAGAGATACCATATGCCCCAAGTCCAGCCTCCAGAAGCTTGTCCTTACTCTGTGCCTCTCCAGGTGGCAGCACTCTCTCAATCTGCCCCCTGCTACCTTTCCAGAGCAACAGGAAGCAGCTGTGAACAACAGAGATACCCCGAATGATGTCCGTCACACCTGGGCTTCTGAAAAACATTCTTAAAAAAAGGAAAAGACCAAGCACATGCTTTGGTACTCCTCTGAATCATGACCTACATTCCTTAATAACTGTTAACAAAACCTTGAAAATGTGTGCCAGCGAAACACAGTATATGCAGCCAGAAAATTAACATATTTCTCACTGGCTTTAGAAGTTCTAACAAGGTTATATTTACAAAAAGATGAACTACTACAGTAGTTCTTACATATCAGACACTACGCACGTAAATATATAGATGACCTCTGACAAAGAGAAGGGAGCTAGGCTTAAAAATCAATAGGTTTTCTGAGAATTTTACCCACTGATGGGATATGGAAAGATTTCACATTTAGAGAGGAAAGAAAGAAACATTTTAAAACAACTTGAACTTAGAAGATTGAAAACTATTAAAAACAGTTTCAAAGGAAATATCTTACGGGATCAAGTTAAGGCACATACACACACTATCACTACATAGGCCATATAGCTATTTCTTACAAGTTTTCATATAAAAAATTGCAGATTATTTTCATTCTTCTTTTTCTAATATATACTGTAACTGGAATCCTGTTTGATGACTATGATAAAAGCATCCTCTGATGGATCAAGTCTCTCAGAATCATAAGAATATTATTCAACCAAAGTCTGTCACAAAGATTTCTGAAGTTCTCTAGATCCTCTAAGTCACTCAAATTAACATGAGTCTCTCAATTTCAGTAATAAGGATATGACCTCAGTTTCAATCATTAAAAAAAAAAAAAATGTACCCAGAAAACCTCAGCACTAAATATTTGAATCAATACTTGCATTTGGTAGACAAAGTCAGAAAGAAAAATCAATACAGTATATAAATCCACCAGAATGCTGAAATAAGAAGCTGATGAAAAGTAAAAAATGAAACATGAAAAAGTTTAATTATGAATTACAAGAATCTTATGATCAGATCTGTATGCAGGGTTTCTATAAGACACAAAATGTCTAAGACAGTTTCTTTAATGCAAAATTATACGGAAGTGAGAGAACAAAAAATTCATGGCCTTTAACCTATGCCCTATCTCATAGTTGCTATCAACTTGATAGCAAGTTCATTTGACATAATGATTTAGTTGCTGTGATTTCAACACTACTTTAATAAAAAAAAACTTCTTTAATATAAAATTTCAGATCGTTTTCTTTCAAAAAATTTACAATGATCCTTGTTTCATTTTTTATTTATTTTCTTACTTTTGTAATATTTATCGGGTTGTTAGAAACATCTTGCTAATGTTGGTCAATGTTTTCGTAAATTCAGACAAATATGGAAAATAGAAAATATGGTAGACTTGGCAAAGAATTTCATCCAAAAACATGATTTGTAAGAATCTTCAAGTTAAAGTAGGTTTAATCTAACAACTGAGCTAGCGTTAATCTTCAATTCCTGCCTAAAAAGATGAATACAATAGGTACAACAGTAGCATACTTTGTTAGTCTCCTTTGAGCTGGCTTTCAGTATTAGGAACAGATGGCTGTAAGCCCAGTCTTTGGGTTTTTTGTTTGTTTGAGTTTACTTGCTGGGGAAGGAGGGGAGAAAGGGACAATAATCTCAACGTTGGTATCAACTCAGAGTTGACCTGGAAAGGTCAGCAATACAACATACAATACTAAAAGAGTGTTTTACCCAAGCATTTTATCTGTGGTATGCATCATGTGGTAATTTGCTTTCATTGCAGAATTTTATTAACAAGATACTCCTCAGACTGCAAACTCTTGTGAAAATCTTGAACTTTGAACCACAGAATGTTACTGCTTTGATCAATAATTGCTGTAAGCTTTTCTATTTTATTTTAATTTTGTTTTCCACTGTGTTTGATTGTCACTATGCATAGATAAACCACTGTTGCCCCAGGATACTTTTGCAAATAAACTGATAGTCTCAAAGGTTTTAATTATTCTGGTTAAATGAAAGTTACTACTACTTCTGCTACTTGGTAGGAATTCTAATTAGATGAAGGCTGTTTTGTTTTTCCTTGCATGACCACATTTTTTAAGATTAAGTTAAATCATGTTTTTTAAATTGCATCTTTATGATGTATCTTATTGCCATTAAATCATAGTTATATAAGCATTCAAAAGATATAAAAAGTTTGAAGAAATATCTCAGCTACCTAGCTAGTCTATCTACCTCACTCCGTGGCCAAGTGGGTACTATTTAATACAATGACAAATCTTCTAGCACATACACAAACATACAGATGAATTACCATTAATATACTTTCCCACAGAACAGTCCTGATACTACTCAGATTGTACCACTTAATTATAAAACTCTTCTCTGAATTAATTTTTAAATTGCCAACAAAAATAAAATAAAGAGCCAGGCATACAGTATCTCTTCATTTAAACCCTTCCTTATAATATAGATGAGGAAGAAGCGACAAAATTGTTAGGCATACCTGACACACTGCAGGTGCATTTTCTGGTGTGCACTACCGGTCTACATAGAATTATTTCTACATTTGAATATAATTTGATTCGCATGGATCTTATTTACTAAATGAAGGGTCAAACTCCTGAATAATACAAATAAATCTCCAGTGGAAATATCAGGTGTGCTGTAGGTATCTAGGTTACCATGTTAATTATAATTTTTAAATCATTATGACACATTTTATAAGCATAAAATTTGAAATCATATTTGCAGAAAGCTGAATTTCAATGTCTTTTAATCTACAGTTTAAAGAATGATTGCTACTAGAAAGATTTTAAGAATGCACTTGTACTTAGAGTTACACTCTTTTTATTGTGCAACAAGCCTGTTTTCTTAGAACAGAAGTGAATTTTATTTGGAAGGAATCTACCCTCATCCTTAACAGAATACTAATAATACAATACATCATTTTTTATTAATCCTTTCATTATGAGTGTAATGCCTTAGGTGGTAGATAAGGTAGATTTGTCACAAGAAAATGAGACTGTCTGCATTGGAAACACAGACTACTATTTTTGTTCTGGCTTTGCAATTACAATATAGACATCATGACAAGTCTGCTCAGGCTACCCACCATTGAACAAATGATACTTGAGATTTCATCCTTTCTTAATACATGCTTTCTTTTCTTATTATTTTGTATGTGCCATTAGCAAAGGAGATACTGCAGAGCACTGCAGTCTGCTGTGCTGATTTGAAGCCCAGCTTTAAAACCTGAATTCTTCTGAATATATGCAAAGAATCTGCATGGCAACCAGCAAACCACATGAATGATAATTCAGTAGCTGTATACAGACTCCATATGAACCAGCAACCTAGTACCTTCCATATAAATTATGCCGGGAAAATTCTGTTTATTGGTGAATTAATAATAATTTTCAAAATACAATATGATTTAAAATTACTTGTTTCTATTGGTTTTATAATACATTCAAAAGAACACTTTTGATGGAGAGAAAGGCAGTTTTAAGTACTATTGTTTTTTATTATTTTCATCCCCTGTAATGCAGGATGTTGACATTTGGGCATAAACAGCAGCAAGAATATTTATGTCACTGTTGAAACAACAGCAAAAATAAAAAAAGAGAGAAAATTTGTTTTCACCTCTCTGATTTGCTTACAGCTAGACATCTCAAAGATAGGCCTTTAATCCTGAGCCTGCTATTGAGCCATTACTCATTACTCACAATCAAAATATAGTCTTTACAACACAGTGTGTGTTTCCTTAGCTCATATTGGCACTTACATTCTTCTTCTCTTGTTAACTTAATGCAGAGGTCAACTTACCTGACAAGCAAAAGCTATTGGGTCAGCCACTTTTTTGAGAATGTTCTCAATCTCCTCTAGTGCAGTATAGTATTCGATCTGCGCTGTGGCCTTAATGACTCCTCCGCAGTAGACATTTACATATACAGGACCAGCAGGAAACTCTTACAAAAAACAAATCAGAATAATAGTTGAAAATATTTTATAATCCCAGACCAAAGGTCTCAGGAAATGAGTAAAAGAGCAGAGGATAACATCACAGAACATGCAGAGAGGCAATGAATAGGATTTGCATTTCACGAATGATTCAGTGTAGCCAGCTTTTATCCAAGTCTTTCAGCCTAACATTCAAAAATGGAACAAAGAGAATATATCTCTGTAAATCTTTATAAAACAAAGCTACTGTATTCCTTCAAGTTAGAAAAGTGATGAAAACAGTATCATTCACATTTCAAACATCTCTTTCAAGGACTGATGATCTATAACCAGCTCCTTTATGCCTACAAATTATAGAAAGGTTTGTTTATTACAAACTGCAGAATTGCTATTTTTCTTTTGAAACATTTTCTTAATTGTAGGCGAAGTTCTCAAAATTGGATTTGAATTATACTGCAGTCTAATTACTTCCATTCCAGTCGTTTACCTAGTAAAAGCCAAGGAAAGAGGCATTTGTACAGTCTGTTACTTTAAGTACAACTTGCTCTGAGTATGCAGCATGAGCTCTCTTTATGAGTGTATTTCATAATTCATTAGTATTCATTGTGCCAGGAATCCTGCTGCAGCATACCAGCACTAGCACAGTTTTTTCAAAATTCTAACTTTCTCCACAAAAGAACAATTCAAGTGGCCATTCCTGAAAATTTAAAAGGGCCAAACTACACAATACTAAACAGCTCTCAGGATGCATGGACAATGTTCAGGATGAAAATTAGGTCACACATTTTGTCACCCAAAGGCAGCTTAAGAAGCCCTATTTCAAAACTGTAGTGTGCATTTTTTCCCTATCTAATGTTGCATTGCAATAGTTTTAAAATAAAATATTATGTAAGCACTTTTGGGAATTCACATCATACAATGGAGTGGCAAGCTAGACTCTGAATGTTTAGGTGGAAAATGGTTTAACTCATAACTTTCATCAAGTGAATGAAGATTGGTGTGGCCCTTAAAACTAAGTTCTAAATCTCATAAAAGCAGTGTTGTTTTTTTTTGTTTTATCATGTTCCAGGCAAAATAAGAAAATAAGGCAATTAAAGTTATGGATAGAGGAGCTGGAAAAAAATCCTAAGAAACCAGCTCAGTGATATAAAGAAGTGGCATAGTCATGAAGAAATAACCAAGAAAATAAATGATTTCCTGTGTTAGTAAGAATTATAGAGAGGAGTATAAATTTACAACATTAGATATAAAATGAAACATTTTAGTAAGACAGTAATAAGAAAGAGTGTTAGCTTTGCATTTTATGGCAGTAATTTTGAAGAATGCTAATCTGTGACTAATCAATGACATTTTAAGACTGCCATCTGCCATTTAACCACACAAAGACAATCTAATAGAACTTAGTTGCCCATAAATCATTTTCTGTGTTATTAATAAAATAAATATTCTCTATGCAAAACCCACGTACAGGAAACACCTATAAAGTAATGTTAGAGTCTACTGGGAAGTGAAACTACTTATCAGAAAAAGTGAAGGGACACCAGAATTTCCTGTTTACTTAAAGGTAACAAAATTGTCTCTTACCTAAGGCTTTCATGTACTTGACCTTCTGATTCCAAGAGGCTGGCTGTGTCCTAATTCGTTTATTGTCTGCTATGAATTCAATTTCTAAAGTTTCATCATCTATTTCATCTTTCAACAAAATGAATATTTCACCAGGGTTCTATAAAATCAAAATATGTGCCCATTAGTCTTTCACACAATAACATTGAAAGTGTAAAATGTAAATTAAAATGTAAATTGAATGGAAAGTTCTTTTAACAATAGCTTCATATAAAACATACCATAATATGTAGCATTTTGAATTTAGCTTACCTAATATTTTAAAACAATATTTCAAAGACATACGTAGATGTATTATTACTTTTTCTAAGACCATTTTACTTCACACATCAATATCTCCAAGTACAAGTGACAGTGGTTTAAACTGTAGTGACTTACATTGACATACTGACCTATAATTTTGTTCTGTTTATTTGAATTTAGTCTGTTGCCTTGTGGCACTTCTACTCCAGTAGAAGTGGAAAAAATATACACTTCCACCACCAGAGAAACTCTAATCTTTGATGAACAGAAAAAGAGATTTAATCCATGAGTAACAATTCTCTAGTAAGACACTATCATTTATGATACTATTTCAATCTCCACAGTGCAGATTTCTACCAGAGGTAATAGCATTTTTCAAAATTACAGTTGTTTTAAAAATGGCTAGTTGCAATTGTCCTTGAAAGCCTTCAGGCTTTTAAGTAATTTACAGAGAAGCCAACCAGTATTGTAAGAGAACAAAATAGGTCAAAATGTATCATATCTTTCATTATTCAGCTGGTAATCTATTACCAAGGAATGATATACAGAATGGTCTACTGACAAATACATGACATTCCATGTACACTGCAATCTTCATATCTGACTATGGCTATTCCCTATGCGTGTAAAGGAGTGTAGCACTGAATATTGTACATTCTATTTACATTCTCACATATTTTCTCACAGCAACCCTGATTAAAAACAAATACATATGAACAACTGTGTTCATTGGAATTGCATGCAGATATGCATATATAAATATTTCTGATTTCAACTTAAAATTAGACAAGGTGCATACACACACAAGTACTCTTTAACTCACAGAAGCATATGGGTACCAGTATGTCCATCACTGGTTGTTCCCAAGAGACTCTTCACATCTCTTGAGAACTCCCTGCCTTCATGCCCCTTCTAAACTACAAGTTTCCGATGACAGTAATATCTCCCCAGCCTGTGAAAAATTTTTAATAGAGATAAAATCTATTTTATCTGAAAATCTTTTGGCTGAAGTGTTGATGTGCTACAAAGGCAAAACAAATCCCACTGCAGGCTAGATCCACTCTCATGTTGGCTCCTCATTTGTTCTCAAAACTGAGAGAGTACAAATGAAATTACAACAGGAAGAGTAGAAGAACACTGTTATTGCAAATATTTTAGCATCCCAAAACCTTACTTCACATGATATCCTAGCCGGGAGCACCAATGCTGATCGCTGATTAGTTTCTAGTGTTTCAGAATCTTCCTTTGTTTCCAGAAAAAGATCTGTTTTTTCTGATGCTCCTCTGATATTTGACAAGCTAACATCAGTGTTACTTTGGTAATCTGAAAAAAATAACATGGAATGAAGATATTGTTAATCATCCCAGATCAGTAAAACATGGCAAAGAGGTGGTTATAACATATTAGAGATTCATATGACATTTGGGGTCACATTAAGGGCACTGCATGAAATCCTGGCAAAATTCCCTTTAATTTAAATGCAGCAAGGTTTTCCCCTGCAACGAAGATCTTCCCTCTAAAGTTCTGATCCTGCAGTCTTTAGCTATATAAGCTGTGCTCATGTGCTTAGTCTCATCAAAGTTAAAATAGATATAGGCCTTTTGACCAAAGCTTCTGCGACCAATGAGGTCACAGTGGTCAAAGAATTTTGTAGTTTTGATAGAACAAACTTTTTTTTCTGACAGCACACACTGAGATAAATTGGGATTTTCACCTCTCTTGCTTTTCTCTTATTAAAACAAGGATATGCTGCACTTCTGCAATTTACAGCCCACCTGTCAATAGAAAGGATTTGTATGAGTGCAGTGGTATCAGTGAACATGAAACTATTATAACAGCTAGGGCATTTCCCTAACACAAAGACTCCACAGTATTTGCCTTCCCTCATATACAAAAGATGGACTGAAGGTACACTTTTTTTTTTTTTTTTTTTTTTTTTTTTTTTTTTTTGTAGAATACGCTGGGTGTGGAAGTGCTATGCCAATCATATAGGTAGCTTGCAAGTAGCTTCTTTTCTGTTCCACAGTTCCAAGTTAGGCCCAAGAGGCATAGTGAATCCTTCACCAAATCACAGAATTTTAATGAGGAAATATAAAAGAACTGACAACCACATCTGCAGAGCTCTGACTAGGCCTGTGTTTTAGAAAAGCTATTTTTCACACCTGCTACTTCTCAGCTGTATCATTACTACTCCTTTCCAGACATTCTACTGACTATTACCTTTACAAAACATTCTTCCCACCCATCTCTTCATCAAGCAGGATTATCTAGTATATTGCAGTCACCTAACTGGATTAATGATATCATCCCAACCAGCTCATAGAGCTGAAAAATCCAGCCTGGCTGATGAGAGAATAGCCTAAGAGACATCAACAGTATCTTACATTACTGTAATTTATGGAACAGTCACAGTCAATTACATTCAAGAACACAAATAACTTTCAGGCACATCTTTTCCTCTTAAATGGATGTAGAATATTAATATAAATTAGTGATGGGAGGAAGACCAAGCAGAAGCAATTTGGCTCTGCTCAGATAAGTACCAAAATCATTTTGAGTTTTTTCCAAAAGCAACCAAGTGACTGAGGTATACAAATCACACAGTGCTCCTAAATGACACAGAACTCTTCCCATTCAGCATCAGTACTGGTAACTTACTATTAGTTTTCCCACTTCTTGCTTGTCTTTATCACCCAGGTATACTAGTTGGTCTAAAATTAATGTCTCCCCCTTCTTGCCTTGCTTAAGAACGCACAGATTTTAATAATAAATTCACCTGCTAAGTGAAGCTATGCCAGGGAACGCAGCAGAGAAATTTGGGTATGCTGTGTCCGATATAGTACTTCTTCTCAGAGATGTGTTTTGATTGTTACAGATGTCTCAGAAGAAAAAAACATATCATTTGCCCATGCTTTGCACAGGAAGCTAAAGGTTCATTGAACAGCTGTGGTGGGTCGTTTAATGTTCATCATCAGCTAGTAAAATTTCCCCAGCCCACTCCTGCTTATATCCTCATGACTTTAAGGCAAATCAGATGTGAATTTAAGCTGTGAATTCAGTGTAGATTAGTAAAATTGCACTCCTTTGCAGAGCTATACTTTGCAAAACTTAAGTAGTTTTAATTCTATTTGCTTTAATTTATTTTGAAAGTGAAATAAACTAAACTTAATGGAGGCTACTTGGATTCTGAATCAACCCACAGTTTAATGTAGTTTAGCTAATCCAGGTCAAAATCTAAGTGCATTAATTTGTCTGATTATCACTGTGTAGACTAGACCTTATTTAGTGCTGCCCTTCAAAAAGAGTCCAGAAGGCCTGAAGCTTTGAAGATGAAAACAACTACAGCCTTGTGCAGGACAATGTACACCCACAGAATACTTTAGGAATAGTCTGTATTCATATTTTAAGTCACTCATAAATCTTATATTAAAGCAGATGGAACTTCTCTTGGAAGACAGCTCATATGAGGAGAATGCTTTTTCTTCTGAAAAATTTTCTGCCACTATAGGCAAAAGATTCTTGTAAAGACAAGAAACATTTCATTACCACACAAAATAAAAAGGACTGAATAGTAACCTGATAGTCTCTGTATTCTTGGTTGTCAGCTTTCTAATTATCATTCTTTGAGCATTGTGGGGACACATTCCAATCTATGTGAAATTAATGATAACTTTATTTCTACAGTCTTCAATCTACATATCAAAAATGAAAGTAGTTGGTTCCACCTTTTAATGTCTGCGATAATTCCCCTACTGAGAAGGTCAATGCTAAAGCTATTAGGATAAATTAGGATAAAGTCTTTTATCACATTAATTACATTTTAATATTTTTATTATGCATAGAGATGTCTAACTATAATGTCAGAACTGCAGTCCAGTCACTACTGGGATTATATTACTTCCGAGTTCAGACAGATAGTTAAGAAATGTGGCTCTTCCGTGAAAGACTTTGGTATTTAAGAGAATGAGGGATTCCCAGACTGACCATGAAAGAAGTTAGCAATTTATTATCAGGGAAGATGTCTTTCAGTATATGTCAGGTCCACATTATGTAAGTATAAATGAAATAGAAGTACAGCAGTCTAAGAATAACAGGGATTTAAATCATCATCATTATCTATGTAGCTGCTAAGCACTAGAACCATCGTTTCCAGCATTCAAATTCCTACTAGCAGTATCAACAGTATTGATCATAAAATGTTGTGGAATACTAAACAACAAAATGAAGTGTTATTTGTAGATGCTAAACAAGCAGTACACCAGGGATTAAGCAAACCTTGGAATGGTGGCATTAGCTAAAACAATGTAGCTTCTAAGGCATTAACACCACACTAATGAGATTCTAGTACCATCAGTGGAGCATGTATGTAGATATGGTCTGATACATCCCTGAGCTCTCTATTGCATGTGTTTCATGCGGGTAAAAGGTGGTGTTTGACATACAGGTCTTTTGAAAACTTGAAATTTGGATATCTTCAGTATGAATCCTCTTTGCAGCCTTTGCAAGTAATGGTTAGGGAATGCCATTAATTCTTAAGGCTTTCACAAAAATAATCTCTTAACAAGAATTTACAACTGTATGCATAGCTTTGAAACATAAAAGGAGCATCATTATAATGTTGAAGTGTCTAAGAGAGGGGATTTATTAAAGAGTATTTGTTGCCTGGTGAATATGTTCTGTTAAGTTTGTACATACAGTGACCTATCTGTGAGGTTCTTACAATGTGGCACTAACAATTAAAATAATGGATGACTAAAAAGGTATGCTTTCTTGTAAGATCGAAGTATAAGAAAATATTAACAATATCTAATGTTGCTTAGACAGCACTGTGAGTTAGAAGCTAAAAAGAAAGAAAATTAATGATACTTTTCCCTTGAGTATTCAGGATACTCTTGCTGGGAATTATAGTCTGTTATAGAGGGTAACAGTCCATCACATATGCTGCTTTTTTTTGACTTGCTTTTTACAAATACCTATTACTGATGATCACATTGAGAAGACAGATCTTAAATTTAAGTTCATATTTAAATAATCAAATATTACATACATTTACTGTAACAGTTATTCATTTAATTGGGCATAGTGCCAAAGTTTTCAATTTTACTTCAATCCTCTCTCTTAATTCATATAACTTAATACATCAATTTATTATATTTTATACAAAACCTTTTGGAATACAGTATTGCTTTCAATTCCACATTTTTAACTGAATTCAGGAAATGAATTTGACATTGCATCGCTCTGCATAAACTGACAAATTTTAATGAAGCCTTACAAGCCTCTTATGGATTCAACAATTAATACCTCACCACGGGTTCCGGACAGCTTTTATGCCACATCCAACCTCCTCCCACAGAAGGATTTCTAACTTTTCAGATACAGATACAGGTTATCCCTGTTGCAGTCTACATGAGGATTATAAATTGTATCAGTGTTTTGACTACTTGATATTTGCTAAGTGTTTTGAGTCAACAATGCATGTGACAGATTTAGGTTATTAAAAATAGCAGAAAACTTATGAAAGATAAACAAACTCATATACTTTTATAAACTTATGAAAGATTTATATGTTTTCTAAGGTTCCATGGAATAAGTCTCACAGCTGGTTTTACAAAGTCAAAATACCTGCAGGCATTACTGAATTTCAGTTATATCTTAAACATTGTTAAAGCAATGCTAGCTGAGGAACTGAAACACATACTAGCAAACAAGGTCCTCATAGAGCCCCTGGATCACACAGTGAAGAACAGGATGACAAATAAGGGCAAGTCAGGTTAGGAACATGAGAAGGAATGGAAAGGCGATTAAGCATACATGGCCAATTTGCTATGTGAAAAAAGAGCCATGGTGTCACAGTGCCAAAGATTAAAACCAAGAGGACTACAGGAAACGGCACTTCAATCCAGCAGACCATTTAGGGTGATCCCATGTGATACAGGGAGACCATTCCCGAGCACAATGTGCAGTATGGGTAGAGAGAGTTCCACTAGGTTTTGTGAGATGTAACAGAAAATATGCTTGTGTGTCAATGATCTGCTAATTGAGTTATTTGATATTCAAAACCTTTAAGTCAAACACATTTGTGAACAGTGAGCAGAAGATGGGGACTATCTAGGAAAGCATAGCTGCACAGAAAAACAAAAGTAACCCTCTGTAATGTGGAAAAATACGGAATTTATGACTATCATATTCTCCCTGCAATACACCCTAAGTTTATGGCAGACAATTAGGAAAGTTAATGCTCTTAAAGTACAGCTATTTCTAAATGACCACAGCTGAAAGTGCAGCAGAGTGGGAACCAAAGTCAGCCTTTAACTGCATAAATTGCCCTACCAACAACCTGAAAAACGCTGTGAGAAACATGGAGGAAGAAAACATCCACCATATCAGGCCTCATTTTACTCAGCGTGAACTTGGGGTTTATTCATTTTTACCATAAGCTCTTGCTAAGATACAGTTTCAAAGCTAATCTCCTTTGTACTCTGCTGAATAAAGTCTTTTACTGATGCTCAGAAGAGGTCTTGGGAGAAGAAGCTCTTAGAAACCTTTTAGAGGTTTCTAAAATCACAGAAAATTATTAAAAATATACTCAAAGATATAAACATCTGATTGAAATCTTAATTTCTTTCATTTGTTTTCTATCATGTATAAGGTTCAGAACAAGGTAAAATTATTAATTATTGAACTAGTGTTTAATTATGTTTCTCTTTGTGTTGAATCATCTATCTTTTACAAATACATTGAAAGTAAATGTTTTCCTCAAAATCATCTTCAGTCACAGTTTCTGCTTACATGGTTAAGCTCACCTGTCAAAAATAGCAGTTTTCTGAGAATTGGCTATTTTGTCCTTGTCTCCAAAGTGGGTCTGTTACTTTATTTATGATGAGCAATTTTTCTTGCAAATAAGCATCAGACTGACAGTTCCTATAAAAGCTATGAAGACGAGTGCTTCCTTTTCTGAGTATTTGGAGTTGCTGTTCATGTCATCTTAGCAACTGATGGTGTTGCAATTTTCATTCATGTCTATTTCTCTACTGTAACAGAGTAATCCCTGGAATTCCCTCAAACCTATTGTTTTATACGTTACTATACGCATACAGGCACGTAATAATCTATTTCTACCTATATTTGATTGCAAAGATGCATACCCACCTATTCTTACATTGATCATGTACGTTTGTATGTAACTTTTTTTTTTAAACTAATTGTAGCCTAATAGAGCCACCATAAAACTAAAGGCAATATAAAAGTCTTATTATGTGTACCCAAATTGGATCTAATAGCACAAGCAAAAAATCCTGCCTTCAGAAAAGCAATTTACTATGCACTTATCAATAATCTTTATTTAAGAAATATTTTATATGAACTTGTGTTTCTTTACATATATACTTTTATATGATTTTAACTGTATATTCAGAGACAATCTTGGGCTATGACAACTAATCAGTACCTAACTGGACTATTGCTTGAAAGAAAGATTTGCCTTAAGCACAATGATCAGTGTTTCAGTTTGGATGCACACATTTAGATTAGAAGTTTTTTGGGGCAAAGTCTAACTACATATCAATTCTTGTTACTTATTATATTTATTGCAATCATATCTAGGATTTCCATGCACAGTAGAACTAACAATAAGACCAGTCTGCTGAGCATTAGACATATGGTTATCCTGTCCCAAAGAGTTTCTAAACTATCAGGCACACCGGTTGGTTTGGAAATAATAACTACCTGCCTGAGGTCATTTAAATGCTGAGCATAACTGTTAATGGAGCTGAAGAGTTCTATCTCCTAATTTCTACATTTGCCATACTTTCATTGTGCCTACTTTCTAGGGGGTGGCAAACTGATGGCTGGTCCTTTATGTGAACTGGCAGTTCTCAGAAATTTAAGTCTAACATTTTATTAAAGAACCCATATATCTACTGGAGTTCTACCAAAATGAGAACGTGTTTGGATTTTCATTCCAGGTCTCTATGGTACCGGAGTTGTGAATACACACAACTATACCATTGAAAGAAGGCCTACCAACGCAAACATTTGTCTTGGAACACTTAGTTGTTGTGGAAGTTCAGGGAAAAAAAAAATTGAAGAAGGCTGAAGCTTTCTGAAAAGGGACTTCTAGCAGGGTACATCAAGGAGCGCACACACATATCTCAACTCTGTTTCACTGAAGAATTGTATAGCACCAAACATTGCCTCAAAACTAAGAGAAGTGATGTTGCAACAACAAGAACTGACACAAGCTATCTTCCAGCTACTGACTCAGATTACCACTAAAGATAAAAAGATTGTAGAAGCCTCCAGGGTTGGGGAGGAAATCTTCTCCTAAACTCATTTGTCTCATAAGAGGCTCCTACACCTTGCTTATTATTTCCAAAGGACCTAGCTTTTACCTGCCTAGTAGCCATGTTATCACAAAACCTTGTATAAACAGCCTGTCCCAAACTGCACACAGTGCTTGAAAACAGAAGTGGCATATGACTACATTTTGAATTACACAGGTATAAAAGAACATAGCTAGGTGGGAGTGTTTTAGAATCAATTTGTGCTTCAGGGAAGCATATCTTGCAAGCGCCCAAAAGCTCAAATGTGAGGCCAAATGTGACTTTAAGCTTTTACAAATCACCCTCAAGGAACTACTAGTAAGTAGCCAAACTCTTCCCATGTGATCATGTCTGAAGCAAGTCTATTTATTCTTCTCTATTATTCTATTAGATAGAATATTCTATCTCTTAAAGTTCAAGAAGTGACATGGCTGGAAAGACATGAAGTTTAATCCAACTAGAGAGCTCTTTAACAACTATGTTTGGAAGGATGGGAAGGTAAGCAGGAGTAGCTGGTATTCTCAGCTTCACCCAAATCAAAATATAGGATACATATCATTAACAGTATCCAAACTTTTACTGACACAACACAATGTGTTCCATATTATAGCATCCCTTAAATCAATCCGGTAACTGAAGCTGGCTTGGCTGTGGCAGCTCATTCAATGAATAGCATATCTTACTCTGAGTATGACAGTAGAGCTTGGATACCTGATAAGACCTGCAGGGGTCTTATCAATACCTGGATGAAATTTATGATGCTGTTCCTGACCTGTAGAGTTCTAAGTTATATGGGTCTTGCCTATCTAAGACATCGTATGTCTCCTCATCCCGTGCTGCCATAGCTGCTGTCAGCAGAAAGACTCAAGTCAGACACACTTGGTATTAAAAAAGAAATTTAAAAAGTGAGTTGTCAGCAAGGCTGACTCACTAGGGGACAGGCTGCTTTGCAATTTACTCCCACCTTTGGCTTGAAATAGCTAAAATCCATTGACCTTTAGGGCAGGCTAAAAGGTACACTACTTTCTCAGGAACACAGTAAAGACTGCTATTTTTAGACATATCTGAAAAATGCGTTTTGTTTCTAACATTTGATTATTTTCCTTTAAGATTATGAACATGAAATCAATGTGAGGTCTTTATCTTTTAAGATGCTGTCCTTTAATCCAACATCTAGACCCCAGAATAGGCATGTTTTATTAAAATGAGATTTTAGGTAGTGTTAATAAGAACGAACAGTGGAGCTGAGGTTCTCAGTTAGCTGTTCTTTATTTGCAGAAGTGCTGCCATCTATTTCATTACAATGTGCTGGCCTTTCACCAGCTCAGAATGGGGCAGGAAACAGATAACACAGTATGTACATACAAGCTAAGGCCACAAGGCCTCCGAGCAGGGCCAAAAGATATCTGCTGTTAAACTAATAAGTAGACAGCTACTATATGTTAACATCATCTTGTTGTGTCCAGCTTGCCCGCCCCTAATTGATTCAGTTAGATCTAGTATACGAGCCTCAATAGCAACTGTTAACAAAGACAAAGCTGTTCTGCAGAATGGAAGCAGCTTCTCTGATGACACCTAATTCTCTGATGATACCTAATGGGTATTTTAATTTGAGGTTAGATGTAGTTCGTAAGTAAAATAATGAAAGTTAATTTAACAATAAGGTACTCATATTTAGCTATGCAGTCATAAGGCCGCAAAGCTGTATGCCCAGATCCTAGTCAAATTGCTTCATTTTCCAACTTTAGTACAAATTATAAACAATGATTCTTGGAGGAGCAGAAAATTTCCTGAGGAATCACAAGGGAACTTCTCAAAATACAGCTTTCTTATAATAAAAAATAAGTCTACTTTTCTTATATAGAAATAAACTTAGAATAAAGTAAATACATAAGAACATTTGTGAGTAGCTACAAGAACTGACTTGTACAGTTATTAACTACATGAATGAGTCCTCATAAATTCACTTTATAGTGATTAGCATTCCACAGTTGGATCTTTTCCATTACTCACAGGTAATAGCAAATCAATTGTTTTCACAACTGCTTGTAGCTCATATTTCCCTAAAGAGTCTCAGGGATCACACTATTTTTCCATTTTCCAACGTACTCCGACCTTTTCCCTCAAGACCTTGCACAATTCACTTTAGTCAATCACTTCTTATTGATTGTTAGTGCTTGCTCATTCCCCATCTATCTTTGTGTTATTGGATATATTGTTTGGGGATTTTTTCCATTTGTCTTGTCAGCCACTTGCTGCTCTTTCCACCTTTGTTGTTTTAGATTTCTCATTTAGGCTTTATACTTTTGATCTGTTCAACTTTCATTCCAGTTGAATGAAAGCTTCTCTCAGCTTGTCCCTTCTTCTGTGCAATATCTGTATACCTAAAACAGACTTTCAGCATGGCAACCTCCACTTAAGGCCTTACTTAAAATGCTGTTCTTTTGTGAGTTTATAGGATTCTAGCAAAAATCCTTCCTTAGTTTGTAATTTCTCCAGTGATATTGACAGTCACTGGATACATTTTTTTCAAAATTCATCCAAAGCCAAACCTGTCTAGTCAGCCTGAAGATTCACCTATTTTCCACAAGGTATGAACATTAATTCATTTGCAGCTGCTATCTTACTTTTCATGACTTCTAAAAGGCTGTCTCAATGGATCTTAGAAATTTCAATCATTTCACTTCTTTGGGTACTTTTCTCTCCAAAGGTGTTCAGTGGTAATTGGATTATTCTAGGATTGTTCTATGGTGTTGCACCACCACAGAAGAAATTTTGATCACTTACTTCCTTACAATTAGTCTGGAATCAGTCTTCTCCTCACATGTAAGAGATTATTATGGGAAATCTCTTTTTTTCTGGTTAGCCCGTTTACTTATTACAGAAGTCCTCTTAGCCGTTCTTAGACATCGTTAACTAGTAGAGGCTAAAATTACGATTACATAGCATTCACCATCAGGAGGAAGGTTGCACCAGGAATACAAGAATTGTGTGATGCTGATTTTACTGGTGTGGTTCACGAGTCTCCCAAGTGGTAAGAACGAAGGTGAATTTACAATGGAAACTACAAGTTTTCAGACATCTTCTCAAGTGCTTCAACACAACCAGCACTGTCAAGATGGCTCACGAAATCTGACTTAGAGCTGTGGTCCAAAAGGCAACTCCAGCTAAGTTTAAGTGAAATTTTGTCTTTCAGTGCAGTACTTTGTTAGTTAGAAAATCATAATTTCATTTTATACCAACATCAGCCATTTAGCTGAAGGGAAACTTGGACTTAAAGCTGTTCTTCAAGTCACCATGTACACAAAAGAGATTCATATGAAGAGTCAGAGTATAAAAGGGGAGTAAAGCTCCCCATCTTTTCCACTTCCCCTTTCTTTTCTTGGGCTTCTCCACTTTCCCTAATCATTCCCTCTTCTACTGTCTCATTCTCTGGACAGCATGATTGTGAATGAGAGGAACAGTGATATCAGCTTTTTGAGCAACTAGAGAATGAGCCAGAGAAAGTCTTCTTTATGCTAGCAGACTTGTTGAAGGAACCGAGCCATGGCTCATTCAACCAAGGATGGAAAAAGAGATCCTTAGAAACCTTGACAATAGGTCTGTGGGGATAAAATAGTGCACCTTTACAGTAGCTTTCTGCTTGAGATCATATTGGTAAGCTTGAGATATTAAGAAGGTCGTGAACAGACTCTGCTGGGAATGAGAGGGGACTAACAGGAAAAGATTTAGTAGAGTCGTTGCTGCTTAGTACCCACTTCCACACTATATGCATTTCAGAGGGGCTTAGTTCCAGTCTGGACCTGCGAGCTGCACACCTATTAGTGTTTGAAGTGAATCCAGTGAGCTCCTTAAGCACACTTTCCATTTTAGTTTCACCTGAGAAGAATCCAATCCATACATTCCAAGACGATTTTGCATTGTGAACCAAAGTGTGGTAAGTGGGAATGCTTGGGATACTTGTTTCGAAAGTAAAAAGGTTGATGCCTCTGTCCTGACATTAACTCAAGACACGAAAATTCTCCATACACCACTGACAGGTATACTGAATTCACCCCAGCAAAGAAGCGCCAAAGAGCTTGCAGCATCCTTCTGCTTTAATACCTAGCCAGCAAAACATAGCCACAGAGCCAGCAGCCTCAGAGTTCAGCAGCACAGAACTGATAAGCCAAGAATTCCCCCAAAACACTTAGCTTCAAAACCCTCTTCATCAGTCAGAAAGCTGGTGGTGCTGAGCCAGTGTCTGACTTGGTTGATGTCAGCTCAGAGTTGTTTTGGTTAGAACTGGGGATATGAAACATGTTATGTGGTTCTTTGCTAAAAACAAATGGAGACTTTGCCCTTCCCTTTTCTCCAGCATGACTCTTCATGGGCTTTCACAAATGTAAATAAACCAGAATGATAAATAACAACAGGAGCTGAAATCTATATGTAGAGCTTCTCCAAGCCAAACTCTGGCTGTTTCTGAGTGATGCTGCAAATGTAATATGAGCAGGACTCTTCTACCTGAAATCTCTGATCAGTCTCCTTTCTACTACAAGTATGATGGGAACAGAAAAGGAAAGCTTTCCACATCTTCCTTTTTCTATACTCTGAAATTCAAGGAAAAGGGAAATGTCCCTGTCAGATCTCTTCCCTTTTTCACACTCCTCACAAGAGCATGTGGGTTGTGTATGTGTGGGTAGATGTTCGAGAACAAGGCACATTCCTGTACACAGCTTGGGCAAGGTTAGCTTACCGCATTTCATGTCTGACAAAACGTAAGAAAAGAAATTTAATTTTCTGAAGAGTACTGGCTTTATTCTATTAAATGCAAGGGGAATTCAAACTCACCATCTGCAAGAACTGCTTCATATACATAGGAGAGAGAGTCTTCAAGGTGTTTGTTCTGTGGTTTGCCTAGGAAAAAAGAATAATTCTTTCATGAGTATCACCTTGGAAATAACTTTAAATGGTCAGCAACTCTGAGGATAGTGACCATCGCTATCCTACTTGAACATTTCTCAGAATCTCTAGTTTGCTCTTAAGAAGATTTCAACATCAGAAATCAAACTGAAGAAAATCAAAAATTTAAAATTTGGCAAAATAAAGCAGAGTTCAGAAAACAATAACCTAGTACCTGAGATACTAGGTTCCACTTGTGGAATCCTGATCAAGATCACATGTATAATTTTGAGTGCTCCAGAAGTGAACTGCACAGAATCAAGACTCAATAGCAAGAGTAACTGGTAAAGAGACCGAGGGTGGGGTGAGAAGCCTGAGGAGAGGAGCCTGAGAAAATGAGTGCTTTACAGTGACTTTAGTAAGGTTACATAAAACCAAACACTCAAAAATTACCTTTCTCCTTTTGAAGGAATTGTTGACTTTTTTTAACATTGGATCTGTACTGTGGACAGTACACAAGATAGATCTACTGTGGTATGGACTTATGATTTTGTACTAAAAGAAGCTGCTGTCTACCATATTCTTACCTAATTTATTCTCTTGATAACAAGAGTTCAGTGAATGAGGGGATTCCAGAGACAAAGAGCAGATACATTTGCTGACTGCTATTCTGGAGAATTTAAGTCATTCCCTCTGTTCCCTCCTGGAGCTTCTAGGCAAAATGCTGGCAAGACTTTTAAAATATGCTTTTCAAAAGTGCTCATTAGTTGTATATTGCACTTTCTGTGAATGACCAGCTTAAGACTTTACAACTGACCTGTGGACATCTGACCAGTCAACTACAAATTAAGGGGAATTTAGATAGGGACATAAAAAATACTACATACTATATAAATACTACATACTATATAAATACTAAAAATACTACATAGGTGATCTGAAAAGTCATGCTTCAAAGTGGTAGTAGCAGTAGTAGAAATGGCTCACCTTAATCTTACTAAATACGAATATGTAAAATGGTGATCAACTAATGCTTGGATAGCACTTGGATACTGCAGAAATGAATTATACAGAAAAGCACATTAGGAAATTAATAATTCTGTTTTCTCAACAAGATTTGAATGGCATTCAATATATTAAATAATGCAACTACAAACTCAAAAACAAAAGGTATCATATAACTGCTAATTAACTGAGCACTACTTATCCCGTGTACATGAGACCAGGTCCTTACCAGGGAGGAGGGGAAAAAAAAGGATGTACTCACATAATTAAAGGCAATCAATGCATATGAGCAAGAAGCCTAATTAAATCTTAAAAGGCTACTTCATATCTGTTACCTTCTTACTTTTGAACTAGTTTTGTAATTTTAGTAATATTTTCTGGACTAAGAGCCATTTAAGTATAGAGAAATCCCACTAAGTGCAAAACCTGATTCTATATAAAAATGTTGGGGATTTTTTTGCTATCCTAATATTGATTTTCTTCAATATGAATTTAAATAGGTATTCCACTGCTTTTATTCAGAGATAGTTATTATAATTCTTTTATTCAGGAAAAGACAGTGACCCTTGCTTTATCTCTTTTCTAAGAGGCTGACACTGGGTTAGCAGAAATACATCATGGTCAAATCACAAGTATCACTTTTATTATAATGACACTTGTGTGTCAAAATAATACACAAAGAATGTACTTCCAGAGGATTCTATAGATGCCTTCCAGTAATATTTTTTCAATAATTATCATAGTTAAGCATAATATAAGACCAGACAAGAGTTTGTAAGTAATACCTTATACGAAGGACACACATGACTACAGATTCACATAGCCATTTTAGAGCTCTAGCTCCAAAACACATGCTGGAAATCTTAAACTTCAGTTATTTGTAAGCCTTACAACTGCAAATAAATATTAATAACTATAAACAAGAAACTTTGATGATGTCCATTTGCAACCTTGAAAAAACAGAGTAATGGCAATAAAACCAGTCATTCATATTGAAAGTAAAAAATGTGTAAGCCACAAAAAACAACACTAAAAATCACTGTACATTAATTAAAATTAGTACACGCTGTAGGAGTAATGTTTATGTTTTATTCATTTGACTTATAGTATTAATAAAACTCATTAGAAACTTGCCCTAAATGCCATTAAAAGACATTCACTTTAAGATTTCAGTGCATTCACTTTTTCAGGTGTAAGCAGTTTCCATCCAATTAATGTCTAAAATAAGACAAAAACATCGCATGCATGATGCATACTTCAGTATGCAAGGGTACAGATCATCATGACTGGCTAGACAGATCAAAACTCGAACTGCTAAGAAATCTGATTATATGTTGAAGAACAGCTTTCTTTGGATTTTGCAGATTAAGAAAAGAAGGAAGAGAGAAGTCAAGCCACTTAACTAGCCGGGTCTGCCATCCTCCAGGCTGCCAGCTCAGTTTCACTTCTGGTTAGAAATAGCCAGGATCAAGTGCTGTGTGAAAGAAGCCAGTGACACTAATCACGTTTTTCACTGATACTTGTTCCCATAACAAATCCTGCCACTGCATTGCTGCCCCTGCAATCAGTCCACATGAAGATGTAGAAACACATGTTAGGAAGGTTAGTTAATCTGGTAATCCTAGCAACAGTCTCCACAAAGCAGGTCAGAGACTCATTAGCAGGGCAAAATGGGAAAGAGAACTACACCATAATATATTTCAGTTATCCAAAAGTCCCTTTTGCTAGTGATAATTTCATCCAGATTATTTTGGTTTTAATCAGGAAGTATAATTGCCATTTGAGATCCTCCTCTGTAAGCAGATGACTTTACTGTCTTAAAGTACCAGCAGTAGTATCCACTGTCCAAATCCATATACATCAGGCAAAGAGGAAAAGGACACAGTTGCACCTCATCTACTGCACCCTCTACTAGCAGTGAGCAAGGCCAGAACTACCTTTTTGTTTCCCTCTATTTATTCTATCTTATGTGTTCACATGGAAAATCTTTACAACTGAGGCTTTAGTTCAATATTCACAAAGAAAAAAAATCCAGCAAACCCACTAATCACTTTATATTCAGTATTAATGAAAAACAAAGCAAAAACAACCCACACAGCATTTTTGGCTTCCTCTTGACCTTTGGTCCTTTTTAGCACTTTGCCTTCATTTCTTTGCAGTCTCCAAGCCATTGTCAAAATCTGGGTGAAATACTTGGCCATTGAAGCCAATGGTAAAGATCTCACTTAAATCAAGCTTTTTGCTCATCAGCACAAGTTCTGCTGACAGTATAAGAAAATTCGCATTTTTATTACTTACTCACATTTGAGTATCAGCGTGAAAGAGGATTTTACAGGAGAATAAATGAAACAGTGGATCCAAAGTGTGAAATATTACTTTGGTATTCAAACAGTATACCCAAATTTATCCCTGGTATAATTCTGATAACATTAATACCAATATGCCAGAAGTGAATTAGGAAACCGATGCCATAAAGGTTTATGGTAAGAATATACCAGTTCATTTCTCTTTTCTGTGACCAGCGCTAAGGAAGTCATATATTTGAAGTGGGCTGAAGACTAGACATGTTAAGTCCCATTTTAAGCTTCCAGCATATTTATCACATATATACACATAAGAGACAAATTAAGACAATTAAGAAACAAATACAAAATGCTGGTATCTCATTACTCTAGAGCTACACCTTAGTAGCAGTTGCAAAAGCAGCTTTTCTTAACATCACTCTTAGTGATTAAAATTGTGTGCTGGCATACTGAATACTTTTTAGTTAATGATCAGAAATTAATGGCATATTGCTGTCTCACGCAAAAGTTACGTATTCTTTGAGAATCCTGCCTGGGTTGTTCAAGGACTGTGGAAGCAGTTTTCTATTTAGGTTATCTTACCTAATGTACCTATTTCCAGTTTTCAATATAATAACAGGTATAAATGGCTACATGTGGGTTTGTTGAGCAGTTCTTAGCTGCCCGTTTTTATAGCAGTAGATTCTCTTCACATCATGACAAAAGAGCCTGCCATTTCTTAGGGAAAAGGCTGGAAACAGAAGTGACAAGAATTGTTTTTTGTGAGCTGTGTAAACACAATCAAACCTAATAAAATATCAAGCAGACTAACAGATACTAAGAGTCATCTGAACTGAGCAGTCCCACAAAAAAGCCTCCTAAAAGCGTCAACACACTTCAGGAATAGTGACACAGGGATGTATCTGTACTAGAAAAGAACTGCAAAACCCATATTCCTTTTGCGTCATCAATACTGAGACACAAATGATTGCAAAACGAATTTAGGACTTTCAGAGTTACTTACTTATAGTTACAAATATTTTGTCTATATATACCTGCAAATCACCTCCTTAAATATACAAAATAGCCTGAATTTGATGTACAAGTGATTCAAGACTACATAAGTTTAGGTGAAGAAAAAACAAGTTATTCAATTAATACGTCTAAAGTATGTCAATTTGACAAGAAAAAAGTGCACGGTTCAGCAGACTGAAAAAAAAAATACCCATACAAACAAATTGCATCTTCTGATTCTACCTTTACAGAAAGCTGCTCTAGAGTCACACTGGGTCATCTTAGATGATAGCATAGAAAAATAAATTTTCTGAATATTCCATTCTTTCTCAGAGTGGACTATACCAGTCTGAAAACCAATACCAAGTATGAATGTAAGAGTTTCAGTCAGTACTGCTGTAAAAATACTTTTATGTATCCATCTTGTTAAATGAATCTCTTGACAGCAACAAAAACATTTGCATTCTTCTTTATGTGTACAGTGAATCTGTCACCATCGAGGAAACATATCTTAGAAAGGTCAGTTTCCATGTCTCAGTTTTCCATTTGTTCCCCCCAGAATATGCACAAACAGGGACTGACAAATCCTTCAGATTCTGTTTAAGAGTATTACAGGGTGACCAAGCTCTCTGTTGGGTACAAAAACTCCTACACCTTGCATTTTGTTCAGTTTCCCTGGGCATTTTAATTAGTATTATTTTTGATTAGTGTTTTTGAGATACATACTGCTTTAGAGGTAGAAGGAAGTACCAACAAATAAAGAGCACCACCTGACCTAAAATGATGAACTTGGCACTACCTGGTAGGTGAGAGGCAGTTCAAAAATAATGGGGGAGGGGGATAAAATTGGATTTATTCATATACTCTTTCTATCTCAGACTGCTCAGACAGTGCACAGAGAATGGAGTCAACAGAAGAGACTGCTGAGAACTTACTTTGCCTGGGAACTGCAGTGTACAGAGGAAGCTATAGTGGCAGGGTGGTGTTACTAGCACCTGAGCTACACCATTAATAACTCTCCTCAGGACTGTAAGATAATGACCTGAATTAGCATCCATCTTCCATTTTTCTTACTAATTCTAAGCTGTTCCTGAAGCCTGGAATCAATCAGACCTTGAGGGCCTGCTGTCCTATTGCATTAGCTGAACTTAGTTGTAGTGGAGAATAACAGTGCGGTGCCAGGTAATCACTGTAATTAAAGAATATCACTTCTCTACAAATTCTGACACTTGTAGAGTGACAGCTCTTTGTTAATATTGAGGAGACATGAAGGTACAAATGTAGAGAGGAAAACATTAACAGTAAAGAATAATGTTTATGAAAAGAGGGAAAGGAAAAGACAGAAGAACATACACATAAGTGTTTTGATCACCATTTCCAAGATCAGAAGGAGAGAAGTAAGCCAACTATACCTAATAATGGCTGTAGCGAGCCATTTTAAACACAAGGGAAAAACATTTTTCCCAAATGCATAATCTGTCAAAATCTCTGCCACAAGTACTGCAAAAGCAAAGAGCTTAGTAGAACTCTACTGAAAAGTAACACAAATATAGACACTACAGATAGTAACCATTACCTTTAAGCAGAGATAAACAATAAGAGATACACATTCTTATTTCTCAGAGCTTAAATCAACACCCAGGTCACAGCAAATTTGCACTGGGAATATTTACACTGTGCAGAGTTCTGCTAGCAAGCACTATATCTGAGCTGGCCTACCTGATGGCCAAGGCACACCAATGCAGAAAAAACAAGGTCAGAGATATCTCAGCTATCTGTACGGAGGAGGGTTTACACTGCCAAGCACCAGGCGGCGATACTACTCCTAGTCCTCAAACCAGTTCAGTCACCCGAACTTGTCTGATCTCAGCTGCAGTCTGTGCATGTCTTGCAAAGATGTACACACTGAAACCAAAGTCTTTGACTATTCATTAACTCATCTTTGCATTCATCTCTGAAATCACTGATACTGGCTACTGCCAAAGAAAAGACCTATTGCTTGACATTACATTCTATAGTAAAACCTTGAAGGCAGATGCAATAAATATTTTGTGAACATGCAAACCAAAGTGAAGAACCGTCACCTTTTTTTCTAGGAAAATGTTTATCTTTTTAGAAAAGTTTGCAATTTCCTGTGTATGAGTCAACTGACAATCTCTGGGCCCACTTTCTTCTACATATATGCACACATACATGGCATAGACCATTGATTTTATTCTACTGAAAAGCTGCTCAGCAATTTTTCTCTGAAGCTAAATATCAGACACTGTCAAAAAGTGCAACCATTACCTCATGAAATCAAACTGGGCAACTTTAATTAGCTCCAAAACCTAAAGCTGAGACACACTCAGAAGAAAAGGATATACTGACAGAAAGGTTAATAAATATCGATCAGTAAGAATCCCCAAAAGAAGAGATGGTTGGGAGGGGGAGCGTAAAACTTACTTTTGCAAGCACAAATCTGAACTAGTCAGACTGTATAGTCAGGACATACATCTGCAGACACCCCTAGGGCATGTTTGAAAGCAATATTACCTGCTTAAGCTTATCTGCTCAAGCACAATGCAGCAGGGATGTCCAACTAAATCACTCAGACTCAGCTGCGGTCCCTGTACCTGTGTGCCCGAAAAAATACCCTTGTTTGTTCATTTGAATCCAACCTGCTCCCAGATACAAGTTCATCTCAGAGAAAAACACCTGAGCTGCAGGATATCCTACTCAAGACCAAGCTCCTGAGCCAGTAAAGTGGCACCTTGCAGATTAGCAGAGACAGAACCACAATGTTCTGCTCAGCACACAAAACAGCACGAACTGAGAGCAATAATAGACCTAGAGACTACAAAGAAGCAAAAGTAAATATACTCTCAAAGGAAAATATGCAGCCATCTGTCTGAAACCTGTCCATAACTTAGGGCGTCACTCCAAAGTGGCCGAGACACTTGTCTTCCTGAAAAACTGCTTCTCGGCTACATTTGTGCAATCTGCCAAAGTACTTGAAGATTAGGCTTAACCATGTGCACAGACTAGCACAACACCTCTTTGCCACGTCAATACCTCCCATCCTCAGGAAAAAAAGTTTTTCTTACATTTCTGGAAGTGCTAACTGTTACTTCAATGCTTCTCTGTTGCTTCCATGAATGTGCAAAAATATACAACATGGATCTTCTAGAACAGACTTCTTTCTTGAGTTTGTAAAAGGGAAAGGGAACTTCTGCTCTTAGAGCTTGTGTGAACACTGGAAATTATGCCATCCACAAAACTAGGGCTTACTCAGTAATTATTTTTCATGCAGTCAGGTTTAGTTAAGAGATACGCATTGTCATAAAGCATTTTGAAAAAGAGATGAAATATAAACTCAAATTTTTGTGAAACTTCTGAGATTTGTAAACTCAGGAAACAGAGAAACAAATGTATGTCAGCTGTTTAATCTTACCATGACAGGGTGATGGTAGGGTCACAGATCCCAGTGGCAGCTTTTAGACTTTTCAAAGCTGCTTCCTTCTGAAATTCAAGCTGGACTAAGAATACAACAGTTTCAACAGACTTCAGTGGCAAATGCATCATCAAAAAAACTAGAACTGTTGGACCAAGCTGAAAAGCGATCATTTCTTCAGAAAATTTTAATTATCACTTCCCCCCCCCCTTCAAAGGATATTAATACAGCTAGAAGACTACCTTAGTAAAGGTTTGGGGTTTTAGATTACCTGATTGAATAATTCCAGTAACAACGGAGAGATATTCCTCAGGTTCTTGATCAGTGGAGATCTCTTTGCTGCCTCCATCTAAAGTCAGTATGTCATAAAGAATGTCTGAATTCTCTACCCCACAAAGTAGAATCACCACATTATCTGGAGGTTTGAGAAGTTGCTCAAGAAAATAACCTCTCTTTTGATTCAGACTTCTAAGAAGTCCACATGATAGTATCAATAGTTTACATTTATAACAGGATAAAGAAAATAACTCCAAGTGCTTGATAGAAGATGTCTCAAGACTGTAGAGTAAGATTCCTTCTTCATTCAGTATGTGTCCAAAAATAGTTTTTAAATACAGAGCCCACTCTTCTGCCTCCTGCTCATAAATCACGAGAATATCCTTTGTGTGTTCTAAAGAGAAGAAAATATTGAAAAATTATTTCAAAACCATTTGGAACTCATTTTAAATATCAGAAACCAGAATATTAGTTTTTTCCCCTCTTAACCTTGAGGTGCTCAAGACACAGCATCAGCCTGAAATGACAACCATCTCCTTATTTCTAAACGAACACAGAAAGATTGTCCACAAAAATGCTGACAAAACAGCTCAGAATATGTTCTTCAGCTTCAACTAGCATTTAAGAATAAATACAGAAATTGTAGTGTTGAAAACAGAGTGCACTCACACATTCTGCTCACTCATAGGTTATTGATGAATGAGCGATACCATTAAAATGTAACAGTTACCTTTTAATGACAACAATAAAGAACACATTTGAATACTGGATATGATTTGACTTCACTAGAGGCAGAATCGATGTTTAGAATATTTTGGCAGTATGGTATTAACATGGTCTTCTACTGCCTTTATTCTAACAAAATTATTTATGAATCTAATAAAAATACATCTAGAACGGCTTTTTCTAGTTCCGCTTCCTCTTTGAGATGCAAAACAATGCTGCTAAGACAACTAACATTCATTCATGCTGTTAATAGGGGTATGGTATGAAACCATATTAACTGTGATTTGCTAATCGATACAAATATGCATTAAAATATCAAGGTAGCTGAATCGCACTAGAGGAGTTCACAATCAAAGGGAGCCTCACAATAGCCCTGTGGGGCAACAATAAGAGACTTGGGAAGAGATGCAGCTGCTGCACTTCATTTCCGCTGCACTCCGCCGTGACTCCTGGATTCCTGACGAGCCAAGCAACCTGACTGGCACTTGCTTGTAATGCACCAGTGCTGCTTCTTTGAGAATACCAAAAGAAAGAAAATACAAAGGAAATACTGGACACACACAGAGCTAAAACATTTCTTGAGCATGCATTAGATCTGCATATTGGGATATACTTTTGGGTAGGTAAGGAGGATAAACAGCTTGTTAGGGATCCCACAGAAAGTTCACAGTGCAAAGTAAGAAATTGAGCCTAGACCTTTAGGGTCCAGGATCAGTGGTTTAACCATTTGACTTTCCTTCTTTTTTAAATAAATTATTTCTAAACTCTGTTCATTCGCTTTTTACTCAGGAGAGATTTCAAACAAAGTTTACCCAGGTGAAGGCAAACTGAAAACTGTAGAATAGAGATGCTATGGCTTAGCTCTTTGACTTCATTACATGTTTATAAACAGTTTTGAGGAAAGCTGCCTTCTTTTAAACATTTAATATATTCATTCTCCTCCCCCCCCCCCCAAAAAAAGAAAAACAAAACAAAACAAAAAAACCCACTTCTGTGTCATAGGAAACCATACAGGGCTGCACTGAATATGGTAGCAGTTGATAACATTTCAAGATGATTGACTCTGAATAATACACTTAAATGGTATGATAATTGTTCAAATACATTTGGAACAGCAAACACCACATCTGCCATGGTGAAAGCAAAGAAGTATTCTGAAAGTGTCTGCTGTTGCTGAAATGCTAAAATTTAATTATAAAAAAATTAATAGTATGGTATTCCTTATTTAACTCAGAATAAAATTGTGTGTTTTACGGCACTAGGATAAGAAGTCTACTTGTGATTTTACAGCACTTAGCTCCACTGTTATTTGTTCTCAAATTCTTGTCTGATTTTCTCTAAGTCTCAGAAAGAAAGCAAATAGCAAAAAGCTATGCAGTCCCTTGTGTAGTTTCAAGTGAGGAACTTGTATTCAGAGTAGTAAGGCCAGGAGGTCTTTTGGTCTGACCATATCACTTCATATCACAGGAGAAGGAATGACCAAACAACTAGTTCCAGTCCACAATTTCTAAAACCACTATAATGGTCCTTTAAAAGTACTGATTTAAAGAGGCTGCCTAATCTTTGAATTTACATGTCATTTGAATTTATTTAGTTTCAATTTCCAGCCACAGAATGTCATTTTATCTTTTTTTGCAAATTTGAAGAACTATCTGCCCTCAGAAATCTCTCCCTAAGGTCTTCAGACTCTCATGAAGTGATTCTTAGCCTTGCCTTCATTACAGTTCATAAATTGAGTTTATTACATTTCTCAACATGAAAGAAGCTTTATAGAACTTCTACTGCTTTTTCTGAACTTTTGTGAACTTTCAGCTTCTCAAAATATTTTCTGAGGAACCAAAAGCTGTATACAATAGCAGTTCCTTGATACAGTATATTGGAAGAATAAAATCTTAATCTCATCTGAGATTGCCTTGGTTACACACAGAAAGACTGTATTCAGTCTTTAAATCAAAAGGTATCATCATAAGTTCACATCAGTGGCACTTCCCCTTATTAGGATGGACTTGGGCAAGGACATAGCTAAGAGAAATTGCAAGGAGGGATAAAAGATACTGGGTTTTGAAACCATGTATGAATTGAAGGGTAAACATTTTACATTGCTTCATAGAATTTTGGTTCCCTGATTGTGCAAAGCGCTGCAATCTGCCACAACAGACATAGCACTTGGCCAGGAGGCTGGGCTTCCTCTCCACATAAAGGACAGGACTGGGAAGGAATGGTGTACACTTGTACCACATCCATATGCAGACTGAATGCACCCAAGAGGCACTCCTAGATCCTGCAGCAGGAAGGTACACCAGAACCGACCATTCACACATAGCCGAAGAGCTCCCTGTGTGCTAGGCATAGATGAGTAGGTTTTTAGTTAGAAATATCTATAAAGAGCTGACATTATAACATAATCATAATAAAACTATACAAACAGGCATGAAGTCCACTCTTGTGCAAATGAACAGTACAAGACTTGTGTACTTAAGAAATTCTAAAGATAGAAGTGAGGAAGTTGCCTTAAAGTGATAAAAAGCAGCATTTTTTTTCTGTGGTGTTTCTACACCTAGAGTCTACAGCTTTGATCTTAGCTAAGAGCAAATGAGTAACAGTTTTAAAGATGTTTATCGAAGGCTCAATTGCACTTCCTTTTAATAACATTGACTTTTAAATTAGAAATGAGAAAGAATGCTTTATTTGTATAAGAAAAGGGAGTGAAATATATCCAGTAACAAGCCTGATGGAAGAAAAGCTGTCATGCATCTCATAAAACTTTAACTTAATACAGCTGCTGTATTTCATTTGTTTTTTCTACCTGCATAAGAAGGAAGAGTCATATTGCTGAGGAAAGACTCCTGCTAAGCTGAGATTTTATGCTGCAGTTTGGCGTAATGTTTTTTGTTTTGAAGAAGACAACTAGTGCTGTTAAATTACCTATAGCTGGCTTTGATTTAGAAGTGGAAACCAAATGTGGCTTTTTGAACTATATGCTTGTATTTACTTTTATTTCTGCCATCAATTTGTTGCTTTCCAAGATATCCCTCCAGATTGTGAATTAACTTTGATGTTGTGAATGAATGTAGAATTATATGCTCTCTCCCCAAAACTCTATTAATATTGAAAATTTTAAAATTCATGCATGACTTCAAATCTCTACCTAGAGCTAGAGTTTAGCTCTAGAGCAACATTGCCCAATACTGAATACACAGTAACACTTATTAACTTTTCAGCTAAAGTTTTTCTCATTCATTATTTTCATATCTCACTGAATATTTCTTTGAAGTTACTGCATTTGGTATATAATGTAAGTAAAGGTGAATTTCATTCTGTTGAAAGCAAATGTAATAGAAACTACCATATCCTGACAAAATTAAGCCATGCTTCAACTGCTCCTACTTGGAAACTGACTCAAAGGTAGAAATAAAATGTATTATTAGTTCAGTAATGAGAAACAGTAAGAGAAATTATGCAGTCATCCATAGCACAAAATGGCTCTTCTGACAAGCAAAGTGTTCTCTAGTTACTGACATGTGGCCACTCAAAAATGTAGAGTCTCACAGAACAGGCCATCTGAAACCTCATTTGAAAAGGCCTGCTGACAAGAACCAAAAAGAGGTAAGACCATCTTTGCAGATCAGTGTGAGCAAGTGGGAATTAAGGTCTTGCACATGAATGGGGCAACAATCAAAAAGTGTTATGCAAGAAAAAAAAAAAAAACACAGAACGAGCGTATTAGAAAGTGAAATCAAATCTCTATGCAAAATCTGTAATGCACAAAATACAGTAGGAAAGCAAAGGAAGGAAATTAAAGGTTTAGGGCTTGCAGCTACTTTTAAACATGTACCTCTGTTTCTGACTTTAAGCAAACTTTGCTTAAAGAATTTAGATTCTGTTCTAGAAGTCAGCAAGAAGTATTCAGTTCCATTAACCTTTGATAATACCATTGATAGATCACAAAAGCAAGTCACCTTTCAGATATGAAATTATCCTCTGCCTTCAAAGGACTTAATGTTTGCAGATTCTGTGCTCTACTTTTCTAGAGATCTGCATTTTACTAGGGTTGTTTCTAGCAAGTCTGCATTAACATACTTTGCTTAACCTGAATAAACTCAATTTCAGTTAGGCTAGGGTATAAGAATGGGTTGTACAGTCCCATTGCCTAAGATCTCTTTGGTAAAAAAGTGCGACTTCAATATCAACACTTAGGAAAGTTTTACTAGAATGAAGGATAACCATGTTTCTCTGGATGACCTACAGCCTTTTCCTGTTAGAGCACTGGAGCACAATACTGCCATTCCCTATTGCTCTTCCTTGCTTCCCAGGTGTTCATATAACCTCTCTACAAGCTTGTGGCAGTCAGTCCCAAAAAGAAAGTAACTAAAGTCAGTTTGTAACCCTTGCCTCAGTCCCATCAGATTTTGGTATCCGTGTGGAGAAAACGCAAATTGTTCTCAAAGACTACATTGAGAAAGGAAGGGGACCAATGGAATTGTATATAAAGAACCCAGCAAAGGATGGGAAAGGGCAGCAAATGCAGAAGTTTCTCTTTGTTTCACTAAAGGCTGATAGAGAGGCTTTCTTGAGCTGGTCTGAGAAAGCAAAGCTGATGGTGATGAAAAGAAACAGTGCAAAGAAGGCAAATGGAATGGGCCTTTTATTCTGAATTTTACCTTCCTTCTCCAACACAAACACAGTCACAGTGGTAGAAGTCAGAGAAAGTTCTGAGGAGGCCAACTGAATGACAGTAGTATAAAACTGGAGAGAGAATTACAAAAGAGTAGCTTTTCTTTTAAGTCAGCCTTCAGTGTAAGTTGTCTCCTTCCCGTCCCCAAAGTGGGCAAAGAGGATCAACTACTAGAGAAAGAAGAAAATTAATCTTTTTTTTTTTTTTTTAATCTCTTCCTGAAACAGAGGTCCTCACTTGTGTGTACGGTAGGCTGGGGTTATTTGTTTTAAAAATGTCAGACTTAAATGGAAAAACATTTGAGAAATAAGTGTATAAACTTTGTCAGCACATAGTGAGCTACTGTCCATCAGCAAGAATTTTTAAAAGCAAGTACAGTTGGCAGATATCTCAAAAGAAAAGTGGGAAAGCACACAGTGGAAATTGTTGCTCTTCTAATGCATGATGAAATGTATTAGAGGCAACACAAGCATGGATGACATCTACTAGTCCTTAATTCCTTGTGAACCATAGACTACACTTTCTAGAACTGTTGTGAGTCTTTTCCCAAGCTAAACTTATACCCAAGCATTTTTTTTTCCTTAAATGAAGGAAGGAGAGTCATCGTAGGTAAATTTAAAATTCTACATGACAACTATACTCATCTGATTAGATTTTTTAGTATCTTAAACCTCTAAGCTTACCAAGACCAAGACCTGACCAGGAACTTTCACTGACCAAGAACACAACCTAAGGCATATTCATATATACATAGCATATTCAACCATGAGTTCCCTTTCCACAGAAAGGCTTTCTTTTGTCTGCAGAGTCTTAAGTCCCTAGCTTTGCAAACTGCTAGCATTTGAAAAATGTCTGTTTTCCCCTGAGGCACCTCCTCTGATTCCCCTTTCTCCCCATTCTCTTCAACCCATAGAAAATAAATTGCATAGGTCAAGAGTCATAACATAATGACAAAAAATAGAATATGGGAAACGGAAGGAAGAGGTACAGATTCCCACTGTTGCAGCTTTGCAAAACATTTCTTCTAATCTCAGGAAAATTCACTTCAATGTGGGCCTTATGTAGGACAAGAATGGACAGCATACATATAAAGCACCTCTAGTTCAAGTCCTTAGACTCAGATTCCAGAAACAAGAATTTTAGTCTCTTGGTCCCTGCACAATCTTTTCACAAGGAACTATCCACTGATCTAGTCATACTCCTTTCCTGATCACTTAAAATACTGTAACAGGAAACTACAGAAAAAAATTTAATTGGCACTCCAATTAAATGACCCCTGTAATTTCACATTTGGAAACAGAATGAGACCATGTAATTCAGCATACCACAACAAGCTGTCCCTCCCCCATCCAGAATGGATTGATTTTCCCAGTCAGAGCACCTGACACACATCCAGTAAATGTATCTCAAAATGCATCTCTAACTCTTGCTTGCTGAATTCTGTAAGGCAAATCTCCTGAAGCAAGCCAAAATGGATTCATCATGGGAAGGACAGTAGAAAGCACTTTAGAACTACTTGCAGATAATGGAAAATGTTTTCAAGTAAGTCATGTTGCTTCTCAAAGATGTTTCACTAATGGAAATGAAAATTATAAAAGCCTGCTTGTAAACTTTAGAGTGAGATCATGAAGTAGCTAAATTGCTGCAGCAATGTGGCACACCTGTTTCAATTAAAGCAATTATCTTAAAGCATGGGACATTCCTGCCATCAGATAGCAGAGCAGCTGCACTTCTACTCTCAAATGCCTATTTAACTAGCATGTAATATGAACATTTTCATCATTTATGCACCTTCTGTTGCTAATTGCTAAGTTGTTTGTGAAAATAAATACTTGCTCTATCTGTATAGAGTAAGGCCTCATCTCTTCATCATTCTTCTCACTGAGCTCAGTGAGGTTTGGAGTGGGGAAACTGAGATTCAACACAGAAGAACAATTTTCCTATGAACAGGATGCACTTAGGCTTGATCTTCCAGGTTTTTTCTGTATAGAAATCCTACTGGCCTCTACAGTAACAATGGGAACACGGAGCCAAATAGGTTGAATATCTTTCCACAGCATAGTATTGCCCCAAGCCGACATAACCTTAAGAACTGCAAAGATTCATCAAATTCAACACTATGCTCAAAAAACAGTTCGTAGACTCCTGTCTAGACTTATCTCTGATCTGCCACGTGAATGCATACGCTAGTGTAATGACTAGCGCTGTAACTTCTCCTGTGAGGCCATGCCCATCCACAGATGAACACTGACCAATGAACAGGTGCTTCTTTCATTTCTAATGAACAAGATTAAATAGGAAGACGGGATATAGAGGTCAGAACTCAGTTCTGTATTTCAAAGTATGTGGCCTCCTCCTCTACCACCTTCCCAACAAGGCAAAAAAATTTGTGTCATTACAGTCACTTCCCTGAGAGCAAATTACACCATTGTTAGATTTTAGCAGAATGTAATCAGGTAACAGAGGGCCTTCTAAGTCAGAAATGCTTTAGACACTAATAAATCCTGAAAAGAAAATATAGCATAATGACAGAATAAAGAGCTAAAACAACATGCTACTTTCTTCTGAGATCTGTGGAATAAGTCTTTAAAGCCACATGATAACCTGGACAAGCTGTATCAAGTTTCTTTTAACTGATATTATTGTCCCTAGAAACAACCACTACCCAAAGCTTACTCTTACACTATCACCAAAACTATTATTATATAAACTGGAAATATTTTTTAAAAAATCCCATCACTTACTTTGAAGTGAAACAATGAAATTTTGAAACTATTATTCCAAAGTAACTGATATATACCTGACCTCTTCAGTGATTTCAGGCAGAAGAGAGGAATGCACAGTGATTAAGAATGTACACTTCTCATCACTTCTCCAATTGCCCCAGTTACCTTCAAGCTTCCTGTTGTATACCACAAGTTGGAAAAATAATCTATGTTCTTCTCCATATGTCTCCCTCTCCTGCCTGAACAAAATCTCAAATTACTAACATTTTGTGCTGTTCTGACTTCTTAATTACTTATTTATAGGAAGGAAAATTACACACCAGCTACTCACAATAAAGAACCAGTTCTTTCTTCTAAAATTTTATTATCTAGGCAAACATCAAGGCTCAGGTCATTGAGAACAGCCATAAACAAATTATAGACACACTATACTAATTAACTTCTAGAATAGCAACAACTGGTCCTCTTAAATTGGACTGAAATGTGGACAGTGTAGAGATTCTGAAAATGTGAAGAAAAAAAGAGACCCATTCAGCATTTTCTTGGTGCCCTGCAATATAACAATTTTCCTTTTCCCAAAGAGCCTTCAAAATCAGACCCTTCAACTCTGGCCTCTAAGGACATTTCATTTTCACCTGTTCTCCAATAAGTATTTTTTTGTTGTTGTTGTTTTTTGGGAGGGACAGGGAAGATGGGGGAAGGTTGTCCTTTTCTTTTTCTGTTTTTTTTTTATTCTTATTCTTGCCACTGTTTCTTGTCTTATCCTTCAAGATCTCTCCAGACTTGCCTATCCAGAAGTAATTTAACTCTGCCTGCTTACACTAAAGCTCCTTGCTTCTTCTTTTATCTTCCCTTGTCTTTTTCTTCTGCCATTTTTGATTCCATTGTTACTCCAGTCTCCCCCATTCCAGTATCAGATCACAGAACGGTTGAGGTTGGAAGAGACCTCTGGAGATCATCTAGTCCAATTCCCCTGCTCAAGCAGGGACACCTAGAACACATTGCATAAGCTCACGGCCAGGTGGGTTCTGAGTATCTCCAGAGAAGAAGACTCCATAACCTCTCTGGACAACAGGTTCCAGTGCTCTGCCACCCTCACGGTAAAGACGTTTTTCCTCATATTCAGGTGCAATTTCCTGTGTTTCAGTTTGTGCCCATTACCTCTTGTCCTGTCGCTTGGCACCAATGAAAAGAGTCTAGCCCCATCCTCTTGACACCTCCCCTTAAAATATTTGTAAACATTGATAAGATCCTCCCCCTCAATCTTCTCTTCTCCAGTCATCATCTTCCTTCAGAGTAAAGCATAGGCTTCTAAATAAGAACCTGAGAATGAGAAACACACTCTGTAGATATTAATTAGCATTAGAGGAAATAGTCAGACGAAATCCAGTACATTCACCTGTCACAAGGTAACATACACCAGAGAACAGTGTATACACAATATTCACAACAAAATGGAAAACACCAGTCTTGCAAGCAGGAACATTTCAGGAAAACTGCTGTGGTTCCAACTGCTGCAATCTGGGGGTCATACACCTTAGTACCACCACATGAAACCCAAGGAGATGTCTTACATCTTAATGTGATTCATCACCTGAGATTTGTCAGAAACTGACAATCAGACAATCATTATATATCAGTTTATCAATAAATATCACTACATCTAGCAATTTCTGCTCAAAGAAATCTCTATGTTCCCTGCATTTACAACATATGGTCAAATATATTGAACTAACTATAGATGACATCCCAACAATTCTTAACAGTTATAGATTATCATTGACACAGAAAATACATAGCACTCTTAGAACTCTCATACTGCCATTATATTTCTAAAATAATATTTTCTTTGCCATAGGTCAGCTGAGAATCCAGGGAGGATTCTTGAATCCCCATAAATTGAACAGCTTCATCTTCTCCTGCTTTTGCAGACTGAGATACCTAAAACAGATTTAAAACCATTTAGGTAAACTTTCACCCAGAAGTCAAAGGAACTGTGAGAAGCGGTTTCTACTCAATGTATAAAGTAATGTTAAACCACTGTGCTAGAGTAAAGAAATCCCTCTGGCTTCAGCTTGCTTCTTTTGTCCTTTTCTTACAAATATGTGACAGTCACAAAGAAAAAAAAAAACAGAACAAATCTCTGATCAGTGTTGGACAAACACTTTATGTTTCTGTCACTGACCTTGTTAACATCAGTAGTAATGATGCATACAGAAGGAAGCAAATGAATTAGGAAATCATTACATAAGTATACATAACTTTATAAAATGAACAACAACAGAGCTAGCAGTCAATTAGAAATAAAGCTAAATAAAACAATTTCCAGTACATTCACCAACTTCAGTAAAAAGTTGACTTCTCTATTAAATCTACCTCTGCAGCCTCTCTAATGCCTTAAGACAGAAATTCTAGACACTAGCTATAATAACAAACTATTTTTATTTCTGCCCATCAGACAAAAAGAAATCGAATTAGTGTGAGCCTGCCTTCACACAAGGCATCTATAGTATTGCAAAATCAACCGCAATGCCCAAATACTGTTAAAGCTTACATAAAATATAAAAGAAGTTTCTCCAGAAAGCATGTCTCCTCAGCCTAAGATTAATACATACAATAATCTTTTTCCCTTGCAAAATCCAAATTTTCAAGTTACTACCATTCCTAAAGTGAGATCCAACTGGGGAGTCCTCTGAGTATTTATTTTGGGTTTTCCTCTAGTGAATAGCCCTCACAGGCAGGTTTAACACATCTACTACTGTCTTTGAGCAAATTCACTGCTTCCTGAAAATAAACCAGTGGAAGTTCTGTATGTTCAAGTTCTTGCAAATAGATTTTACACATTACACTTTAGTGTTACTGACATACATTCTCACTACCAGCTAGATACAGGGTAACTATATCTATATAATTATGTAAATTGGAAGATTATCTCACAGGTGTTTTTAGTTTTCCAAGCACAGTCTTCCATGCCTAGTTAGAAAATATAGAGAAAAAAAATGGAAAAAATGTCCTTCTTGAACCACTTCTAAGACCAAGTTAAACCTTATTTCGTTACTCATTAAGTATTCTGCTTCTTATATGAGCAAGCCCCTACCCACATTGTTTCATTAAATCTGTATAATCATTTTTTTAAAAAAAGAAAAAAGGAAAAGCTTTATGCTGCCATAGATCTACCTTCTTTTTGCGTACATTTTATTAGTTCCTGTTCTAAGATACCTCAAGACACTACAGCTTAACATGCTACTGCAAGCCAGCTGCTCAACAACACCTGATTGGTACAGATGGGAAACACAATGTGCACCCTTACATTTCATCCTCTGAAGTTTATACTGCCCATGCTCCTTCTTTCATTTACTGCAGATTACTGATATATAATTGCATGAATATCTTCAGAAAACAACAAATTGTGCTGCTATCAGAAGCCCTGCAAACCTTTATTCCACAGCAGCCTACACCCATCCCAGCATCCTATTTTATTTGCCACTTGATCTACTCCCCAGCCTGCATTGCCTGGCAACTGCCTACATGCTTCTAATGTCAAAAGGGAAAATGAGGCATGGGATAAAACCAAGCTTCTTCAGTTACACGGAGGCAAGAATGGCCACTTGCAGCAACAGCTATGGCTTAAAGTAAGCCTGTGTTAATATTCAGCAGTTGGGAGTATGCTTTTGAAACATATTTGATTGTCCACGTTTACTGTGCTTTGGTTCACATCAATTGACCTTGAAGCACATGAACTGCAACCCTTCTGGGTGAAATTGAACCAGATGTGCTTCAGGAACACACCCAATGTGCTCCACTTGCTAATCCACAGGACCAGCCTGGAGTGAGGTCAAAATCCACAATGTGCACTGTGTAGTTCTCAGATCCTTAGCACCAACTGTTTGGCTCTACAAACGCCCTTCTGTTGGGAGTTCTATTTGCCAATGTAGATATGGCCTTACAGTATCTGAGAAACTAAGCCTTGAGAGTAGACACCAACTTGGTCACTGCCACTCAGTGCTAAACTGCAGTAACTTGTGCTTGCATCTGAGCTCCCCCTCACTCTTGCACAGCTGTACCAAAGTAGATGCCTCAAATGATGTTTTTGAACTTAACCACTTCAACTGAAGTCACATCTGTAAAAGACTGGGATGCCACTGACAGTCCTGTGGTATTTAATCCATTTATGTTTACCTGAATTGGCTACTTAAGGCTACAACAAAATGAAATGCTTATGAAATACTTTTGACCTTAAAATACAGCAAATAAGACCTAACTTTAATGATATCATGATCTACTTGCATGCTAAAATACAGGAACATGGATTGCCATTTTAAAGAATTCCATAAACTTCTTCATTGTTGAAATACAGGCTGTGAGTTTGCCAATGAAACAGAGCTGCTCTAAGCTCTCGTAGAAAACTAAATGACAATAATTTGGCAAGAGCACTACAAGAAAATTAAAATGAAACCGTCCTGAATGTACTCTGTTAGCAGAAAAAGCTTCCATTTCCAAAGTGGTAAATGTAAGATCTGCCTCTAAACATTCGCAGAAAAATATTTTTTCTCCAGTTTAATCATTACAGACTAGATTTCATACATTCAAGTTAAAATTAGACTTGGCCTCCTCTAAAACAGTTAATCTTGAACAGGGAACAGAATTGATAAGGGAGAAAAAAGAACCTCGGAAATTTGATAAGATTAGCGGTTACAATAACAGAGTGCAAGTATGAAATCCTTAAAAACATTTTTGGTTAAAAACACTGGCAAGATTCCCTCTAATGAGGGCTTCATCAGGGCTTCATGAATTAAATAGAGCTACTCCTTGAGAATTATTATTATTATTATTTTTTAATAGGGAAGAAATCTGAAGCAATTAGATTCAGTGAAATACCCCAGTAGCAGAAAGCTTGGTGAGGGGTGAAGGAGGAAGAAGGTATATTGAGTTTTCTGCATCTTATTGGATTTTCTAGGAAAAAAAATGAACATCCTTTCCTAGCACAATTTTTCCTATGATTTGATTCACACTATTAAATTTCCTGGTAATGTAGCCCTATCTTTTTAAACTGCTACTTAAAACTTTCAGATAAATTTGGAATTTAAATTATCTTTGGGTATTAAAAAGTAAGATTATGTTGCTAGAAATCACTTTCTGGACATAGCTAAAACCATTTAGGCACCCATAAAGATGTTGTATGGTCTATGTGGTTTAATTAAAGGCCTAATCAACTTTTCCGGAAGTAACCAAGAAATTAGACTCTTAAATTGCATAGATTACATAGTTCCCTTGAACAAAAAGGGTAAAAAAAACAAAAAACAAACAAAAAAAACCATGATGATCAAATAGTCATCTTTCAGAGGCTTTTTTTAAAACAAACAAACAAACAAAAAAAAACCCTACTTTTTCCCCAAGTCAGCTTCACAACCATAAACATGTTAAAAGCTCTGATTCAGCCAGCTTCTGTTTAAACGCTTGGGTAAATGAGCTTGCAATAAGTAGCAGTTCTTCCAGGTTAGATACATTCTGCCTAAACACTAAGTTGCCCAGATGTTCCTAGGATTTTTCATGAGTACCCAAGCACACACTCCTATCTAGTGTTACATGCACATGAATCATGGCTGAATTGTTTGATGTTAATGCAAGCACTTCCCTGAGAAAATCTTATTGGTAAAGCCTCAGAGAATCATAAAAATCACTACAGCAGAAAGGATCTGACACACAGTAGTACACCTTTATCACTTTTCTTACTGTATTTCAAATTTTTGAAAGGAAGCTAATCAAAGTCAGCAGATACCTTTGTCTTGTTCTGTGTATGGTTTGTTAATTAAATACATAATTTCTGTCACTCAGGTGATATTATAGCTTAACAAAGAGCAAGCATCCATGACTACTTTTGAATTATATAAACCTTAAAATCTGAGGAGCCATGCTTGTGGCTTCTGATAAAAGTACTGCTTGTTTTCATTTACTGCCCACTATCACATTAACATTAAAACACTTTGAAGCCAGTACTGTATTTAGCCTTTCATTATTTATAGAAGACACTAACATTATTTAAGATGGGGGCTTTTATTTTCAGTTCTCAAATGGCTCTAAATTGTTCTTGTTCAACTCATTCCAGGCATACTATTATATTTTTTCCTTTAGCTATTCAAATGTAAATATTTCATGGATAGATGACAATGATGAATAATAAAAGGGTATCCTATATGAAAATACATTTAACATACACACTGTTCAATTCCTTAAAACCACAATTGGTAAACACCATTCAATACATTTATATTTTTTAAATGCTTTCAGAACTTTTCATATTTTCCATTAAAAAATAAATAATGCTTGCAATTGTATCTATAATTTGATATTAAAAAATACTTTTCATTGACTACAGTCAGCAAACAAGTTATTCTTCATGAGCTAACATTCCCCCTGTGCTGTGGAGAATACCAACTAAAAAGTGTTATATTCAGTATACTTCTTTAGAAGAAAGTATAATGATAAATAGCAAGTGAAAACATTATTTCATTCTATTTTGTCAAGAAAAATGCTTGCTTTGTTCAAGATGCAGAACATATGCATTTCCTAGTGCTAAAGAAGCTGAAGGTTAAACTACCTCAAGGCATGAACTGACGTGTACATGTGTACTCACACACACAGTGAATACACTAGAGCCTTGGTCAAGATCTCAGTCAAATTTGAGGGGGAGGGGGGAAGGAGGAAGTGTTATTTCTCTTTTAGTATGATACTATTTTTTTTTTTTCCTTAGGAGAAAATTCTTTCACTTGGTTAGCACAGTATGGCTAAATTAGGGGACCTAGGATCAAGTCTTAGCTACTAAATCCGGGCGCATGGTCTAGCTGCACCTTAATTTGGTATTAAGAAAAAACTCGGGCATCCAAACTCTCCTCCAATCTTGGTCTCAATAGAAAAGAAACTCAAGTATGAAAGCTGGACAGAAGCTGCAGTACACTTCAGTAGAAAGACCAGACACAATCATAAAAGTCATTTGCCATATCAGATGGTGTCTTCCTTGTAGTTTTAAGCATTTTGTTAAATAGACAAAATAAGATGGAGAATCTTAGACATAAGAAAGAAACCTCCTCATTTCTTCAAAATTCTTAATCCCAAACTCATGTGTATAATCAGGAAACCACCAGAGCAAGCTTAATGAATGCAAAGAGAAGAACAAGAAATATGTCCAGGAGCTATAAAGTTCAGAGGCAGCAGAGGGGATAGACGTTTTCTTACAAGCTGAAGAAATTCAGAAATACAGGCATCTATGGAGATATTCTTATGGTAAAGGAGGAAAATATTTGCAATTCTTCTCTGTTTCAGTTATGGAAGCCTTTAAAATTCAGCAACTCACTGGCAGTAAATTTATCAGTAGGTACAGAGGTCTAAAATAAGGAACTTCACACAAGCATATAGCATTTTCACTTGATAGTCTTATGAATCATCCCTAGTGCTTAAAGAGAAACAACAGCAGTTACACCCCCCCCCATCTTTCTCTAAAAAACAGGCTTAGATATACGCACACATCTACACATGCATATTACACTTACTATATGCAACACTAATGTTTAAAATACCAACAGATCACCAACAGAAAAGTTACTTCACCTGGGGCTTTTCTTTTCCTTTACTGATTTTAACACTGAATTTATCAACAGTAACACTGCAACATTACTCTATGAATCTGTACTTGATACAAATAAAGATCTCAACTGTAGAAATAAAACTACATGGGAGCACATCAACACAGCTGGATATGCTAGAGACAGTATCTCCAAGAAAAGTTCACTACTCTTAGGACCTGTTTGAGGAACACAGCCACTGCATTAGCCACAGGAGAAGTGGAACATGTGTTTGCAGAACCATCCCACTCTGGTCGCAGTGTGCTCTCAGATCTTCTCTGGACAGGAAAGTTAGGTCCTACATGCAAGATCACAGACCACTGCTGTGTCCACATTCTGTGCAGGTGCTGAAAAAGCCTGCAAAAGGCTGAATAGGCTTCAGAATGATTTGGGATTTAAGAGTAAACAGAATACATGCATACTCTATTTTTTCTTACCTAGAGATACAACGGTCTCCGATTTATAATATTAGGACACTTGTATTTTGGGTATTCTTCCTAGTTCTTGGACAAGTCACTTTATGATAATATTTAAAAAAAAAGAATAAAATGTCTTTAATAGTATTAAAGTAAGTCATCCAGCACCTATTGTAAATACTAAAATGAATATGACACTTCCCGCAGCATTCGATCTGAGTGAATTACTATTGCTAGAACTAACATATTCTTTTTCCAGATCCTAGTTCAGGTCTATCCGCACAGGAAAGAACTGCTGTATAAAAACATACTCTTTGCTTTTATTACAGTATTACAGTACCTTGCATATTTATTTTTTTTCCTGTCATCCTTATTAAATTTTGTTTTCTTAAGACAGTGTGTAATCTGGTATTAAGTGTACTTGTATCAACTTTTGCTCTCATATGACAGAAGGCACAGATTTTACATGGGCCTGAATGTTAACAATAACATTCCAGCATTTTACAAACAAATAAGAAAACAATTCACTGGAAAATATCTACGACTCTGTGAAAAATACTCAAGTCAATATTATAAACAGAGAGCAGAAGCAAGTCACAATAAAGAAAGGAGTAAATGTATTTTTCTCTTTAAATCTTTTCCCTCCACAAGCTGAAAGATACTGCCCTGAAAGTTCCTGTGCTGTCTATCAGTTAACATTTAGGATTACTGCGGACCTGCATATTTTTGGTACTTGCCTTACCCAACCAGGACTTGATTTCAAAAAGACTAAGTACTCCTAAGTCCAGCTGAGGTAAAGGGTAACAGTGATTCCTAAGCACTTTGAAGGGAAAGCCCAAGTATTTCAAGGAAGGCAAACAAACAGGACCTTAAAAAAACATGTGGACATTTCTGGAAGTTCTGACTGTGAATCGTCTGTCTCAAATTTGTTTTAAAAAAGCCCATATCCTAAAAATAATAGGAACTATTTGGCAGTGTTTTTGAAAAATCTTGGCATCTTGTTCAACAATCTTTTTCTTTTCTCTTAAGTACACTGATACTATCCTCATGATCAGGATGAAAAAGGAAATTTGCTTTCCTTTTTTAAATTAAAATCACTTTTTTATAGTGGCAGCATACAGTACTGTGTACTTCAGGTTTTGAATGCTACGAATCAACACTCAGATGACACACTAGTACAACAGCACACTGTTACCTGATGAAAGCAGTAACTGAGTATCACTGATTGCTGATATTCAAAGCAGACTGTATTCAGGCAGTAACTGTGAGTAGTTTCTGCAGTTATGTTGTGAGTTTTTGTTTATCATATGTCATTTCAAGATTGTGCTAAAATAACTTGCGCTTACTGACATTTTTTTTAATAATAGTATTCAATACTTGCTAATAGTAAAGTTAGTTATTGGTCATACAACAAAAAATCATGACTCATTAAACCTATTCTTGAAAGAAATGAACCAAAGCTACAAACTGTAGCTATTTATGAACACCTATATAAAGTTTCAAATCATTTACATTGTTAAGCGCGTGATCTGAAAACAAAAGTGTCCTTTCCAAACTTAGCTATACCCTTCCTGAACTACATCAGTATGTCAAAACATACATTTAAGCCTTAACTTTTTAAGTTGTACATGAAGATTCACAGAAACATTGTGAAACAGCATAATGATGGGCCTATTTAAAATCAGCTTGCTTTAACTGTTAACTCAGAATAAAAATTACTTTTTCGGTTAACACAAAGCCTTGCTTCTTTACAATGCAGGGTGCCAATGGAGACTAAGCAATAATCAATATTATTGCCTGAAGTAGATGCAACTTTAAAATTTAGATCTTGAGATATTTGCTTTTTTCTTAACTTCATGAGACAGTTTCAAAATGCCTAGATATTTAAGATACCATTTGAAATTTGTTAATACTTTTGTTTACATTTAAGAAAACCCAGTTGTGTATCACAGACCACATTGTAATATTTGGATTTTAATTTATACAAAAGGTCAGAGTTTTTGTTTTGTTTTGTTTTTAAACAGTAGCCAGAACTGACTGGATCTCCCAGGAGGATATAATTATTCCCTGAGCTATTACTGCTGTTCACATTGTGGCAGTTATACTTATCACCATATAGATGAGTTGAAACATTCTTCATTACCTACAAGCTAATAAGGAAGTGTATAAGCTATGCAAATACTCAAAGACCACTCTCAAGAGATACACAGACAAAAGTTAACACTGTGATTCTCAAGTCCCTGGACACAACTATTCTTTTTTCCAGAAGCTGAGATTTTTGCTCTTTCACCTTTACTGTGGTCATTAATGATACTATTTTTAAAAACTGAGCTGCCAATTTCTTTATATATAAGCTTCAGTGACCACTAGATGCAACAGAAGCGAGACCACAAGACCAGAGAATATTAACATAAAGGAAGCATCCTACTAGGATCAGCTTCTGATTTGAATCAGCTACCCAACAATTCTGAAGGTAAGTGATAGTTTTGTGTTGAAGTTCTTCAGTTTCAAAGTTGAATGGATCCCATTCTCCTTTTTTCTCATGCAGTATCTTTTTAAAATATAAAATTCTAGTTTCTAGCAAAGAGACTTGCCTGAAAGAATACCTTCACTGTCGATATAGAAATTATCTTGAGATTTCTATTTTTAGTTGAATAAATAAATATCAATAATTCAATAATCATTCTATTAATTCTAACAATAATTGTGATGTTTTTGCTGAAACTGCTTAGAGATTCAACCACTAGACCTTTTATTTTGAAGCAAGCCATGGTCTAAACACTATTGATTCCCTAAAAATTTTTATGGCTAACTGAAATTCAAAGTGATCTATGATTCTTAAGAGGAAAAAAAAAAAAAAAACACAATTATTTTGTGTCTATTCACTGGCTAGATTCCCTCACAGAATGTCTGTCATGTAAATAGTTATTGTCCGAGAAGCAGCTGTAAGCACAGTTATGTACATTGTGTAAATAAAGAGTACATGAGGGCAGATTTCTTTGATGATATTTATCTTCATGAGTGTGGAGAGGAGTATAATTCAAACATGACACAGCCATTAGCAACTTACCCTGTCAGTGCCCCTTGTCTCAAGTAAAGACAGATGTTATGAAGGATCAGCCATTATGGATGTTTTATCTCCACTAGGTACAGTAAGTTCAACATGATTTGCATGAAGAAATTTGTCTAGATGAGGATTTCTCACAGAATGTTTACAAGTCTGTTTCTCCTACCATGCATCCCAAACAGTTTTCAGACTCTTTCTTAACTAGATTTTGGGCAGTCACACCCAAAGTAACTTCAATCTTGTAACTAGCAGTCCACCAGGGATTAACAGACTTAAGGTTTGGTGCTGTGGTTAACCTGCAAGGGAGGTCTGTGTTTAGCAGCCCTAGACGAGGAATGAAATTTGCACAGAGCAAGGAATGAAATTCGCACAGAGCAGTGCACACAAAAAAAATCCAAAAAACAATAACCAAAAAAAAAAAAAAAAAAAAACAATGACAGAATAGAAGATCAGCATATCCACTGCTGGATATGAACCTAAGGTCTCTGTTTTCCTGTCAATGCCTGTATGCTAAACTGGCTGCAAGTAACCTGGAAGTTTGACAGCCTCTGTGGTGCTCTCAGATATTTGCTCAGCAATTTCATGTACATATTCAGCATTTGACTGCCTTTATTCATCAAAAGCTGAACTTTAGACTGGATGCCCCAAGATCATGTACAATCATATATTCTCATTTATACACAAAGACCACTAAACAGGTATGTATGACTATTGATAATAACTAACAATTTACATCTAGAAATAACTGTTTGTCTAATATCCCAGTTGTCTAATAACTGAGATAGTTTCTGTATATTTAGAAATGCCATTAAACATGTAGTTTTGCTCATGCATACTCCTATATGTATACAGAAGCTTGCAACTGCGCAACTAGTCTAGGTAGAAAATTCATCTATCAAAAGCCAGATACTAACAGAATAACTATATTCATTTTAAATTCACATTGGGTATCAAGCAAAGCAGTTCTGAGTTCTGGTGTTTTATCGAAAACTGGCTTATTACACATCTGAAAGTCACTTTCCTCCCTAGTGTTTTCATCTATATAACTAGAGTAATCAGTAGAGATGGCTTGCAATGCTAACATGTCACCAGAATGCTGTATCTGGTAATTAATATCTAATATTGTTACTTCGATGTTATAAAATGCTACAAAATACTAGGTACTCAGAAAAAAATAAACTGTCTGTGCATGTCAAATACTCATTTACAATGGTGACCCACAGAAGCAAACAAAGTATTGAGTCACCTTTGATGAGCGAGGCAAATCTCTGGCATCTGGCTGCATAGCTTTCATTTCCCCTTTACTCAGTGCCCAGCTTCATAGTCACTGATTTGATTTAAGTATTCCTGAGTCTTATAAACACATCTGAAGAAAAATGGTGCACTAAATACACAGCATTTCTGTGAATAGGCAATATTACTGGAAAGCATGAACGCAAGGAATGGGAGTCATGGGTTCCTCATTCAGATTCAGACCTGCCGCTGATTTACATGAGGCCTTAATAAATCAGTTTGTCTTTTTATCATTATTTTTCCACCTGTAAAATGAGATAATAATGCATTCTTGTCTACCAAGAGACTAGTCAAATATACACTAACAGTTTTGAGACACACAGGTAATATGATGAATACCACAGAAAACGTAAATGAGGAAATGAATGCATTGGTGCAAAGTTTAAAGCGGTTTTCCTGTACAGCTAGATCACATACTAAATGGTGAAAGACTGAAAAAAAATTAATTACTAAATGAATAACACAGCATGCAATTAGCTAATTAAGACTCTATCCCAGAGTGGATATACACATAGCACAGAATTAAGATTACTCATACAACATCTATTCTGTCACTTCCTAATTTTTCAGTGCTAGGCTTACACTCTCTAGCTTTTTTTTTTTTTTTTTTAAGTATACTGCTGTAAGACAGCAATAGGTACATTGAATAAATCTTGAGAAAAAGGGCAATTCTCAAAGAAGAGTTATGTAAAACAGTTTCGAGGTGCTAAGAACAGCCTACTAAACAAAATCTTCTCTGTAGTTTATCATGAAAACATTCAAAGGGGTGAAGTTAGTTAAAATAAGCAAGGAAAAAACATCTTTTGGGGGCTAGCCACGTTAAGCGGGTATATACACCAGATAAACAAGCATAGAGCTTCAGGCTTTTCTGTGGCCCTGCTTTACCAAGAAACAGCCAGCAAGACATTGCACAGGTTTCTCCGCTCTCAAACATATTTTGACGGCAACCTAGAGAAACAAAGCACTTCCAAGTCAGGATATATGCCATTATACCAGAGCAATCATACCACACTCCACCAACTTCACTCCCTGATCACGCAGCCACTGGCACCTGGGAAAAGCACCGTTTTTATGCCTCCACAGCGCAACCCTCCACGTGGAAGCCCTTAAACCACCTTCACCACGAGGCCCGCCCATAGGCGGCTTCACCCACCCTGGCAGCCTCACGCACCTCCATTTCTGCCCTGCCTAATCCACTCGGTTGCCCCCTGCCCGCGAGATGGCGGCGCCCGCGAGCCCGGGGCGTCACCTGAACCCCCGGCAACAGCCGCTCTCAACGGTCCGGCACGAGCCCGCGGCGTTACCTCTCCTTCCCCGCCCCTCCCGCAACGGTCGCTCTCAACGGTCTGGCGCGGACCCGGGGCGTCACCCCTCGCACAACGGCCGCTCTCAACGGTCCGGCGCGAGCCTGCCCCCTCCCCCCCCCCCCCGCCTCGGGCTGCCCCCAGCCCACCTGCGGGGCGCATGGCGCCGCTGCCGCCGCCGCTGCCGCCGCCGCCCCTTCCTTCTCTGAGGCAGAGGATACTGCCCTGGCTGCCGCCGGGCCGGAAGAACGGGGCGGCCCCATGCTCCTCCCGGCCGCGGGGCTCCGCCGCCCGCCCCGGGCTCCCTGCGCGGCGGGGGTGTGAGGGGAGCCGGGGGCTTGAGGGGAGCCGCCGCTGAGGTCGCTTCCCTTCTTCCCACCCCCCCGGCCGTTACACGCGGGAAGAGGCTTCGTCTGTGAAAAGTTGGTTAGTTTTGAAGAGAAAATGAGGAGGGAGTGGAGCATTGCCATCTCGGCAGAGCTCAGGGTTTCCTTCGTCCCAGGGAGGCACAGCGTCGCGTTGTTTAAGCACATGGAGAGCGGACCATGGATGAAGGGTGCTCAGAAGACGTCCCTCTCCACACATGTGCTGAGATCTTTATTATAGCAATGCAGTTTTAATGCCCAGCACTGAGGCATTCGGATTCAAAATGATTTGACACCCCTTTGGTATTTCACTGTCTGTTAATTTTTTGACATTGCAGAGAGGAAAATTGGAAAAACTGAAAAAGTAACCCATGAGAGAGACTGTAAATGCTTCAGCCCACTGCTATGCTAGCCCTCAAAAGTAGTCAGGAGCCATTGATCAAGGGAGCAGTAGCCATAAAGGCTGGACCAACAAGGAGGAGCAAGAGTTGCCCCTAAACTGGGATTACAGGAGAGCTGAAAGTACCTTCTGGAAGAAGAAGATGTTAAATTGGTTTCTGGAGGAAGCAAAGCTTGTCTGCACTTTAAACTTCTGTTTGCATTCCCTTTCCCCACCAGAGCTTTGATGCCCAACGGCTGATTTTAGTGAAATTTGTCAAAGGTTTTATTGGTCTCCGAGATGAAGTTCCTCAGTATTGGTTTCAGGAGTGTGAGTGGCCAAGGTAGAGGAGACAAATGCTCAGCTCTACCTGGACTGAAGGAAAGGCTGCAGAGTGAATTCGAACAGTATTAGAGGAAAATCCATACAGAGTCAGTCTTTAAAGATGACTCAGTCACAACAAAACCTTCAGCATTTGCAATCAACCACAAACTGCAAATCTGCAAGAAGCTGAGCGTCAGTCTTAGAGCTGCTTTTGTACTGCCCTGGGAAGCTGTGAGGAACCTGAACCATCATGATAGTTTCTTGTCATTATGCAAGTAGGTATTTATTTTTAATTTGGTCACTTTTTTTTTTTCACAGTGGTCTTTTTTGCTAACGAGTGGGTGCTTTTGGTGAACTTTTGGCTTGGCATGGCCTGGCATACAGCAGAAACCTCTGGCTACATATCCACAAGGAAAACCCAGACTTCAGTCATGTCAGTCTGGATGTGCACCAGCAAGAGCTTGGAATAACTCTCTTTTTCCTTTCTGCCTGTTTTCTACGTCAGATTGTGTTTACTGAAGTAAGAGATGTCTATGCAGTACTGCATTCCTGTACTGTATTTTTGGAAACAGGCAACACAGCGCTGCAGTGTTGTTAGTCTTAAGTCAAGAGCAGGAAGAATAGAAAGGAGATACCTTATAATGGAGGAGGGGAGGTGTCAAAGACAAAACAATTGGGAATAATTTATCTGACTAGTTTGCCAAGGCAGTAATAATTGCTGCTCCATAGAAGACAGCAGGTAGTGGAATTAAGATACGTTAGCAGTCTGAACTATGGCTGTGATCTTTGCTACAGAAGGAAGATCTCAAAAGAGGGAAAAAATTAAATAGAAATATATTTAAATATAAAAATAAGTGAACTCAGAATTCTGTTATTCCAGTAAAAAATCAAAATCAGGAATTGTCTCCTGGGTGTTAGAATGAGGGACAAACTTGAATTTCGATAGGCCAATTATTTGTGTTTTGAGAGAAAAGTAAGCCTACACCATGGAAATTAGTCCTAAAAGAAAGAATGAGATTTGTTCTAGCTAGATAAGCAAGCAATATATAAAGCAAAGCCTATTAAAATTGTATAAGCACATAGAATTCATATAAAGCAAACAGGCAGGCTTCTGCTAGTTGAGGAAAGATAGGGCTTCAGCAAAGCCCAAAAGCATGAAAGGCTGCTCCCAGTGGAGGCCTTGCTGAGGCCCTGGTCAGTGCACGCTGTACACAAGAAGGCTTGCAATAGTAAGGCCAAAATGTGGATCCTTATCAGAAGGAGAGGAAGGAAAGATGGTGCTAGGCAGAGGGCTGGAAGGAGAATGTCTAGCACAGGTTGCTGAGAAAGTGCAGATAGAGAGGCAATGTAGTGCAGAAACTGGTGTTTGATCGCAGTTGAAGGGAGGATCGAACTTGACAAAGATTATGGCAGTTTTAAGAGACGCTGTGCTGTGATGCAGATCGGTTGTCAGTAGTACATGCGCTTTAACCTGATGATAGTTAGGGTGAATGTGTAGGGGCTGAGCTTGTACATAATAAACCTGGTTGAGCCAAGCTAGTGTTCTAAGTCTGAAGACTGAGGTTTTTTTGGGCTCTTTTGCTGTCATTGCTGTTTTTGAGGCCATGATACTAAGCCTTACCATGACACTGATGAGAGCAATAGGGGGGTAAGGGTGAAAGCATGGTGCTGCTTCCTGGCCTGTCACAGCTCAGGACAGTATTGCAGAAAGCTGTGGTAAGAAGCTGTATTTCTAAGAACAAAGAAGTTGAATTTCCCAGCTGTTGGATCACTGCCATCAGTTTATACTTCTCCTATGCCAGCTCAGTCATGAAGTTTATCTCTGGTGAGATGCAACTTGTGCATATGACTAAATATTCCTGTCAATGCCATTCTACAGCAAGGAAAATAGCCAAATTAAGTTTGCTGTGTAATCTCTGGTATTGGGTTCTTCTCTACAGGTCCAGCAGAAAAAGTGACCTTTCTCTAATTCTTTAAATTTCTAATGATCAAATTCTGTAAGTATCATAAACTTATGGCATTCGTAATTACAGCTGGCAATGTAAAAACACTTACTGTTTCAAGGTGAGAAAGACCTATTTAAATTATTAAGCAACCTCAATGCTTGTCATGAAGCAGTGCTGTATTAGAGGAAAAACAAACAAAAAATCTGTGTTGAAACATAGTGAACATGCATCTGGAATGATGTCAGTATGGGATTCAAGTTGTCTGGGTGTTGTCTGGTGAACCTTACTTCAATTTAATTGAGTTTACTTTAAGTATAAATTTGTCTCTGAACATCCAAGGCGTGTAACACTTATTTTAGGATATTTATATACTTCTGCAATGCTTTTTACCTTAGCTATTCACTGACCTTCTCCAAACTGTCTTCTTTTTAATGCTGTTTTTGTTTTTCCCTTTGTGAATATACTGCTATTATAGCGGCTTTTAGTTTGAATATAACTAGTATCCAATATACTGCTGTTATAAATGACTGCATGTATTACATGTTTATTTCCTACCCATCTGTAAGGTCTAAACAAAAATTACCCTGCAGTAGAACTGGAAGTATTCTTGCAATTTTTTCTCTCACTTCATAGAATCATAGAATCAGTAAGGTTGTAAGAGACCTCTAGAGATCATCTAGTCCAACCTCCCCGCTCAGCAGGGTCACCTAGAGCATGTTAGACAGGGTTGCATCCAGGCAGGCCTTGAAGATCTCCAGAGAAGGAGACTCCACAACCTCTCTGGGCAACCCGTGCCAGTGCTCCATCACTCTCACAGGGAAGAAATTCTCCCTCACGTTCAGGCAGAACTTCCTGTGGTTCAAGTTCTGCCCATTGCCTCATGTCCTGTCACACAGGACAACTGAAAAGTTTCTTCCTGTCACCTTGACACCCTCCCTTCAGGTACTTACACATATTGATAAGATCCCCCCCTCAGTCTTCTCTTCCCCAGGCTAAAGAGGCCCAGCTCTCACAGCCGTTCCTCATAGGGCAGGTGCTCCAGCCCTCTGATCATCTTCGTAGCCCGACGCTGGACTCTCTCCAGTAGCTCCATGTCTCTCTTGTCCTGGGGAGCCCAGAACTGGACACAGGACTCGAGATGAGGCCTCCCCAGGGCTGAGGAGAGGGGCAGGATCACCTCCCTCCACCTGCTGGCAACACTCTTCCTAATGCACCCCAGGATACCGTTGACTTTCTTGGCCACAAGGGCACATTGCTGGCTCATGGTCAACTCGTCATCCACCAGCACTCCCAGGTCCTTCTCTGCAGAGCTGCTCTCCCCAGGGTCAGCCCCCAGCTTGTACTGGTGCCTAGGGTTATTTTTTCCTAAGTGCAGGACTCTGTAACTCAAGTTACTCACAGCTTTCATTGTAAAGTCCACTGATGATATGGCTAGGGTACATTATAGTATGTGAAATATTTCCCAAATGGCTAACATAAGCAGTTTGGAGCATTGCATTTCAGTTCATATTTGTATCTTATGATGAGGTTGTATATGTGGTGTTTTTTAGATTCGTACTGTGATCATGTTTATCTAGTGCACACAGATGCTTCATTTTGATACCAGAAACTACTGTAGGAATTTAAATAAATGTAGCTGACTGTCCACTTTTCTTGTTTAGTGGAAAAAAGGAGAAACTACATAAGTGTAAGATTTATTTCTAAATACAGGTTAAATCTTACAAAGAGATGTTAAAGAATTAGGGAAGTGTTAATCGGTTTGCATGATAGCTTTTGAGGAAGCAAGAAAATAGTGGTTGGGACCATCATTTTGTTAGTTAAATTCATACTTACTAAAATAATAAATCTTAAAGGGAACGTGAATCCAGAATGTTACTAACAATGTCAGTTAAGGAAAAAATGGGTGATGTGAGACAAATCTAATAGCTTCTTTCTCTAGTATCACTATGATTAAATTGGTTAATGACAGAGATGAAATATAAAAGAATATAAAATAGCTGGCCTGTAACATAAAAGCACTGCAGTATGTCACAAAATGATTGGTATCAGTCTTTAATTTCATTCTTATATTAAAAATTACATTTCCTCCCTATTGCAACATAGCATTCTTAGTAGTCACACAGAGTTTTGTATATAGTATTAAGGAAGCTTAGCAGGTATAAATGAGAGCAAGAATTAAAAATTTCAAAATTTTTCCCTCGCCTGTGGAATATAATTTAATGTAGAACTACCTGTGGTTGTGATATTGGTTTTAATATACATGTACAGGTAACATTAAACATCTAGATTTTGCTGAATCAAAATCTCTACATGAGATGACATTTAAGCCTTCAGTGCTTACAAGCTGAATTAATTGTGTTGTCATTAGAAACCAGTGCAAATGTAGTTTTCAGCTTAAGATACTTAACACCACAGTATAATGCTATATAGCAAACTAATATACTTTTAGAGGTAGTATCTTATGTGTCTTATCCCTGTCTTATGGTAATTGTTGATGAGTATGAATTTTTAATACCTACCATCACAATTGTTTTATGACTTTATTTGAAAATCTGTATTAGAGAACTATTCCACTAATAAATCATTTGATGCAGTGCCCAACAGGGTGTTCTTAGAAAAAGTTAGATTGAATTGATTTGGACCCAAATCTCATCAAATAGACAAAGAAGTGGCTGATGGCTTAGAATTAAAGCATGGTCATAAATGAGCTGTTGGTTTGTCTTTCTATATGTATCCCACAGATAAAGCAACAAGCAGAAAGACTGTAAACAATTGTTCAAACCAGTCCAGACTCTCAGTAGCAGAATAATGTGTTTGCTGCTTCTTTTCGCTGAATGCATCGATGAATGCACACACACTGGTATTGTTAGACCTGGATTGCTCTCTGCCTGTGGGCTGTGTTCTTGGTTCATGCAAGTCAGATTTAACCCCTCTTCACTCTCCTGCAAATCCACATGCATACTTTCCTATACATCACTCTTTCTTCCTTTGTATCTGGCAGTACATTCTTTTTGAATAAGTAAAATATCTGGCAGTATGTCCAATGAAGTGGTCACTGCAGGAGTAATGGTTAGATCCTGTTTAAAATCAATACTACAAATGATTGGGAAGATAAAGGAAGGGGATACTTTAATTGCATTCATGAAAAATAGCAACCTTATGTGTTGCAAACATGGGAGGACAAATTCAAGACCGCTTAATGGGACTGTAGAAACATGTGGCGATCTAAAAACAATGAGGTTGTTTACCTCAGTGTTTGAGGTTGCAAAAAGATACTCAGAGTTATAATGAAATGAGAGTGAAGGTGATATATAGTTACTGATCAACTCAGCACTTGCTTCTCATTGACTGAATGTGCCTCAGAGGCTATACTGTTGTCATTTTCTTCTCAGTAGCCAAGAAATACACAGTCCTGGCATTTGATTTATTGAAGACTCTTTGTAATTATTCAGAGCATAATTATTTTACTGAAATGATTTGTTATAAAATAATGTTTATTTACAACCTCTTTCTATTAATTTAGTAATGAACATATCTTCAAGCTTTGATCTTAGAGTTACTTTAGACCATATTATAGTCATTATTCTTCAAGTAAGAAAATGCTTTTCAGATACGGCTCAAGCAGTAAGAAGCAACCAGTAAAGTGTCTATTAAAGAATATTTTTGAATGGCATGAAGTTTAACTACCTTGTGGTACAGTTTTCAAAGACAAGTTGTCAGGTGGCAGATGAATTATAAAGAGCCTTTCACTGAAATGATCTTATTCACTTTTTTAATTGGAGTTACTCAAAATCAGGTTATACAAAACACTTCAAAAAGAACAGCTCAGTCCTGTCAGAACAGAAGAAATGGACCAGGTGACCTAGGAGATTTTTGCTAAAATTATAGCTTAATTTGCCAGTATTTTACTTTTCAACTAATGACAAAAATCTAACAGTTCCTGTTGCAGAAACAATTTAGTAGTACGTTACATTGCCATTTACCTGCAGTTAACTACTTGTAAAGATCTCTCTCTGTTTCATATTTGCCTCAGCCTGATGTATTTGCAAGGTTTTTTTTCCCATGACTTTTTTAGATTGGCCAATAAACATGAAGAAATAGAGCATTTTTCTGTCTTTTTTTCCTCTTACTGATTTCATATCAGAGAAAGGTAACTTTGCAACGTAGACCATCTTGCAAAGAACTGTCATTATAGAGTCCCATGAGAAAAAACATGTGAGATTATTTAAAATAGCTAGTCGTGCAAATTTACGGAACAGAAAAGATTAGTAGTAGAGATAAAAATAATTAGAAACTGTTCACTCACCAGAGTGGATACTTTGCAATATTACAAAATGTTATTTCAAAACCCACATGGAGTGTGTTTGGGTTGGTGTATTTTAAATTTCCATGATAATTACCTGCTAATTCATATATTGTAATATTTTAAAATTGTATTAAGCCAAGAAGCAGGTAATTACAAACAAATTCCTTGAGGTGTAATTACTGTAATCTTCAAAATAACTACTAAGAGCCAGTTGGTCATTGAACTACAAATTTTGAAGGAAAAATATGCTGTAATTTAGAATAACCAACTTAAATATTCTGTCTGATAACACCTCAGCATAGTAAGAATAACCCTGAAAAGCCTTTCCATCCTCAAATTCCAATGCTGAAAGGTGATCATTTTATAGTTGTACATACTGTACAAACTGGCTTTGTATTAATGCTAGGTAAGAGAAACAGAGAGAGAGAGAGAGAGAGAGAAATAAACCCAACCCCCAAATTTTTATAGCTGGTCTTTTCTGATGTGACATCCCTGGAGGAGCAGCTTTTTTTTTTTTTCTGCATATAAAGGAAAGGAAGGTATGTGGATCTCAGAGAATTATTCAAGAAGCAACATTTCTTTCTTTTAAGCTGTTTGCTTATAGATCATGTTGAACAGTTCATTTTTTTCCCTCCTACGTATTATTGTGCTGAGGAAATAAAATTAAGCTGGTGACTTTAGACTCAGATAGAGCCATGATCATTTTTATCTAATCTTTCTGTGTGGGCTGATACTCCTTTTCCCACTTTTCTGAAAGCTGGCTTGCGAATTCTAATCTCCTACCTTACTGTCTCACTACATACAAATCATCATAGTATCTAGATGCATCACAATTATTAATTAGTTTATCCTTGCCTCATTCTTCTGAGGTTGGAAGATGTTTCTTGTCTCTACTGACATAAATTTTTGTTGAGGCTGGATTATCTCAGTACTTAAGAAAAAAAAAGATGAACTATTTTTTTACAAGGAGCACAGCACATGAAAGAGGAGCAAGTCTAAAAATAACAGAGCTTGGATTTGGGCTGGTCCCACATCTGCTGCAGTGGAGCTGCAGAAAAGCAAATGTAGATGTGACTTACTTCTCTCTGTTCTGGAGCAAACGAGTTCAGGCTGTCTGTCAGGTATCTGGGACTCCCAGTCACCGAGGAATTTCTTCCTCCCCAGCACCTGGGGCAGGGCTCCTTTGATCCCACTGGCATCTTGTCCGTGCTGTTTTGTAACAGATCAATAGAAAGATGGCATAAGAAAGTCTAAGAGCTTTTTTGCCCTGCGTAGCTGGGCAACACTTTTTTGGGGCTTTGCAGCTTGAGAGAGGAAGAGTAAAATACAGCACTGAAAGCAATTTCTAAGATTTGCATGTTCAGCATGCACAGTATGCCTTATTTTTCTTTTTTTACAAAGTGCCCATATGTAGGTGGGTGCTTTGAAAATAGGACAGCATGATGAGAATGACTGTTAATGTTAAGCATACTTGATATATAATAGCTTTGCCTAAAGTTTTGTTTGAAAAATTACTTTTTTATTCCTTTATTTTATGAAAGTCTTGCGATATGTTACCATGATCAGTTTTTATAAGTACAGTCTGGAAACCCTTTATTGTTAAATCATTTTCTTCCCATTTTATAAACTACTTTTTTTCCCCCCCACATTAGCTATCTTTCCACCAGTAAATTAACACATACCAAAGAAATGGTCTGATCATTTTTAAAAGGCCATCAGAGAGGAGGGAGAGAAAGAGAGAGATGCTCGATTGGAGATGCTCTTGCACATTCAGCCTCTTTTAGCAAAGAGAACCTGATGGAAGCTGATGTCTCTGAGAGCTGTGAAGTGCTGGGTAGCACTGGTCCATTTTGGAGAATACATAATAACATCTTAATGTATTTTATATTGGAGAATAAAATAAAAGCAAGAGAATTTTCTGTCTGAATATATAATGCATGAATGACTGCTTTTGAGACACTGATACATAAATTATAGATAGCCTTTCAGATTCTGCACTATGTATTATTAATTAAAAACTAAAGATCTTCATCTACACCCGAGTAACACCCTGATATCTAGGCCACTGGAGAACACATTATAGTTTTGGAGACTACATAACCCAGGCAGAATGCAATAAAATGCTGTCTTTTTCTCATTTATGGATTGTGCTTCAGTACATGAAATGTCCAGAACCTTCTCTTATTACAGTGGACAGCAGGATTTTTGCTTTCTAAAGAGAAAGCATGAAGAAGAATAAAGTTGCTCTTGTATTTTCTTTAGCAAAGAAAAAGGAAGAAGAAATGTTTGTATCATGTTTTGCCTAGATTATGCAATTTCCCAAATGGGACAGTGTGCTCTAGGAGATCACTTTCTCTCTCTCTCTCTCTCTCTTTCTTCTCCCATCCCTTTCTTTACAATAGATTTTAATGTCATTTGATGGATGCTGTAGTTGCCTGTTAGATCCTTTCTCACTTAGAGGTTTAGAGGGCAAATGATAAAGACCATCAAAACTGTCTGATATTCTTAAAAGCTGAGCTTCTGAAGTGGAATCAAAGAGATACATAATAAAGCACACAACCCCTGCAAGCCACGGTAAACTTCATTTTCTTTCATGTTAATAGGGAAACAGCCTATCATAGGCTAAAATGTTAGTTAGTGATTATAGATTCATATTAAAGTGTTTACTCAAGGAATATACCTTGCTTGTGATGTTTCTTTTAATCTGAGAAAGATAAGCTATAATCAACAAACTACCTTAAATTAATCGTGTAAGCCAAGATACAATTAAAGTTAATACCAGGCCCATATCTATAATCACAAATTTAACAGTGATTAGAAAATTTCTGCCCAATTCTGACTAATGCTTAAAAACATTTTTTTCACTTGTTTTACATTGAGACCTGAAGAGAGTTGCATGTTCATTTACACTATTCAAATCAATGGTGAAGTCTGCAGTAATGTATGTTTTTGTAGGTTTTCATTTTTGTCAGCAGAATTATTAATGCTGGGACCACTACACAGAAGATATATGAATCTCGTATGAAAGTAACACAATATAAATAAAGGTAAATGTAAGCTCCAGAAATACAGGCTAGAACTAGAGCTTCATAGATCCTATAGAAACAGAGAAATTGTTTGTTGAGAAATACTCCTCCTTCATAACTTATACAAATCTGAGGTGTTCGTTGCCTCAGAAATCAGATCTTGATATAGCTTCCATAGGCAAAGTTTCCAAAGACTCCGGGGGGATTACCACAGCAAAGCTCATCTCTCCAGAATGCATACATGATATATTAGAATAAAAATTGAAGAGGGAAGAAAATTCAGTGTGAAGGTTGGCAGGTTCAATCATTATTTCTTAGGAATTAAAAGTTTATATTAATTAAAACTCTTCCTTTTAAGGATTTCACAGCACTGGAAAAATATCCAAATTCACTGTGATGATGGTTCAGAGTGTTTCAATCAACTTCCAGAACACAGGGAGAAGGTCTTTCTACAAAGTTTCTGTTTGCTGAAGTTAACGACAAAGCTTTTGAAAAGTCAGTCTAAGAAAACTAAGTTATTTATTAACAAAAGAAGTATTTTTCTAGGCTTATAGTGTAGCTCATGACCAGAAGTCTATGTGCCCAGCGCATCTTGATGTCTTTAGGCATTTCACCTGGGCAGCCTGTTCTCAGACAAGTGAGAGTAATATCTGTATTTTTTTATTAGTAATGAAAAGGTAAAACAGCTGCCATTTGCTTATGATACAAGTAAGTACTTTTTCTCTCATTATCTAGTGCTCTTTTGCTTGGAAGTAACTGCTTCACTGAGCTCCTCATTATATGCATGCGTGCTCTATGTGAATTGGAGTCAACCCACCAAACAACCATCATCTGAATATTTCAACCAGTTATTTTCTGTTAAATAATCTCTCTGCATCTCCTTGCATACTAAATGAAGATGGAAGGAGGGATTGGTGGGGAGGATTCTCTGTCAGACTCTAGTGGGATTTGTAGGTTGCTCGTTCACATTTTCCTTAGAGAAGGAGCTGATTCAGTGCTCACTGTTGGGCTCTACCCTGAGGGCTGAGGAGGTCTGCTCATGTGACCAGCCCAGTTAGGGCACTGTAATCATCCTGTAACACTGCCTCAATAGATTTTCAACCTTGACCTGCAATGCAGCTGCACATTTGGCTGCTTTGCAGCATTTGATAACAAAAAAGCTCTAATAAGGCTGAAGACAGGGTTTCCAAGGCCTGTCTCTTTCCCCAGGCAAAACACAATAGCCATCCCCATCACTCATGCCTTTCCTCAGCTTCACATCACCTTCTTTATTCTGCCTGTTGCCTCCTTTCCCTGCCTCTTACACAAACTGGTAGGTCGTGGCCCAGAAACCCTGAGCGTTGTGGACCTTGCAGAGTGCAGGGTCAGAGCAGGCTCAGATGAGCCAGAGCATGAGCATATGAACTGCTCGGGGAAGAGGGTATGGTGTGGGGTTCACCACAATCAAGGCAGATGTGGTACTTCAGAGGAAAGGAAACCTCTGACCATTTTCTGTTTCCAGCTCTGAGCAGCCCACATGGTCAGAAGCTGCTCTCCTCATAGCTTGTGAATAACCTGCACAGGCACAGTGATTCAGAGATACACCACTGAGTCACAGTTCATTGAAAGGGACTTTCATGAAATATTTTTCATGCACTTTCTAGCTGAACAGAATGGCATTGAGGTTAAAAATTGTGCAGACCTGAAGACAGATGGAAAAATATCCAAAGTTACATCACCAAGCAGTAAAAATTTTGAAAGTGAGATTGACTCTGGAATCCTGACTTTAGGACAAGATCTCAGATACAGATGCTGGAAGGTTTCTTTCACTTTTATTTAAAAATTGTGATGCTAAATACTATTAGGGACAATATTCTGGACTAGATGTACCAGAAGTCAGATGCACAGTGACATTGCTTTTTTCTCCTGCTTCTCTGTGCTTCATGGGAGAACGCAAGTTAGCTCTTCTCATTTACTGGAACCAAATCATGTTCTCCCATTGGTTTATATATGCAGGAATACATACATATATTCTTAAAAGTAAAAGGAGTGGAGTTGTATTTCTGCTCATTCCTTGTTGAATTCTCACCCACCTACTTTAGTATACCCTTAAGCAAATAGATTATACTATTTTCAGTCTCATGTGCAGAGTTTCATGGTGCATTTGCAGATATGAAATCAAAGGATTCAGGCAGTTATGACTTTCTCCTCATGCTCCCGAGCGTCAGAATAAATCATGTTGTGCTTTCTGTTAGTATACTGCAGTTCTTCGGGGTATGTCTTTTACATATACTGTTTCAAAACAGGTTTTTGAAAATAACTGTTGCGGCAGTAGGATGCTGAGTGGCATGTGGGCTGTGTGAAAGTGGCTCAGAGATGTGGGGGTCCAGCATCATGGTTCACAGAGATTATTGGACACCAGGCAAGTAATGCAGTTAAAGCCGCAAAGTGAAGGGAGTTAATCACTGACTTCCATAGCATGAAAAATGATTGTTTCTCTGAGCCCTTTTACTCATTATATTTGTCCAGAAGAGGGAAGATGAGACATGATACATAACTGTATACAATGTAGTATATTTGAAATCCTCAAAGCTAAAACCAGATTCTTCTCACCAAAATTAGAATTGCTGTTCACACTGAAGATCCATTTAGTCATATGTTTTTGTCTCTAGTTGTGACGAGAGCAGCTTCAAAAGAAGGAATAATAATTATTGTCAGGGCAGGCAGCCTATGTGGAAGCTACTTTGCAATGTCTGTCTCCTAGTGTTTGACTAATGAGCTAGACAGGAAAGATTTAGCTTCAAAAAGCCAAGCAACAGTAAACCTAAAAGCAATGACATATTAATGTTCCAGACAGCTTTTCTTTCTTGAATTTTGTAGTATTGTATTGATTATCCATTTCTGCCTTTCTGAAGCCAGTGTAGTTAACCAAGTGCGATGAAAACAGTGGAAAATTCTCATGTGCTTCAAAAGATTTGTCCTCTAGACCTATGGCTGGCTTTAGAGACTGAAGCCTCTAAAATGCAAAATTTAATGTACAATTATTTTATGTGTATATATTAGGAAGTTTATATACATATACACACACACACACATATATGCAAAAACTATATATATATAAAACTTCCTTAAAACATTTCTAAAGCAATCATGTAAAATGAACGATATTTGTAAGATAATGATTTTAGTGGCAATCATTCATTATGCTTTAATTACAATACTGCTCATGAATAATTTGGTGCATTTCATGCCATCTGAACTCTTCATATTTAACTACACAAAATACCTACTGCGTATACAGGCCACATATATTCAGGCAGTACCTTGAAGGTATTGTAAGGCTGTGCAACAAATTGCTTTTCTTCTGTATCTTTGATTAACTAACATCAGAGTAGTTCAGAGGTGAAACGCATTACCTTTTTTTTTAATTCCTTCCTTTTAAGGATGCTTAAATGTTTATTTAGTTCCTTGTAAATATATAATGTCAGCATCATGCATACAGATTTATATTTATGTACGGATACTGCATAGATGCAGAGTACATATATACACAGCATTTTCTGTTAGATAGGCTGATTTTTTTGTGTATCGTTATATTCTCTAGAGATTGAAGAGGAAAATAATTTTGAGTTAAGCAGTTAGAATTACGTATATGACAGATGATTATGTAGAGATCTAAAAATGAGGATGCAGGAGTGTTATAAATATTGGCCATATTTTTAAAATGAATAGACATAGCACACCTTCCCACAACCAAAGCTGCCGCTTTATATTTGGAAAGAGAAGTGATACCTTTCTGAAGCAGACACAGGCATCTCCTTTGCTGAGTTACCTCCTTATTCAGTGAAGACTGTATTCCCTCCATTTTCCATTCCAATTAAACTGCAGGGGAAAACTCCTGTATTTTCTAAATACAGCAAGCACATTCCCTTTATCAGCATGTTCTGATGGTACCCAGCAGATGCTCCTATCGACAAAACATTCCATCTCAGTTGGCCACTCTTGTATAAATACTAAAAATATAAGCAAATACAACCTGAGATTAAAACATTGCAGCACAATGAACTACTTAGGCCACAAGTGGTGTGAAGGATTTATCTTATGTAAAGAGTTAGAAACTCCAACCTGAGACCTGAGTTACCATTACAATTTGTAATGTGAAGCTTCTACAGGCTTCAGGTTATTTTGATTATTAAAATATTGCATGTGCCAATGAATATTAAATTGAAGCTTCAAGTTAATAAGTTTTTCAATGAACTTCTTGATGTTTTTTCCTGCTTGAAAAGTGTTACTTTTTATTAATGATTCTATGATTTAAGTGAGCTGCACGGCCATAGCAAGGCAGGTGGGTACAGAACCTTGCTTATGTTGTACGCTGGGTGGGACACTGTAAGCCAGCATTTAAGTGTCTTATTAGAGCAGGGCAGAGAACAAAAAAGCCTGTAACACAGAGGAAATGCGAAAGAAGCATGCAGGTGAAGAGAAATAGAGACTTCACTGCAAAATGACCGTGATGTCAGATCCTAAATGCATAGGCTTGTATTCGGGTGATTTGAGGCCCTTAAAATACTTCTTTTCATCATCAGTGCCTTCTGAATACTTTTATTGCTAGGATTAGGAAAGTAGGATTTCAAAAGAACTGAAGATACCACTGACTTCTGTGAATCAAGTCCTTTGTTTGACCCGAACAATATAAGGTCTTCAGATGCAATGACTAAAATGCTGAGTGCCAAGCCACTGCCTGTGTTCTTTTTCTTTTTCTTTTCTTTTTCATAGAGTTTTATATGAGGACTTTTCATCCATTTGTAACTTCGTAACTTGGCTACTTGTGATGTCCATCAAAAGAGTCAGGAGGAAAAAGTCTGAGAAAACCTCAATGTGCTATTTCTCGCCCCTCCAAGCCTCTGAGCCCAGAATTGCCGTGAGTGAAACGTGATCCATGAGGCTGTCAGTGCTGTATCTGTCCTGCGTCACCACCTCCAATGATGAAAACTGAGAAAGCTTGAACAATTGAGCAGGCAGACAGAAAAACACTGCATGTGTCTGGCCGCAGGGAATCAGGTCTTAGAAATGAAACTTTACAAGTACAAAATCTGCTGGCTTTTTCCTAATTACTTTCTGATTTTGGACCTTCTCAGAAGTTAGGTCACAACTACTCCATCCAGAAACTTCCATTTCTTTAAAAGTGAAAACTGAGATTCTCATGGTATCTCCTGACAGCAATACCTGGACCATTAAAAAAAGTACTAAATGCTATGAGATTTTCCAATAACACAGCAAATTGGCAATGTTGCAGAAGCAATTAAACTGAGGATGTTCTGTCACTGCACGAGGGATGTCCTGTAGCTAGCATGAGCTAATATAGGACTTCTTTAATAGAAGCATCTTAGCACTCTGTATTGCTCCTTCTGCCAATCTATGCTGTTGTAGGTGGTGAGAAATGGAAAAAATACGCTTGAAATTATAGTTTCCCAGCAGATTGAAATTAATAACTGGCAAACTGTCCCATTCACAGTGGCTATTTTTTTTCAAAAGTGTTAAAATGAGAAACCAAACCTTTTAACTTTTTATCACCTGTGGCAATTTTTCCAATTACCTGAGAAATTTATAGTGCAGGATGACTTTGGGAAAGATATGCATAGGACTTATCAAAATAATGTAAGCAAGCACAATTTTATTGTAGCATACGTGTTGCTCGAGTCAAAGGTGTGAGTGATGACACCTGGCTGTAGGATGGCTGTGTATTTTCATCCCCGTAACTGTCAGGCCCAAGATACACATCTTTGGGCTTCTGCCACACAGATGATGGGTATCATACTGAGCAGGAATTGTAGCCGGGATGTAGGCTCCTAACCAGCATAATTGCCCTCTGTGACAAGCAGGGATGCAGTACGTGGCTGCATATTCGTATTGCTTGTATTGCAGTCAGTAAGAATAATGATGTAATCATTTTATAATCATACTGACAATGTAATTCTGGAAGTCAACAGGCCCATCTAATAAAATGTCAGCAGCTGCTAATAGTTTCCCCAGCCGGTGCTGTGCAATCAGTAGAATGATGTATGAAGAATTGTTGGCATATCTGATATACATTGTCCTTCTTTCACATGCCTTCAGTTCCTGAAACCCCTGCCATTTGCTTCCCTTTCTCTTCCATCCTTCATCTCTTGTTACTTCTCCCTGTTTGCCTTTTGATATTTCTCCATTCCCAGAATTTGCAGGAAAATCTACAGTTATCATCATACAACTTTAATATTATTAGAAAGATGTTTCTTTGATCCTTTTCCAATAAAATCATCACAGGAAATTTCTAATTTGTTCAGGAGTGTTCCACAAATCTTACCACTTTCATAAAAAACGTCAACTTGGCATTTCACAGGCTTGTTTGAGAAGGAGTCACTGTGCACGTTTAGGATGTTACAGATAAAAATACTAAGTATCATAAGGGATAGTGATCTTTTTCAGAGAAGGTGGTCAGACCAGTGGTTAGTGACAGTTATTTATTTGTTTTCAATGCATATTCAGTTCTCTTATTTTTATAATGATTGGAGCTATTTTTTGTTGTTCATAAGGACATTTGTGAAAGCATTATCAAATATTTGGAAAAGTACAGGTACATAAAGTCTATTATTTTATTTCCCGTTAATTTTGCTGACACTGCTCATATTTGTGCAGATATAAAATGCGAGAATTCTTCTTCTGAAATGACTTCCAGTATAAGTAGTTTAGGTCCTACACAGGCAGAATAGGAACTGGAATGAGATGGAATTAAAATTCTGTGCTATTATTTTCCTATTTCACTCCTGTACTATGTGAAGCTTGATTAGTTAGCTGTGTACTATCCCCCCTTGTAATATGATCACTGCAATTTTTTTCTTCATTCACTTTTCCTTTGAATATCTTACTATTTTCTCCAGACTGAAGTAGCAAACTCATATCACAGTAAGGGAGGTTTCTATGCAAAATGTTCCTGTGAAATCTGATAAAGACTTTGCTTATTGTGTTTAGTCCCTATATAAATACCTAACCACTTTTTCCTTTTTCAATCTCAATGGTCTTCCTGCAATTTCTGAAGCTGTGCAGGCTCCCTCTGCTGGCTAGCTACCACTGGCAAGTCTCTAGACTTCACTAAAGGAAGGTAGAACATAGGAGTTTAAAAGAGAAATTAGATCATATATTCTGCTTGTTATTTATCATCAGCAATATAAATTTAGTTATCATTAGCAATATAAATTATAATTCTAAACATAGAAATATAGTAAGATGTTACATGTCAATATGCATGAATATAAAAATATAAAATAAAATTTGTGGTGATATTCTATCATTCTTCTAAATGAAGACTCCTACTTCATTTAGAAATATTTTTAATATCTTAGTTGTTAACCTGAAAACTAAGCACAGTTTCTTTCTTTCAGAGACAGCAAGGCCAAGAAAGTTCATTTTAATGGTCTTTCTCATTAGACACTGATATGAGGGCTAAAAGGAAGCCACCATTTCATCATTGTTCTCTATCTTTCCAGATGCTGCTGTCACCTCTTTTCCATTTCCTGCTATGCCTTGCAAAGCTGGACAGTTTTGTTATTTGAGCTGTTTAGACTTCATTTTAGCAGATTTGGGTTCCTGTGTTTCTCACTGCCCAGCAGCCATATGGACTACATACAGGCCTTTTCAGCCCAAGTCCTCCATGCGGGCCAGGAGTGGGAACTAGGATGACACCGTGCTTGTTTACAAGTACCGTTTGCTCTACAGATAAAATGCCCTTTCTAAAACAGAGCATGGCAATGCTGACTTTGTTTATTAAATAAAGGGCATCATAAATGTTTTCATTTCCACAAGGCATTTTCTAATATTCTGTTATTCCTGTCTTGTGTTTTGTGTGTTTTAACAGCATGGTGCAAAGACTGAATGTGAACTATGAATCATTTCTCATGTTATTTTTTCAGGCTAATCCAGTGCTTGTTAAAATCAATGGAAGCCTTTTCACTGGCTTTATCAGAGGTATATCATGCCTTTAGTTAACTTATGTTAAAAAAAAGGAAAGGAAAAGGAAGGGAAGGCGAAAGGGAAAAGGAAAGAAAAAGGGAAAGAGAAAAGGAAAGGGAAAGGGATCTCTTCTCTTCATATTTTTACAATTGTAGAATAGGTTCTTACTTTTTCGTACTTAATTTACTTTCACTCTTCGTAAGTAGTGGAATGAAAGCCAGTAACATTTCAGGCCCAGCACCATATTGGATTGTATGAATGGATACTTTCTTAGTAATTGTAAATGCTGTGTTGGCATTTGTAACAGAAAGGAAATTCAATCTTAACAGCAAAAGATACATACTAACAACTCATGCAAAACCACCAGGAGTCCAAGAAAAGCGATTTGATACGGTGAAAGACACCATATTGGAGGTGTCTTTCCAAAATTGGAGGATTTTTTTATTTTAATTTCGGTAAAACTGATGATGCTACACCAGCGTCCTACCGAGCAGGTATTTTAATTCCCGTTGCTGCTGGCAGCGCAGCCTGTGGAAGGAGACGTGCAGCGACCTGCAGCTGGGAAGGGGCACTCAGGCTGCCAAGAGAGGGCCAGGAGGGAACGGACTGCAGACACCAGGCAGATACTAGCAGACAACTGCACTCTGGCACTGACTGGCCTCAGCTCTTTCACAGCAGCACCAGCTTTATGATTTTTTGCCCCTGGGGGAAGGGCATGCCCATATTCAATGGAAAGCACCCCGGCAGTTATCTGCCACGTGGGATCAGCAGCCCAGAGCCTGCTAGATGGCTGCATGCTGCTTGGTGCATGCCTCTGCCTTTGGAGGTGCCAGGGCAGCTCACAGTGCTCAGGCACCTTCGCCGTTATAGCTGGCTCTCCCTTCTCTCCTCCCCTGCCACGTGTTCAGGGAATGGCACAGGGAAGGATGAGTAACAGCTGCTTGCTGACAGCAGAAGTATTTCTCCTACTGCAGCTTGCCCTTGCCTTGCCCTCTCCCTCTGTCTCTTTTCCTGCTATGAGGAACAGTTCAGAATACATTTTGGGGAAACTGTGTATGTTTTTTTCCAGAAAGAGAAGGAAAAGGGAAAAGTGAATTTGACTTGGATGCAGCTGCAGCTCTGCCTGATCCCAGCAACTCGTCCTGCGTTTCCCACTAAAAGCCATGTCTGCTGCTGCCAGTTGGCCTTCCTCATCTCTATCGCTCAACCCAGCCCCTGTAGAGACTTGGGCCAAGGATAAATGAATTATTTTACAGCAAGAAGCTGAATTAACTATCACAGCAGGAAAGTAGGGCTATGTTGGTTACGTGAGAGAGGAAGGCTGAATTAATTAACAAGCCTGAAGAGAGAAAGTGAACCTGAAAACAGACCTTCCTGCAGAAATGATGTGGTTGATGGGCCCCCACGTGACATAGTAACAGCTGTGGCTAAGCCATGGAGCCGGCTCTGCAGGGCCTGGGTGAGAGAACAAGGCCAGCCATGTGCCTTCTCCATAACATCCCAGGTTCAAACTGAAAGCCGTGTTGCTCATCCCACTTTTCTGTTTGCAGCATGTTGCAAAGCCAGGTTATATCTTCAGGAGCAGGCCATATGGTCAAAAACACTGCAGCCACAGCTGCAAGCATGTGGTGCAAAACTGATCGCACATGCTCCAGCCATTTGCTGAGCATTTTGGTGGTATGTGCCTGTCACTGGTGAGTGTGTAGCGGAAAAGGGCTGCAGCACCGCACTTTGTTCTGTGGTAGTCCAAGGGGAGAAGAGTCAGAGCCATCCACCACCCTCTGAGACTGCTGTTACAAGGAAATAGTGGGTCCTGTGCAGACTCCCGGTACGCTGAGTCTCAGCTGGGGCTGAGCCCTGAGAATCACTGCAACAGCTCAGCATCATTTACATATGTGCTCAGGGACTTAGGGCTTAGAAGCACCAAGGTAGAAAAATTTCTTCCATGCTGCATCCCTTTCACATAAGTATACTTCGGCAGACAAGGACATTTGAAGTACCTCTCTGTGGATTTGGCACAGCTTGGCCTTATAGCCAGAGGAGAAATTGTCGTTTGCACGTAATCCCACTGGTTTGACAGCTGTGCCCTGTAGGCAGGAGATAAGAATGAAGGAGACACTACACCTTTCATCTAGAAAAGCAAAAGGCAAAAAAGCCAACTGCCTTTTTTGACAATTACATAGAACACTGAAAATAACTCTTAATTTGTTACAAATTACTGTGTGAATCCTTGAGACTTTTGCTGTCTAAGTCTAGCTATGTTTTATGAGAATTCTACTTAGTTCCTAAACTCTATTTTGCATTAAACAGAGAGAGTTAAACAAATAGAAATAAAACTGTACTCTTTTTAAAACTAATTCATATTTAACCATGGGAAATAACTCTTGGGTTTACAAAGGTGAGATACAAATGATGCTAATGATTTTACAGTGTATGAGCAGAGAAATTTCTGCTCTGAGCAAGTTAAAAGATCTCTAATCAGTTCTCTGACTGCATAGGAAAAGAAGATTCTCTGAAGCCAGTAAGGCTCCAGTGTGTCCAGCTGTGTCCAAACTAAAGGGAAAACATTCAATCTCTGTCATTCCTTAAAATTAAGGAGGCACAGAATTATTTTTGGTGACATTCATTGACATGTTCCAACTCCCATGTGAAGTCCAATCTACATGTCAGTAAAACCATTCAAATGACTTCCACCCATTTCAGTAGTTCTGGATGGATGCCTGACTTTTTGTCTACACTGCTGCAGCCCATAGGAAAATGAGCTGGTTCACTGCAGCCAAACTATAGGAATCTGAATACAGTCCACAGATCTTAATCAGTATGAAAGTGAACATTTCCAGTAAACTTTAAAATCTCTTCCTCTTGCTAACAGGAAAAAAGGATTACTGTGGAGGATTGTATCTAATTCATACTCTTCATGAGAGTGAGTGCTATTGGCTCCAGCTCAGCTAGGCATAGTAACTTATTTTACTGCAATTGTGACTAAAATCAAATTCAAATCAGTCCAGCTAGGCTGGGCATGTCTTCTTTGATAATCTAATATAAAAGTAATCTCAATGGAGATTAAAAAACCTGTATACAAATTATACAGAAGGAAAACTCTTATCTGCACTATGTAAAACGCCCTTTTTTGTGGAAACCCAGTGTGTGGCCACAGCTATTCACTCCAAGAACAGAGATGTAGAAAGAAGAAAGTAGAGGAAGTCACATCAAAAGCATCAGGAATAGCAGGAGAACTGAAACAGTTTTGAAGTTAGTTTCATACACTCATTTATTTTTTAATTGCTTTGATCTTTTGAAAAGTCTATGTTATGCACTGAAAACTTAGAAGATAAATAGAGCAGTCACATTACTGCATTTAGTAGCTGCAGTTGGAGAAGGAATACATAAACACGTTTCTTTGTGTAGACCTTATTAACAGAAGAGCAAGAAACAGTGAATTTTAGTATATTTCATTAGAACAGTGGGCTTTGCATTTTATGCTACTTCATAGAAAATGATTTTCCTAATATTTTCATGAGTTAGGAATATGGGTTGTTTGCGGATATAAGAGCAGGGATGATAAAAGGCTATAAATGCTGTGCTGGCCTGGTCTAGTACTATTTAGTGTACATACATACGTCTGCTTACAGCATAAGCAGATCATAGTAACCGGCATGGGGAGAAGCGCTCCTGACTGCATGGCATCTGGAGTGCCATGGGAGAACACTTGATTGAGTAGCATGGTTGCGGGTATTTCTGTGGAAGGACTGAGCCGATGTGTGGAAACTCCAGAGTTACATCATTTACCAAAAATAATTGCTATCAGAGTGTTTTTATTGCTTGTTTGCTCTGCCCTTTGCTATACCCAGGACTTTATACTTCCCTGAATGTGCATTGTACGACAGGAAGGAAAAGGTTCCACCTCGCAGGTAGGGCACTGTTTATTATAGGGAGAGGAGCGGCAGACTGGGGCTCTAGTCCCTATACCCACACCTTTGTGTTGTCTAGTAACTGCTTTCTGGAAAACTGCAGAATTGATTCTTCAAGCAGGGATTGGGACCTGTAACAGCTGCAGAATTGTGTTTGTTCTGTGTGCTCCTTCTCTCTCTGTATTTTAGAGATGTGGCACCATGCTAAAAGCATTCAACAGCATGTGCCAGATGCCTAAGCTGCCAGTGGCTTGGTGGTCAGAGCACCCTCAGGAGAGGGGGGAATCCGGTGAGCCTTTAGGCATGTTCTGATAATGCTTATATTGTCAAAGAACACAGGTGAGAATCACGTAATTTCTGAATCACGATGAGATGAAGATGGGAGAGGAGGCTGAACAAGAATGTACCTGTCAGTAATGAAGGACTTTGGCATATTCATAAAATAGAGCTTTTGGCACTGACAGCACAGAAGAGTCACAAGACATGCAGTTTGGTGACAGATAGTTAAATTTCAGGACTACAGTTTTGGTCTCATGCTCCTAAATTCTGCTTACATTCATCTTAAACAACTAAATCTCTCTCTCTCTCTTTTTCTTCTTATATGTATATATAATATATATATATATATATATATATACACATGTGTGTATATATAAAACCCTTAATTGTCTTCTCTTTCAGTTTCCTGTCATATCTTCCCCTCTCCCTCTATCCTGAAAGAGATGCTTTGAGGATATGAATACTTACTGCCTGGAAAACACTCAGACATGACAGCAGGAACAGTAAGTATCTAGGTAGTTGTAAAGCATTGTAAAATAAAAGCTCTCTAATTATGACAGCTCTATATACACAGTAGGCAGTTTAATTTCTTAAATGATGTGCCCAGGAGTGTATTGTTTTAAGCAATGGGCTTGCAGTAATGTCAATAAAAGCCTAGAACTTTTGAGCAGAAGTATCAGGTAGACAGTATTTTGTCAGAACTCATCATACATGTGCAGTGCAGTTCTTACAGAAATTAATAATCATTATTGAAATTCTTTACCCCACTAAACTGATGCAAGACATTTCTACATGAGCTGAAAAACTCTTCTTTTTAATGCTAAGCACCAACTGAAAGAATATAAACATTCCAAAATTTTTAGTCTATTATAGGGTCCTGTAAATCACTGCTTACAGGTCATGTAAGTTCTTACTACAGTCATGTACAGTTCTTACTACAGTCACAACCTTTTCACTTCATATAATTCCTCCAGCTACATGGTTTGTGGCCAAAGCCAGAGAAAGTGTGTGAGCCAGGCTTAATGAGCAAAAGTTATGAAGAATCCTGTTTCTTTCTTTAGGAAATAAATGAATAAGCCAAGAAGACATTCAGCACGTCACAGGAGAGGAGATCCTGCAAGGGGAGATATCACCTGTCTGCAGATATCAGGCTCCCAGTGTAGTTTATGTGCAGGATTGCAAGATCAGCATTAGTAAGCTAGCCTGAAGACTATGTTATTCTCCATCAGCAATTAAATCACCTGATTAGCATAATTAATTTAACAAAAGTACTTAAAGGGATTAAGAAAACAGAAGGGCCTTGGATCAGAAGAGAAAGGCAAAGCAAGGCAAAAAGGTGATTTTATGTGACCAATGGAGAAAATGCTACAAGCATATTAGCCTGTAAGGGGCAGCCTAGAGGTACACTCCCGTTGCAGGCCAAGCAGATGGTGTAAAGGGAGTAGTCCTACAGGAAACAGATGCTTTTCTCTAGAGGATTAATGAGAAGGTAATGATAAAACAAAGTTGCTGAAGTGATATAAAATAGCTTTTTTTATGAAGTAATAAAACCAAAGATGTGACTAAGATATTTCAGACTGATGTATAAATCTGTAAGGCTGCTCACAGATTGTATAAGAGATGGCAGCATGAGCTGCAAAAGGAACAGAAGCTTTTTTTGTGTGTGTGTGTGAAAAGGATACCTACTGGAGTGTGTGCAACCTCTTTAAACTGGTAGCTGTAAGTGATGTTACTGATAATACCACTGCCTCCTGCATGCAAGGAAGAGGTTTGTAGGGTTGGCTGTCTCAGTAATGCTTTGGTAGAGCAGCCTTTTCTTTTTCATATTTGACTGGTGTGGGATTGACCATGGGACCCTCTCCTTGGGCTCTTGCTGGTAATGTCTTAGAGTGGGGAATAAGCCACTTCTCTGCTAGATGGAAAATGGGAGAAGACCTTGTTTTGTCTCAAGGAGGTGGGGAATGGGAGTTGTGTGGCACCAGAGGTGCTCCTGCCTTTTCCTGAGCATGTGTATAATGAGCAGCTTCTGGGACATAGAGAACGGTTATAGAAGGTACAGATTGTAGGAGCATAACCTATATTTAAGGTTATTCATTCAGGATAACTTTTTGGTGAGACTACTAGCAGTTACATTTCCAAGTTTGTCAAGTTAATTTAGAACTGCAGCCAAGCTATGCCTTGGTCCCCTTGTATTCCAGCTCTGCTTGGCGCAATGAGATCTCTAATGCTATTTTTTCTAAATATGCCAAATGTACACTGCTTTTTGTACAACTAGGCATTTCCTGAAGGCACTGAGCCTTCAGCTTCATTGCAGCAGTAATGTATGAAGTGGACAGTGACCAATGGGTAACAGGTAGCCTGTTACAGGTTATTACTTTGTATTTTCTGTGCACTGCAGAAAACTACAAAACTATAAAAAGTCTTGCATTGCTTTTTGCGGACTAGATATAATTCACATCTCCTGCCTGGAATGGACAGAAAGGAATAGCTCCTTAAATATAACTTTAAACATTTTGGTTAATATTTCAGAAAGTGAGAGGAAAAAGGAGGTAAGACTAAATTTAACTGCAGAGAATTTCATTCTTCTACAAACTTGTAAAATTATATGGTAATTTACCATTCATTATTAGCCTGCAAACCAACTTACATTATGGTAAAGTTCATAAAGTAGTCCTGCTGGAATTCTGCCACTCTTTTAATTAACAAACTCATCATACATTTTGGTCATTTATGTCTGTTTTATGTATCAGAACAAACAGGTTTTCATATCAAGTTGCATAACTAGTGGTTTGGTATAGTGATTTGTAGTTGAAAAAAATAGTAGCAAGTAGCTATAGTCTTTTAGTACTGTAAATCACATTATTTCAACTTGCAAACCTCTTATGGGTATACTCCCAGCTAGAGTTTTCTACTGCATGTAACGAAATGATATCAGTGGAGGAAACAGATAGCTGGCCCAGTGATCTGCAGTGTCAGTCCTGTTGGCATTAGCAGCTCTGTGAGTTCAGAGGGCAAAGCCAAAAGTCCCGGTAGAAGTTCTGATGCCGACTCAGCTGAAGTTGGTGCAAAATGACTACATGAGCCGAGGAGTGCGATCTATTAAAGGCTGATCTTCAACTTCCTTCAGACCCCAGAGAACGCTGTCCTTGACACTCACAAGGGCCCAGCATTTCCCGCCAAGTGCCAGAGTCAGAGTTTAAGGTGAAGGAAATAAAAGCTCTAATGCTTTTTCTGATTTCCCCCCTCCACCCCACCCCTCTTCTATTGGCCATGGAAGTCAATCATAGTAATTTGTTTTAAATTAAGGAAACTCTTAGACTAGCACTGTTACACAATCTAGGAGATGGAAACCCTAAAGCATTTTGTTTTTGAGTTAAATACTTGGGGCAAACATCAGCATACACAGATATATTGAATATCTATTAAGCCAAAGGGAACTGAGGTTTAATCAAATAATACTTAGTTATATTGATCTAGGTTACTGAATTAACAGCCCAAGTAGAATTCTGACTTTGAAGATTTGGTGTAATTCTAGATTAAAGTGTTAAATTAAAATGAAAGAAACCACATACTCTGTAACTGCAAATTGACTAGGGGCAAGCCGTTGCAAACAAATTGTAAGTTATGTTGCTCTTTCCACCTAGTCAGGTGAGGAGCTATGTCTTCAAAGGATGTAGTATAACTTTGGAGTTGGTAAGGACATGTCAGTAATAGTAAATAAAAACACTTTCTTCAATCTCTTAAACTAGTTCTTTCAAATATGGTTTAATAAATGTAATTTTAGTACCTAGGCTAGGGCACTGGTTTCTAGTCATGTGATTATATTATCCTAGGAATAAAACTTTCAAAACTTAAAAAGGCGTGCCATATCTGAAAGATTGATTATTTATCACCAAGCAGATTACCAGGCTTGTTGATTTGGAGTTCTGCTTTTCAGCTAAACTGCAGAAAATAAAATTTAAGATCTTAATATTTACTTATTTATTTAACCTACCTCTAGCCCTGACATCAGGAAGGACAGAACTCACTGGTAAAATGAAACAAGGGTTTTTGAGGGAGGAAGAGGTTTTCTGCAAAATAAATCACAGAATTCTGTACAACCTTCAAGACAAATGTTGGGCCTCTAACAACAGTCTAGTAAAAATGAGCTGAAATGAAGGTAAAGGGAAAATAAATAGGTTGGGGGAGGGGGGAATGTTCAAAGCACAGCCAATAGGTTGGGGGAAAAAGGTTCAAAGCACAACCACCTATTCATTACTAAGAGGAGGAGGAGTCCCCATGCAGTACAGCTGATCTGATCTGAATTCTAACAGATCCAGTCTGCCACCACAGGAAACCACTTCAAATACCTGAAAGTTTAGGTGACTATGTATGTTCAGATACATAAACCAAGGCATCCTCTGCTGTTTTATGCATTCTGGGTTTTCAAAACAGCTGCACAAGATGAAAAATATGATAAAAATCCCACAAGGGTTTTGAACCCTTCTGAAGTGGCACTCATTCATTACTAAAAAAAGGAAAGCTTGGCTGAATTAATAAGCAATTCTATGTTCATCTATTTGGTTACTTGCTCTGGATAATGTTTTTTTTGTGCCCCCCTCTTTTTTTTTTTTTTTTTTTTTTTTTTTTTTTTTTTTTTTTTTAAGTTAGCTGTAGTAGGGCAGAAATGAAAGGTGGGATTGAGCTCACCTGTCCCCACTGCTATATAAACTCTATTCCTTCAGTCAGAGAAATCAGGTTGTCTTAAGTTTTAATTTCATCAAGGGCAGTTAAGCACTCTCAGGGATCCTTATTCCTCTGTAGGTCTAAGTAAATGAAAGGCTTTTTCAAGGCAGAGGTATAATTCCAAAGGGTAATTCCTTACTAAGGAGTAAAGTATCTGGTAAAATTAACATCTGTTAAATTGTGGGATGTTCAGGGCTCTGATTATATACAATTCAAATTGCTTAATTTCCCCTTGATTTGCATGGAATATATGGAATATAGGCCAAAGTGTTAAAAAAAGGGCGGGGGGGGGGGGGGAAGGGGGCATTATGTATGTTCTCTTCCTTTCAGTTAAGCATATATTAGAGTGTCATCCCTTGCATTTACTGGTTTTGTTGGTCTCAGACTTAACACAGTTTTTGACATTTTTAGGGCTCTGAATTAGAATCCAAAAGCATAGCCTTTGCTCATTGTGTAGTCCAGTTAATATCTAGTGGTTGTTTTTTCTGCTCTGTTCTTTAAATTTTAACAGAGATAGTCATGTATGTCTGACTGAATCCATCTCATTACAGGTTAAATGCAACTAATATCACATCAAGGAACCAATTAACATCTGTAGGGGAAGAAAAAGATGAGGAATTTGGCTCTTTAACAGAATTATACTCTAATATACTGAAATTCAAGATAGTTCCTTTCAATCAAGTTACATATGAACAGATCTTTTTCTCTGAATTTGTAGGCGAGTTTCTTATAAGAACTGCACATTTATTTATCCCATTTAAAAGGAACTAACTTTAACAAGGCAGGAATTTATGCTTCACTGGCCTACTGAGCATTATTATCTTGTAGTTCAGTGACTTTCAGATGTATGTTACTCTAGGACACTTAATGGTAGGTTTTTGTTCAATGAACTCTCACAACCCTTTATAAAACATGCATAGAAGCCCTGATCACATCTCACACATCATGGAAAGGTGGAACAGCATTGCTGGAAAAGTGTATCACATATACCTACGGTGTTCTGCAAGAATGGCTGAGGGTAATTACCATGTCTGTAACTAATACCCAAGTGTCTGTGGCCAGATATATAAAGTGGCCATCCTCACTTGTATCTGCTGACGCTGTAATCTTTCTACGTGCTCTGCTAGCTGCTTGTGCCTATAGTCTGAAGATAGCCTTAAAGCGCATGCTAGTGTGTGCGCCCTGTATAGGCTATGTCTATATTTAGCATTCCTGAGCGTGCTGCCTGGCACAGAGGCCAGATCATGCAGGACAGGTCAGAGAGAAACTCTTTTCTGCTAATAGAGGTGGAAGCATCTAAATTGCTCACTGGAAATGTCTCTGGGCCTGTGTAAGACCTCAAACATCCCTGGAAATGCTTAGGAAAGCACTATTCAGATTTCACAGGCTAAATTCATGCCAAGGACAGCTTTAGCAATTTAGCTGCACAAATGAGTCCCATGTCTGAAAACATACCCTGGCACTGCTTAATTTTTTAGTATAAATCTGATCTGTAACTTTCTCGTTGGCCTGATAGGAAGATTATGGAAGCATTATACCTGCTTGTTCCCCCCTCTCCCTCCCCTCTCTCACATGGAGAAATTCAGTCTTGTCTACCGGCTTTTGACTGGGTTCAGAGCATGGAGGAGAAGATGTATCCTTCATTCTTTATCTTTTTAATTCATTTGACTGACTGACTGACTGACTAAATGAACTATTTTGGTATGTGTTACCTATGCAGTACAGTGACTGGTGAATATGAAAAGATAAGACTCACTAACTCTTGCAGCTGTTGTTGATATCTTCTAGTATTCAAGGCATGAAGTTTTTCTGGATAGCCCAAGTCATGCAGAGAGCTTAGTATATTTATGCTTAAGGAGATCCTGGAAAGAAACAAAATGCTAGGAACTAGGGTTTGGAATGGTCCCTTGGAATTTCTGCAAAGAATGGAAAACTACTTCTGCCCTGTAGCGTACTGATGTTTAAGCATAACCTGCCCTTCCCCTTAAATCTTTTAATAATTTATGGTGCGGTGTTGACATACCAACCCTGTAACTTTTAAATAGATTATTAAAACTTTTTATCAATAATCTGGATAGTTCTCATCCAGATAAGGCCATTTGTGTTATACTATATTTTCTATTTTTGTTGCCCTCTTTCTGTGAATCAAAAGGTATTACTGTACTACTTTTCTTCACATTCTGAATTGATTTTGCAATCTTATTAAGGATAGACAATCTAACAGACAAACAAAAATGGAAGACAAGGCTTCTTGAGCTATTTCTAAGAGTTACTAGTTCACAGCTGTAAGAAAGTAAAGCAGCTAGTTAAATACAGTTTCACTTAAATTATTTATCAGGTGTTTAAAGAGTTCATAAAATCTTGGAGTAGTTAAATATATCTAAGCATCAGTTCTAAGTAACAAACACAACTAATAGTATTCTGTTTACTTGCAAAGTGCATACAAAGTAGCTTCCCCTAAAACTTTAGGGGGAAAAATGCTGTAATTCTCACTGAACAAATTTATAAGAGAAATGGTCTAACAGTAATAGCTTAACTGTTTGCCTACTAGGGTACTATTAAAAATTCTGGCCAATTTCTCCCTGAAGGAATCATCATTAAAATGTTTTTTCTGTTATAGCTCCCTCATTATCTCTGTTCCTACTGTTCCCTAAACCATACTCTTTCTCTCTTCCTTTATAACAAGAACTAGAATTTTATTGATGTACTGATAAAAACATCTAAAACCTGTCCCAGGTATAAACACTAATTCCATTTTTTGTTGTTGTTGACTAGTTCTTTTGTGTCATTAGTTGGGTACAATATTTTACTTCTTCCCATAATAGGATATCTGACTTGATCATCAGAAGCCTGGGAGTTCTCTTCCTTCTCCTTTCTAAGCAATTTAGAGAAAGGAGTAATGAAGCAAATCTAAGGCTTGCAGCGAGCATGGGAAAGCTGAGCAGTAACATAAGCTTGCTGCTGTGTACAAGTAGCAGGTCTGAAGGGTTAAGGTGCATATTTCAGGTACAGATAGATGAATAGGGCCAGGCTCCTTCAGAGATGCCTCATTTACCACTCTATAGAGCCATGTATCTGTCTCATTCCCCACTGCTCTCTGTTCTCTCCCTTCCAGATGTATTTGCCCTTTGCTTGTAGATTTGGGGTTGAAAGCTGATGTGTTATAGTACCAACTGTGTTCTTCTGTTTTCACAAGGATGTGAAACAGATGTAAAGATCTTTGTACATAAGTTTTTCTGGGATGCTTTTGTCTTTCAAAACCAGTAGAAGTCTGAGGCAATGTAGAGTTGATCTTACATTACTTTTGCACCCCAGGGAGTGAAATACAGTGGGAGATCCACAGTTTTGCTGCATGAACTGTATAAATGACCCCATGCGGGTTTCAAAACAATTGTGAAAAATACAAGCTGTACTCTGCACATACACTTCATCCATCACATGGTATTTAAACAGTAAGTAAAGGACAGGTACATGAAAGCCCCTGGAAAAATCCAGTCTTCTGGTAGTTCTAGTTCTGTTTTATAGCCTTTCAGATAAGGTTATGATAAGCATCCATGCAGTTGGCTCCTGTGACAGAGAATGAAAAGAAGTATTTTGCAATGCCACTGATTGTAGTTCTCCTATAATTATTATACTTTCTAACATTTTCTGTAACTTATATCTGGGGGCAGGATTGTTTTGTGCTTTACTTATAAGGTGAGTAAAGAAGGCTTTTCTCCAAACCTTCCAAAAATATATTTAAACCACACATTCTTGTGTGTTTAACTGGTTAGCAAACTATAAGAATCTGAGAATCTCAGGAGCGTCAAGACTTAAGGATGACATTGTATCCTGTTAGCCAAGAGTTGTCCAGAGACATTGGCAATGATTGAAAATGGGTTCCTAAGTCAAAGATTGAAATCCTTTTGTATACGATAAATAGTTCTGACAGAGTTGGGCCATTTATGTGAAGAGAAACTACTCATTTGAGGAAGGCTGACAAAATTTGGCCTCTGATGATTATGATTCAATATTACAACCAGCTTGTCGAAGGCAGCTTGCATCCTGATCCCACCATGCTTCTCAAATATGTGCTCAACTTGGGGAACTGCATGCAAGCCTTAGAATCTGTCCCAGAGGAATTCTTAATTTGTGTGATAAAAGAAAGTCATTAATAACATATCTGAGAAAGGTACTGTGTTTGGGAAATTTTAATTTTTTTCAGAAAACCTTTTTTGTCATCTAAGCTCTACCTAGAATTCAGTACCTGTTCAATCCAATTTCATATAGGATTTCATTTGATCTTTAGATTTTCTTATGCACAGACCAACTTGGAAAACAATCCTGTTGAGCCTCTAGAAGTAGTCCGGTCATATCAAGAAATTCTTCCTTGGGAATTTAAGCTGAGAGACACTCTATTCTAATTCTTTGGCCACATTTTAACATAGGCTGTAAAATGCCTGACTTTCCAAGTTAAGAGTTACTGGAATAGATGGCTCTTAACTGAGGCAACTTATTTCTTAAGACCTTTAGGTGGAAAATTTAAAGCATAAATTAGTTGAGTGGCCAGTAAAGTTAGTCCTTGTCAATGAGCACAGCCTTTCAGTTTCTCTTTGCCTCTAAACCACTAATGAACCCTTTCTAGCTAGAGAAAAAGAACAAACATTGTGGTCCCTTGTTCATACTTTTGGCAGTTCCTAATATATCAGTGTCAGCACTGTCTGATCCTGCTTCAGATCAGATGGCCACAAGTCTGGCACCGAGACAAGTATGTTTAAATCTTGCACAGCCCAAAGAAGGGGGGAAGTCTCTCTAGATTTAGGTATGAATGCAACGCTTTCTTCAACAAGGTGTTTTGCAATTAGAAGATTTCTCTAAAATTACTGCTGTGATCCTTGCTGCAAATAGTCTCCACTTCCTCTCTGTACCAGTAAGGTGCTACTCCCAGTGTATAAACAAATGGTGATTCATTAGCACAACGACACAGAACGACAGATGACCTTGCATATTATGAATGGGTTATTCTTTTACTTCAATGTGGTGATGAATCATTTCCCTCTTGTGCTCCTCCCTTTACTTCTACTGGAATACATTTCTTACTGTTCAGAAATTCCTTCTGGAAAGAACAGTTGCCCATTGGGGCAGAGAGGGGAAGGACCTTTGCTCATAGAAAGAATGGAGGAACATTACTTACTGAGTTAGCAGGTGGCCTTCGGGTTATCAGTGGCTCTGTTTACTGTTTTACATTGGGCCATGCTACACTTACCTGTTAATGCTTTGTGCGTCCTCCAGACATGCTTGTACTTGTAAACCACACCTAGTAAGCTGCACATGAAAACTTTTATTCCTTATATAGAGATCTGGGTATAGAGGATGGGTAAATGCTGGGTAAAAACTTCAAGGTTGTTCATTGGGCAATCCATAACAATACATCTCTTGTCAATATTTAGAAAGCAATAAACATGCTCCAGTGTGGGTGTGTATTTTTTTTTCCCCCCACCAACCTATTTCAGTACAGAGAATCCTTGTTCTGGACTTGCTACCCTTACAAATTCTTGGTGTTTCTTGAAAGCCTTCAATATGCAGATTTCCTAAAAGGCTTCCACAAACTGGCACTTACGAATTTCTGGATGTTATTTCTGCAGCTTTGTTGTAGGTAAATCTTATAACCTCAATCTCACATTTAGGTAGTTCCTCTGGGGCTGTGCTGTGTGTCCCAGCTGCATACCAGTGGTAAACAGCTGAGTTGGTGGACTTCTAAATTCAGAAACATTGTGTTCCAGCTTTAGCTGTTAATGAAAAGACTGCAGAAAAGACTGATGGAAGTTGGCAATTGCAACAGTCCTGTTCCTAGAAGCACAATGCCTGAGATTAACAATGGCTTTATAGGTCTGAACACTCCTTTTGGCAAAGTTTGCAATGTACTACTCAGCTAAGTCACTCTTGAAACATGGGTTTACACACCTAAACTGTTTACATGCTATTTAAACTTGAGAGTGCAGGGAGACTGATGCTTTTCAAACTTTTAATAACTCACTGCAAAGGAAGGAGATGATTTCTGTGTCCATAGTGGATAAGACAAAACTAACAGGCTTAAATTGTAGTAAAGAAGGTTTAAACTAGACTTCAGGAGGAAAAAAAAATACTTCCTAATGATAAGGATGAATTAAACACAGAAGTGGACTGCCTGGAGGTCTTAGAGTCCCAGTCACTGGATGTTTTTAAAAGCAGTTAGACAAACCTTGGCAAAAACACAGTTGATCCTGCCTCAGGACGGATAGATGGACTTAACCTCATGAGTCCTATGCTCTGCGATTCCACTTTTGCTCCAAGTCACAGCAGAACTGTGTGGCAAAACAGGGAACTGCACCTGGTGCTCTAGGTCCTAGTACCATTGCAACTAGTCATCCTTGCACTCTCAAGAGTGGCTTGGAAAGACTGAACATACTTACTCACTTTGAGCAAGGTACTATGTTACTGCTTGCTCTCCTTGTGCTTGTATTCCACCTGGGCTGAGAGTGACTTTTTTAGTGCAGAAGGCCAGCATAATGTGTTGCGTATACTGTGCATAGGGTTTGTGTAGCAAGAGTCATAAATAGCGCATCTGCATCAGTAAAGGCAGGTATTGATCTAGCCTCACTGGTGCACCAGAACATGCCAGAGTTATGAGCAGCATTGCCAATAGGCAGAGAAAGTCGTGATCTGTGCTTCTGCAGATACAGCAGCCCTAATACCTCATATAAGTAGGGATCATAGCCAGCTGTCTGCTCCAAAGATGAAATAATTGCCAGGCAGCCATGCAGGTCAGCACCTTGTTCCATGCTGGTGGCATGCATTTGGTCCCTGTATCTCTTATACAGGCTTCCCAATCAGCGAGGACACATTGCTGAGTTGTCATCAAGCCAACTTAAAAATCTTTAGACTCTGAAAAGTAAGTCAATATAACTTATAATACATAAATATCATAATATTTGCTAGTTAACTTTTTTCTCTATAATCTCACGAGCAGCTTAAAGAATTAATCAAATAATGAGGCACAGAAGCACATAATAACATGGAGGTACAAAATGAGTTCTGTAGAATTTAGCTGTGCTGCAGCCATGCACAGGCTTCCCTAACACAGGATCCAGCCAAGAGTTTCTCTCGGTTATTCACTTATTCCAATTTATATTTTTACTTTTCTATCTACTTCATATTGATTTTATGATACTGCAACTGTAATTATGTAGCCTCTGAGAAGCATGAAGTGCATCTGAATGAAATACTCTGCTGCTTTACTTTAATTGCAGATAATAAAAATTATAATGATTTGTTGCAACTGTGGGTTAGTACCTGTCTATAAAAGATCATAATTGCCAAATATAATGCAAAAATTAGAGGAAAAATAGTTTGTCTTTACTACATTTCATAAGCCTGAAGTAAAAGTTATGGATTTACATTGTACATATTGAAAACGTTATTCCAGAGTACCAGTATAGCACTCTAAAGCAGTATAAACATGTGGCTGTATAAATCTATGAAATTCTTCAGAGAGGAGGTTTGAAAAGTAAAACATTCTTTCTTACAATCTCATGTACTTCCAATCTTCCAAGCAAAAGAAGTCCATTTAAATCAATGGGACTCCTTGCATGGTAAGATTGCCCTGGAGAGAGGTTTTTTAAAAAACTGAGCAGAACAGACTAAGCAAAGGCTGCTTCAGTTGGCAGGATAAGATCCAAATTCATGTTTTGTCATCATCTAAAGGTTTCTGTGATCATATGAAGTGCCTCTACGCAGTCACCAAACCTGATGTGTGACAGAGATTTGAACCAACAAGTGCGCTTGGTCAGAAGAGTCTTTTTCTGATAATATGTATAGTTTCCTAAAATATCTGCATCACAGTTTGGAGTCAACAAAACTGTAAGAGAAATTGTTACGTGTTCAGCAAATAGAATAAAGTAGATGATTTGTGCTAATGATATCTCACAATGATCAAAAAATGCAGTCTCTGGCCATGCTGTCTGTTTGTTTTCAAGAAGAGGAATTGAAAAAGAAAGTTACAGACAGGACTGAAAGTATTGACATCACCATTATTTTCTGCTAAGTCATATCCTTAGATCTCTGGAGGAAGAGAATTAATAGAAAAATTATGAGAGAAGTGCTGAAGATGAAGTGACTGAATAATATAATGCAAAAGTATAAAAAGAACACAAAGATCTCAAATTCTGCTTTTATTTGTACCCAGAAAAGCAAATTGATTTAGTTGACCATGAGTGGCAGGTTTGCCCTTAGAAATAAAATTTATTTCAGCACAGAAAAGTACATTTAAAATACTACGTAAGCCACTCAAGAAAAAAAAAGGAAGAGTTTTTTTTTTTTTTTTTTTTTTTTTTTAAAAAAAAAAGCTTCCCTTTGGTGATATGTAGCACAAGAGTACTTTCAGAACAAGAATGTGCTCTAACAAGCATGAAATCAGTTTAAAAATGAACTTGAGTCATAGCTTCAGTTTTAATGGAGTTCTGATTTAAAGTTATTTGATGCTTGCTGCGTTTCCAGATGAAGTATAAATCTAAAATATTATGAGACGTAAAAGAAGATTGACCATAGGTGCCTTAACCAGATTTGCCACATTTTGGAGGTTTTATAGTGCTTGCCCAGCTCTTGATGCAGGTAAGTAGCACTTACTACATGCATTCCTTAAAGTAACTTGTTCAAAATTAAAATTCCCCATTCGATTTTCAAAAGCAGTGTATTTCTCCAATTTCTAGGATCTACTCAGTAATTCCCAAACCCATGCTTTCATCTCTTTTGCACATGCATTTTTGTCAATCGCTTTAGTGGATCAGCTATTCACCAAGTCACTTGGCTCTTGTCACATGAGGAGCCCACTACTGGTAAGATCAGCAAAGGATGGCTGACTCCAAATGCTGAACATGGTTCAAGGAAATTGAAAAGCCTCAGAAAGGACCCATGACTTTGAGTAGTTGACAGCTAGAGAGGATACTGGTTAGGAAGATATCATGGCAAAACAATGGCCAGCAGATCCACCCCCTTTTGTTTCTCCCATGCAGGAATACAAGAACTTAAATTTCAGAAGAGGTTCTGGTCATATAGAATATTTTTGGTGCTACCAAGCCTCTAGGAATATAATCCCTGATGATCATAGGAACAATGCTTTGCAGACCAGGCATTGATATAGGAAAGGGAAATGCATGAAGAAAAGTTCATTAGTGTGACAAAATAATTTAAAAAAATTAAAGGTAGATAAATACAGACTCAGTGCTGCAATGGAATAATAAGTGTCATTCTAGGATGATGAACAGCTACTCAGGGTGCTGCTTAAGATTAGAAAAAATAGAAAAGTCTTGGGCTGTGTTTGTCATATCCAAGAAGAGATCAAAGTGTATGCTTGGATGTAATCCAATCAGCAATAAAATGATTACATTTCTCTTTCAAGCAAAGCTAGTCAATATGTCGATCGTAAAGATTAACACTCCTACGATAGCAGATGACAAAGATGCAATTGATGAGTTCTATCAACAGCTTGAAGAGACACTCATTACAGAGTCAAGCAAAGCTATCACCCTTGCAATTGGGAATCTAACTGTGAAAGTTTGGATGTAGGATATATAAGCTCTCTAAAATAAGTAACGGGAAATAACTACTCGTCTTTGTTTACTGAATGGAAGAGGCATTCAGTTGAATTTGGTTGCTTTCATGCTCGTTCATTCTTTGTTTAACATTTAAATTTGATGTCTGAGATGTTTATACAAACAGGTACAAAATCACAACTAAAAGCCAGGCTGTACTGAAGGGTGAGCATTCAGTGAGCAAAGATCACCTGGAGTTGAAAATCAGTGGTAGGCTCGTAGGACTTAAAAAGGTAGATATTCAGAACTCCATTGGTTCTTGTCCAGATGTCTATCCAGTAGAGATCTGTGGTATTGGCATGGAGAAATAGGAAGTTAACCCAAATGGTCTATGGAATGAAACTGCAAAGTGCAAGCTAACAACAAACACATTCTGGTAAGTCAGCGCTGGGCTGTGAACAGCCAAGAACAGCGGCAAGCATCTGTGAGTAGTTTTTTCGTTAGACAGCGTGTGAAACAGGAACATATGCTGCCCAGAATTTTGCAACATATATAGAGAATTTACTATGATACAAGCTCTGAAAGGACGTGCAAACTAAAAAAGAACGGCATGTCCCCGCTGGGGAACAAGTCAGACGTGCTAACGAAATAACAGGGCACACTGCGTTCGTAGATAATAGGCAGCAAATGCTGGAGTTCATGAAAACCGTGAGCAGAGACTATGGACCCTAATGTGGGAGGGAATGAAATGCCTTTACGGTGAGTGAGTTACCGAAGACAGGGTGCAGGCAAACATTGCCTAGTGCTCAACTGCAGAAGCAATAGATAAATTCAGTTATCTGGAAACCTTTATATCCAGCCACAAAGACATTCTAAGGGAAGTGGACACAGACTTCTCATTCAGCTATATCTTCTTTTGGAGAAAAACATGGGAAATTCTAGAAAAATTTGGAAACACATAAAGGTTCAACATATGAAAAGTTTAATTTTTTACATACCGGCCTGTAGAAGCAAATTATAGGAAATTAAGCCTGATTACAGAAAGAGAGTTGAGATGTGAGAAGTAGGCCTTAGGCATACTGTAGATAGAAAAGAACAGAGGTTCTCTTTTCTATTAAACAGAGGTTTAATATTTTTGTTAAAAATATTAAAAGATAAAAGTGATCTCTTTTAAGAAATCAGCAGGAGCAAACTTGAGTATCTTGGTGCTTAAAACATAAAGAAGAGAGTTGGAGAGATTTACAAAGGAAGGAATGAATGTACTTTGCAGCAGATGAAAAAAAAGCAGGATGGTATGGAAAGATGGGGTGTATTGTACTGTATTCCACACTTAAAAAATGCACTCTGTCAAGAAGGCTTCTAAAAATTCTGTTAGAAATGTTCCCAACTAAATCCAATGTTTTTTCTTTTACTATTCAATCAGAGTTGACTGGTCTGAAATTCTCTTGCATTTCTTATGAGCCCCTGGGTGGCTTACGTTAAATGCCACCTTAAAAACTGCTGTTTACGTATGACTTTTCTGTGAAGGAGACTCTTTAGTAAAATAGACCATGTTGTATTTGATAAGCCAATGAATTTAAGAAAAGCAACTTTTTACAACTTCAGTCTATGAAAGGTTAGTGATTGCTCTATTTAAGAAATTTTTCAATACATCTTAAGTCCAAGTTAATAAACAGAAAAGAGCTTATTTTCACCTAGTTCTTTCCTGCATACATGGATCAGTGTTTTGTTATCATAACCTGTGTTCCAGGCATATCTTTTACAATCAGTAAAGGCATCGCCACTAGCTATATCCACACATAATTTGTGGCACTTAGGCTGGCACTAGAAGGAAGTATTAATATTATCAGTGTGCAATATCCACCTTTTGGCAACTGTCTTCCCTAAGAAGATCAGTTTTGTTATATGCTGCATGACTCTAATGGAGTAGTGCTGAGAGTCAAACAGTAGTTAGCCTTAATACGGATGAACCTTCTGTAATTTAGCTCTTTGAAATCCAGTTACTCTGTACTTCTTAGCTCACTGCTTTCACAGCCTTTCTATATTGCTCACTTGTATTTTTCTGTGGGTTGCGACTACAATAATTAAAAACTAGTTTTGCCTATTTGATGGCAAATCTAGGCAGACTGAAATAGAGATGCACTTTGCATCTCTGTTGCTCTTATATCCAGACTTTGAACAATAGCCATGCAGTTTATCATGCTCATTACTTTTCATTATATCTGCTGCTGTGCAGTGTTCCTCAAGACTACTGCTTAAAAAAAAAAAAAAAAAGTACAGGTTTCCTATCAGTTTTCTGGACCATTTGCAAATACTAGTTTGCAAAATACCACACAAGTGCAAGGAACCACAAGATCTCTGCACTGAGAACAACTGATTCCATATGTTAAATAGATTTTTTAGCAATTTCCGATTCTTCTTCTTCTTCTCTTTTTTTTTTTTTTTTTTTTTTTTTTTTTTTTTTTTTTTTAACAATCTCCCTACAAGCCACCTGTCTTACCTCTGGCTCCTGCAGTATGTCCCTCTACCCTTTCTATCTTTTTTTTTTTTTTTTTTTGTATGTATTTCCTTGTACTGTTTCCCCCCTTTTGCTGCACAGAAAGATCAAATTAAATTGATCAGCTTGGAATCAAGATAGTGTTGTATTCTGTTTCATATGCTTAAGTTACCGTTGACTTCAGATGCTTTGCCTATGGTCTGATTTATATTATTGCTGTTATTTTACTTTAACGAAAACCCTGCTTTCATGCTGAGAGGAAGAAATCTGGAGATCTGCATTCTCCTTTCAAATCCTTGTTTTCTATATTCTAAATTGCAGATTTTGTGCTGGTATGACAGCAGTGGTCAGAAAATGGTCAGAGAAGGCTTAATGGTTCCAGGACTCAAAGGAGAAGAGTCATCCTCTGCACTTGCCCCTTCTACGTACAATTTTTGCAGTCTGTGAAATGCAGTGCTGCTTTGCTGTCATGATGATGCTATTCAGCCTCCCATCTTGTATGTTTTCTGAAAAAAAAAAATGTTTTCTGGATTTATTCATAAACAGCTAAGTACAGAGTAAGACCAGACGAGGGAGAAACGATTATGTTTGATGAGCAGATCAAATGCATAAAATGGTAACTCAGGGTTTATCCAAAGGACTTTTTCCTTCACCCAGACATGCTTTTTTCTCCTTGTTGCTGTCATGATTGATTAGTGAAGCACCAAACAATCCATGTAATTATTCACCAACTGCAGACCATCTGGAGTTAGGAATTTGCAGTCTCTTTCTAGAAATGTATCTTCACAGGGTTTGCTGCGTGCTTATGAGACTAGTACTTAATCACCACATGTGGGAGGTGTTAACTAGGGAATTGCCTTTCCAGTCTAACCACATTATCATTTATATTGTGCTGTAAATGTCTATAGCATTGGAGATGCTTTACAAAGGGTTGGAAGTGCAACACACGTAACAGCTCCTACCCCAAAGAGCATAAAGTTGAAGTGTACAAGTGGGTACAATAAAATAAAAGGCAAATGCTGAGGGGAGAATGGCTGCTAGGAACAGATGTCAGAAATTTGTTGGAGGAGGAGGTGAGTGAGGAGGAGGGAAGCTGTTCGTATGTGAAAGATGATCTAAAATGGGGAGTGGGCGAAAGAAACAATTTGGAGTTTCTTACAATTATATCTGCTGTCCTATCAAGAAGTGTTTGTGCTTTTGAAAGCAGAACTGATTTTGATAGGAGAAATATAACCTTTAAAGCATACAGACGTAAAAAGAAACTAAAAACCCGTCCGTTGCGTGTTCTAGTATATCGTATATACGTTCTAGTTCATAGTATGAATTACAAACTAAATCTGTCCCCATAATAATGCAAGGCCTTACAATCAGTATTTCTCCAAAGACTTGTAATTTCAAGATAAACCACCTCTCTCCTCCTCCAGACACCAGGCAAAACAACGCAGTGTGGAGAAGGACCTCAAGGTCAACAGCTTTAACATGAAGGTCAACAGCCTGGCCTTGGGGACATAAGGCAGAAATGCAGGAAGTTCATTCCTCAGCTGGTAATAAAACAATGAAAGTGCCAGATTCTGGTCATTTTATGGTTAAGTTAGGGGTTGTTCATACCCACATTTTTCACTGCGGTACTTCTCATCTGCCTAGTAATGATTGGGCCTGACATACCTTAGTGATATGGTCTTTTTCGCTGAGACTTTAGAAATCTGGTGTTTCAAGATCCGGCAAAGATGGCTCTATCATTACTGCTGAAGCTACAAAAAATTGCTTATAAGGAATCATTAAATACAAAAAGATATCTGATTTGTGGATAATGTCTCCTGGCTGGGGGAACATCCACACTGCTTCATGTGCTGGTTGGTTTCTGCAGAGGTGGTTTCTGTATCTACAGCTCTCATGAAACCTATAATGACACTGTAGTTTGTACAGTCTGAAGTAACAAACTCCAAATCATTTGTCATTATTTCTGTATGGTATCTGGTCTTCCAGGACACAATCACAACTTTTCTTTAGTTTAATAAGAGAGGAAATGGGTAGATTGTTTAGTATGCAGTTCTCTTCCAAAGAGATGTGACACACAAGCATGTGGGCTGCATCTCTCTATGCTAATAAGCTTTATAATACCAGGACCTATTCCCTTATAGCAGCGTGGCAAAGCTCATACCTGCGTGACTAAGGTCTCTCCCATACTATATTCTCTCCTTGCTACTTACAGAAAATGCTCCTTGTGCTATTTCTGAGCCATGCCATGGCAGTTAAACAATACATACAGTTATGATGTAGTGCTTAAGCCTGTGCCCTGTTTGGACATACAGTACTCTCGTGCAGACATGGCAATAGCATTTTGCTGATTCAGAAGCATTTTTAGAGCGCAGATAATGGCTAGGAAGCCTCCCTAACACCCGACTCTCTCTATTTTGATTGGGTTTCTCATGAATTGTACCTGAGGTGCCACTGAGCAGGCTGCCACGCTCCAGGACCGTTATTTGGATGTCAGCTGCTATCCAAATCCTACCCTGTGATTCCATCTAGTACTCCCCCTTTCTTTCAGATTATGATGCACTTTAATCTTATCCCTAAATCATTAGTAATCCCTTCCCAGTTTATAACATCTTGAGTTTAGTCAACAGTTTCCACTCTATGCCAAATTAATTAAAATTTGTTGTTGATATTAATCTCAGAACAGATCCCTGTGAAATCAGTCTTGATGTTGGGCCACAGATAGCTACTCAGAGAGTTGATTTTTGTAACCAGTTGCACATGGTGAATGAGAGGGCAGGAAAATTAGGTGAGGAATAATTCTCTCAACTGATTCTGTAATTAAGAAAAGGTGAGAAGCAGTAAATATCACCAAAGTTGTCATATAGACTTAGCAATGTTTTACATTCTATCACACTTATTCCCATCCTGTCTCTCTGAGCAGGCAGCTGCTAGACTTATCTACAGTAAGATAATGTCAGAAAACAGAAGCAAAATATTTTGATCTGGGGACTGCAGAGCTGTGGGTGGTGTAAACCATGGCCTCTTCGTAGATCAGAGACAAACCAGGAAGAACTTCTAGAAGAGTGAAAAACTAAACTATGCTGTTAGCAAATTAATGTACTATCCTTATTTAAGTTAACGAAGGCTTTTTTTATAGACGCTAGTCTATGAAATAGTCTAGAAGCTAGAATTTCCCTCCCAGTACATAAAATTCTACCTGGTTAACAGAAAAAGACTCAAAAAATCATTTGCTGTACATTTTTGGAGACTACATATATAAAGTTTATGTATCCCAGGTAGTCTCATCCCAGCTGCATACTGGGATAAGAGACTCAATGAATATTTATTCATTAGCTCCTTCACTCCTTGGTGCCTTGATTTTTACTAAAAGGGAATCTTGGCATGCAGGGTGGATGGATGTCCTGATCTGTGCTGAGCTTGTCTCTAGTCTGGATGATCACAGGACACCTGAGTACATCATAATTCATACCCACACATCACATGTAGGCCAAGAAAATCTCTGTCCTAAAGATGAAAGACGTAGATACTAATACAAGAGTAAATCCACATACTTCCACTCCCAGTAACAATTTAGCCTTTTTACCAGGAGAAAGTGCTGTTCTGTAAATCAACTAATAATATTCATTGTCTTAGAAGTCCGAGAAAGATATTCAGCCCACTAGGAATGTGACTTACCCAGGCTGAAGTGTGAACAGTAGGATGAAGTGCAATAGGAAAATAGTGGGAACTATCTGGTAATACCTTGTCTGATTTAGGCCATTCTTCCTTTGTAGTTCAAATTATTTTCCCATTCAATTAACACAAGTCTAGAGCAAAAAGGAAAGGGAAAGGGAAAAGGAAAGAAAGGAAGGTCTGTTGCGTTGGTGTGCCAGGTGGTGTCCCACCTCCATCACTTAATGTCTTCAAGATGTACCTTCCCTATTGCATTTACAAATTAAATATTCCAGGGAAGCAGACCTCTTTTGGTGCCCTATGTATTTTGTGTATCTGCTAAGTTGTGAAAAAACAATTTTTGTAACTGACCTTATGGAATACTTCTTTTAGAGAAGGCTGAGAAAAACCTCCTTTACAAGCAAATGAGGTAATGACAGGGAAATGCCCTCATGTTTTCTGGAAGTAATCAGTGCAGTCCTTCAAGCAAGTCCCATAGCTTGATCTTACTCAAATTCGTAAAGGTGGACTTTCCTTCCCAGGACACAGATCCCTGGAAACAAGTCCACCTAGTGAGCTATAAGGTCACCCATGGCAGAACAGGAAGAAGCTTTAGGACCACTGAAATTTTGTCCTTGCAGTCTCTATGGAAGTCTGTAATTTTCTCTGTCCTGCTGGTCCAGACACATCTGTGATTATGTCAAGAATGAAAGGGCAAGGAAAGTAAGAGAGTTTTTAAATTGGGACATTTTCCTGCTACAGACTGGACCAAGGGTAGTTATCAAATTAGTGCATGAACCCCACCAACCACTGACAATTCTTTGCTCCTTCCAGATTTTCTTTGCTCCTTCCAGATTAAACAGAATTCAGACAAGTGATCAAGAGGCGAAGGGTCTCTCACTCATTAACAAACCCCTGAGCCATCAAGTTCCCAAGAGCTCTGCATTTTATTGGAATGCCAGGAAATAGGCAATAGTCATAGTATAGAGTATGCTTAAAAAGTTAATGACCTTTCTAGCCTAATGTCTGAGCTACTGTAATTACACAGCGAAAGAGTTTTTAAAGATGCTTTCCTGGAGCAAGTTATGCACTGTTTCCATTACATGTCATTCATCAAAGACAGCATCTGAAGTACACATCTGCAGTGTAGCATCTGAGCACTGTTTAGCTTACCCCAGACTTCAGTGTAGCAGCTTTTCCTGAATTTAATAAGGCTGCATTTGAATGAGCAGTGCCCAGGGTAACCTGAATCAATGAAAAGCAATTTAATTTAGTTTATGGAGGAGGCACATCGTGTCTCTCCCTTTTCCCACCCTAAATGTAGATTAAATGAAGATTTTTCTTGCATATTGAATGAATGCTTTCCAGGGTTGTGTATCATACTGTAATCTCTATAAAATCCTTTGTAAATTCATGTATTTGGGTCAGTGTGTATTTGGTCTGAGATACAAAGATAAGATGAACGTAAGTGAATGCACTTCTCTAAACATACATACAGAACTAATTCACTCAGATAAAAAGAATGGGATCAAACTAGCTGAAGTACAGCTAGTTCAAGCAAGGTGGCTGTGCTAGTCTATGTGTATATGCCTTACTTGGTTTTATTCTTTGCGGTTCAGTAGCATCTTCAATGCCATGTATACAGGGCACACGCTGGAAAATCCACTCACTACCCCACAGTGTTTGGTTCTTTGGTGACATGGCCCAGTGAAATATTCAGGGCTGGTGTCCAGAAATACAAAAGGGATATGTCCTGTGCCATGTGCTGGTTTGAATCTCACACTGATGCCAAGGACCAGTGTTAGTGATAAGTTATGTTGGTAATGTGGAAAATGACAACATCCCAGAGATACCCTAATCTGTCAAGCCAAAGAGTGATCTCATTAGGCTGCAGAGAAAAACTTTGAAAAGGTGTCCGCAACCAGGGTCAGAGTCAGGATGGATGCATGACACATGATGTCAAGGCTATTGATGAGGCTATTAAACTTGTCCCTTAAATGGTGCTTTGCAAAGCCAAGTTTGGAAGAGTCCTTTTTACCTTTTTAATACAAATACAGATCTCAGGTTCATCTTGTGGAGGAGTCCCTCTCTCCACTGACCGTAGAAGGAGTCTTGGGAGAGTCAGAGAGAGAGAGGAAGAAATTGGATGCTGATTGAGTTAAGTGCCTGATATTAGCCAGTGTCAAGATCTCTCAGTGTACCTCAATAAGCTCCCCAGATATAAAAGTGGCAGAATGCACCTTGGCCACAGTAATTTTGTTCCTTGTTTTGTTCCAGTCCAAAATAATGTGTCCATATGGAGAACAGGTTGATACATACTGCAGGTATCAGTTACCTTATGATTACCTGCAGTGTGCTTTTCTTTATACAGCATAAAAGTAAATGCTGCCCTTTCGATACTCTGCATTAATCAAGACAACCGAGTGTAGGACTGTGTAGCACACAGTGCACCACAGGTAAGTGTTCACAGTAGAGGTCACAAAAGAAACCACCAGAAGCTGTGTGTTTTAATGTCCTTTGAACTATAAATATTCAGAAATAGCACCATTATGCACGTTGCACTTTTATTTCATGTTTGTATTTGATTTCATCTGTTATGTTTATGTATGTCATATATTCTGTTTTTCATTTTAAGGCTTCTACTAGCAGTTTGAATCTTTTTGAAGCATAGATGTTAAAATTAAATGCCTGAGTGGGGAGGTCAGCATTCATTATTCTGCACTTTGAAATGCACGTGTTAACATCTAACAGCAGAACTTAAGTGTTCAGGATGCTGCAATATTAAGAGTTTTAGTTTTTTCTGGCCTAAAGGGCATCTGTACTTCATTTTTTGCTACCAAGGCAACAGTTTAGTTTCAGGCAACAACTCGTAAAGTGACTGTATATGCTAGTAAGAGATCAAGCTTCTTCAGAACATAAAACTAGGTTGCCCGGTGATTAGTTGTATAAATGAATTTATACCAGAACTGCAAAGCTAAACATAATTTCTCTAACACCAAATTTACTTTTGTCTCTAATAAACCTAAGTCTAGGTTTGAGAGAGAAATTGAAAGTAAGCAAGCTTAACTTCTTTTGTAATAGAGAAAAGGTCAGGAAGAAAGTGAGATTTATTCAAACAGATGCCCACACTTTTCCTACAAGTAGACTTAGAGGGACAATATATCACAACTATATTCAAAGTTTGTGCATCAGGAATTATCTCCCAATTAAGTAAACATAATTCCAGATGTTGTTTACATCTGCGCATCCTATAAATATCTAGTGTATAGTTTAATGATACCTTCTGCTCTTCTGAGTTGTTACGGCTTGAATTTTATCAGCCATTTTGGAGGGCATCTAAGTTTCATGCATCAGATGTATCCAGTCTGATTCTCCCTTCTGCTGTGAAATCCAGATAGAAAACAGGAAAAAACTGTATAATGTGCTCAGAAAAGGTAAGCAAATTAAATAAGAAACAGTGGGCTGGCATACTGCACCATGTCTGTGCATGAAAAAGATAACAGTGCCTATCTGGGGAAACAAATCCCAGTAAATGCAGCCTGATGAAATTGGTTTGTGACTCAGAGCCATTATCGTTAGCATGCCATACAGCCACACTGCTCATGTCTCTCTCTCTCTCTCTCTCTCTCTCTCTCTCTTTTTTTTTTTTTCCATTTTGCTGGCAAAGATGACCTTCCAAAGCAGTCCTGTGTGTTCTGCACAGCGTGTGAGCAGTGTTGGAGCGTTGCTGCGGGCAGCACTCAGGGCAGCCTGAGGAGCAGTGGGCAGTGCAGTAGTCGGGACGTTCCGTGGCGGTAGGAGGCTGCTCGGTGCGGGATGTGGAAGGATCCTGGTGCTGCGGCAAAGCCCCAGCAGCATGGTTTTGGGGAGTATAAGCTAGTGCTGTGCTCTGGGTGCATCGTGGGGAGAGGATCCTGGATAACTAGGGCACAGCATGGCTGTGAGCTGTGCAGGATCCTTGTGTAATATGGGGAGCTGCAGGGAGCACTGGGAGACTGGATGACAGGCTGTGGGGAAATAAGATTGAGCTATAGCTTCGTGGTTTGTTTGAAGAAAGGTGCTTGAAAATCCTGTTTGGTCCCCAGTAAGGAAAAACATTCTCCAACCCTGCTTTAATGAGTGAATTTCCATGACTGGATAGAAGCATTATGAAGAGATTGCAGATTTCCAAATCCTAGCTCTGTCACTTTAATAGCCACCAAGGGTTATATTAGTACTGATTTTGTGGGAAGAAGTGACTGAGTAAAAGATGGCCATAGTACAAAACAAGTACGTATCCATCCGAGATTATAAATGAGCAGAGCAGTGATGTCCTCTTAGCGTTAACAGGTGCCTCAAAGCTGGAAAACTATGTAGGTTTGGTAGAGCTTCCTACGAAAATGGCCTTTAAGAACTGCTAAATGTGATGGTACGGTCATTTTTCTAAGTCAATGGCTCTCTGACTTCTTTTGCCCAAAGGACAGTGCTGCTTCCTTCTTGTTGCTTACCCCAATTGCTGCTTCTTTATTCTTGCCCACTTTCAACCTGCTTTTTCTATGGAAGAAGGTATTTGTGACTTGTATTTTTCAGATGCTATTCCAATTAAAGCTAACACAAAGACAGCAGACATAAAGTGAAATAACATTGCTGTATATATGTATGCATACACATAAAAATTTGTTTTATTTTTAGAACCTCTGTATCAAATTACAACAGTCTAGAGCTAGTGGCTCCCTCCTCTCTTACCTTTGCTCCTCATCTCCTGTGATGAAAAAGTATATTCTGTCAGAGACAAGTAGTATTCCTGTCAATAAAACAATTGGGACCACTATTCAGTATTCCCAGTTCTTACTCTGGTTTGCTGGTCACTAGGAAAAAAAAAAAAAAAAAAACAATTCTGGATCATCGCTTTTGGAGCTTGTTTTCCATCCTGTTTTATCTCGGAAACGAATAGAACTTTGTACGGGAAGGTAGAAATATATAACTGTAGCACAGTTACAACAGGGAGAGATGATGCAGAGTGTGGGCTGAACATTCATGCTCTCTTTCTTTGCAGGAAAATCTGCAGTCACTAAATAGCAGAAAAGTGCTAAGAAATTTCAATAATAAAAAAGAGAAAGCCAACTTTGCAAAATATAATTGAAATTTAGAACTATATTTAACTAGCATCTCAATATACTTATTCATCTGGGGAGCCCTATCATAGTACTTTCTGATTAATCAACCATCTCAGCTCGACTTTTACTGGAGGATCCAGATCCTTCCCTCTGCATTAGAATCTGTGCTGGTGTTTTCAGCGTGATGCTTATATAAGAACAGCTGTATAGAAAAGCCACTGCTCTCATCAGCAGTGATTTCCCATGCAGAAGCTTCTTTAGCCAATTCGTCTTACAAAGATATTTTCCAATTCTGTATCAGAAGCCTGTCCTAATTTGATTGGATTATGTTTCCTTCTGCTCAAAAAAACAGTTCTGGAGAGTAAAGGCTCCTTGCAGCAAATACTGTGTCCATTCCATCAGACACAAATCTGTGGACTATAACATATGTCCATAAGAGTTTTTCATACTCATTCAGCTGTTCTGACCTTTCCTTCATTTGCAAGAGGGTTTGATATCAGAGTTTAAGGATGCCATTTATAAGTAGTCCGTGGAGTCCCAGATGTTTTCAGTGTTCTAATGTACACAGTAAGTGCTCCACTCTTTAATCTCTGAATTGAATGTAGCAGCACCTCAGATAGCATTTTACCTGATTTACTAGGAAAAAAAAAAAAGAAAGAAAAGAAAAAAAAGTGAAGAGTTTTCCACTTCATGGACTTTCATCATTTTTGGAAGTACTGTTTCCTGTGAAAACATAAAGTGAGTTTTAGCTAAATAAGAAAGGAATACAGGCCCACTTTAAAAGTGCTTTCACTGCAAGTGCTCATCCTGTGCAGAACAGGGACGAAAAAAAGAAAAAAAGCAAGGAAGTAGTGTCTTCTGATGTATTTCTACCATTTTCTGCAATCCTGTTTTTAGCCTTCATTAAAATATATTATTTTAGGTATTAGCTTGTGATTCTCTTTTAGAAAAGGCAGTTTTATGATTTGGCTTTGGAAAATCATGCATAATTGACAGTAGTGGTTGATATGTGCATTGTAGATAATTTCTTAAAAATTAAAGCACTGTTTAGAGAGGCAAGTCATTTCCAAGCTGACCCTGATTATTGCTTAAGTGTTTGTCTGTGATATTCAAGCAGCTTAAGTGAATAATTTTCAACACCAGGTTTATGACACATTTGTTTTAGTCATTTCTTATGCTTTGTATAACTGAGAGCCAGTTCCAAAAACTGAATACTTAAATCAACTGAAATCTGTGTTGCATAGGAGCAAATGATAGGAGGCTTTCATGAATCTTAGAGTCCATTCTTCTAAAAATTCTCATAATCTCATTATTATCCTACAAAAAAATTTAAAAGAATTCATGTGACTTGTACTATTTATGCTGCCCTTTGGTCACAGAACCACAGAATAGCTGAGGTTGTAAGGCATTTCTGGAGATCATCTAGACCAATACCGCTGCTGAAGCAGGGCCAGCTAGAGCTGGTTACCCAGGACTCTGTTCAGTTGGGTTTTGAGTATCTCCAAGGACGGGGACTCCACAACCTTGTCTAGCTCATACTTCACCTGGCTGACTGTGAGCATGTTATGGGAGACTGTATCAAAGGCCTTACTACAGTCAAGGCAAACAACATCCAGTGCTGTGCCTCATCTGCCAAACCAGTCATCTTGTCGCGGAAGGCTATCACATTGGTGAAACACAACTTCCCTGTTTTCTGCTTTGTAAATACATTCTGGCTATTCCCAATCACCTTCCTGTTCTTCATGTGTCTGGAAATAGTATCCAGTTGCTTCATCACCTTCCCAGGGATCGATGTGAGGCTGACCAGCTTGTAGTTCCCTGAATCTTCCTTCCTGCCCTTTTTAAGGATAGGGTCACCCCTATCTTTGCTTTCTTCCAGTCCTCAGGAGGCTCTCCCAGTTACCATGTCATTCCAAAGGCTTGGGTTCCCAAAGGCCCATCTTACCAGCAACAGACAGTCAGTCATTCTGCATTTTCTGTTACCAGGGCCCATGGTATCATTAGCAAAAAAAAAAAAACTACTACTGAGACAACATCAAAACAGTCACCCGTGTACTTTTACCGTTTTACCCCAAAGTAACTAGATTAAGGGAATTTGTCATTCTTGTTAGATCCATCTCTATAGCCAAATCACTTTTTCCAGATGGAACCACTCTGAGGATCATAAACAATGATTCAATCAACCTTCCTTTGAAAAGTTTGTTAGTAGCATTAGAGATTAATCTGTAACAGCTAAATTAGCATTTCTCTTCATCCTGTTCCAGTTTTGACTTCTAATGGGTCAGATGTGGCCCTCCTAAAATAAACCTATGGATTCTGGATGAAGAAAATAGCAGAAGTATTTTTCGTCCTTTGGGGAAATATGTTATTTCACCCACTACTGATCACAAATCCTTTGCGAAAGAAGATCATGTTTTCTCTTTGGTAGGAGAAGGAAGATAGCTTCAAAGAGGGGGACATAAGGTAAATTCCAGAACAAAGCTACTAATATATTAGAAAATAGTTCTCATTCAGAAGCCAAGGTTTGTTTTAGTGTTCTGTTGAGCAAGCCTGGCTTGGGTTTTTTTGGCTCTTTTTTTCTGTCTAGATCCCAAGACTCTGGGCAATGCGTGCATGATCTTCCTCATTTAATTCTTTATGTTTATATTGCTCATAATATGTGATCTTTTGTGACATGTTTCACATGCCTGTTTTTGTTCTTTTCAAGAATTTAAATTTCTCTCGATGTTACAAGTGTATTGGTCTTTTCTGCATCATTGTCTTGTTCAGGATGGGACAGACAATGAGCTGTCTTGTTTAGAGCTGAGAAGAGCATTGGATTTGGGGCATGAAGGTTTAGTAATCTCACTTGTCACTAATTTACATGCAGAGACAGGATTACTAGAAAAATGAAGACTTGACGTTTCTAACCTCATATAAATAGAATGATTTATTCTTTAAATCAAAGTAACCTACTTCGGTTACTTTAAAGTCTCTTCTCAATTTCTTCAGCATCTGACTGAGATTATTTCTTTTTTAGTAAAATCATTTTAAGTTCAATAAGTTCGAATTTGCCCAGTCTTCACTTTAGAAACTGAAGTTTCTGCCTGGAAAGTGGCATTTTTGAAAATAAAGGTTGACAGCCGGTAGAAAGCATGGGTAAATCTTACCAGGTGGCAGTACATGCTGCAATTTTATGAAATTCCTTCTCATGACTGTCCGTGCAGCATATTCTGCATAGTTAATGGGACCTGTGCATTTTAATATGAATATGTATTCTATGAGATTAGTTCTGCCTAAACAGAAGAAGTTGTGTGGCCTGACATGGTGATGCAAATAGAAGTTTTCTTACACGTTCCTGAACCTTGGATGAAATTCCACTAAGCATGATATTCAATACAAGTGGTGTAAGTATACAATTCTTCCTGACATGGCCCTAGAGACAGGGCCTGACATGTCTCTGAGATGATTCATGTACACATGTACATGATCTGAGCCTGTTGCAAAGGTCATTTATGCTGAGATCTATATACAGATGGACAGAAGCATCTGTGGAAAATTTGGTCAACCAGAGAGCAAGTAAAGACCAGGGGATAATTTGGTGCTGAGTTATTTGTCCTTTTTAAAGAACGTGGCTTGTTCTGTACTGCTAGGATTCTGCTATGTTCTGTGGCCCCAACAAGAGGTTGGAATAGCATAAGACTAGTTTATGTGGCTTCTAAGAAGAATCTTTTGCAACATATCTGCCACCCGCTTCATTGGCAAGTTCCTGCTCTACCAGGTATTGTGGCCACAGACCAGAACGACTGTGTTTAACTCTCTTTTGTTCTTTGGGAATGATTCTTGGCTGGCCTCAGAGAGATTTGGGTCTGACTTGCCAAGCTGAAAAATAATCCATCCTGAACTCCAGAGGAATCATGGGTGGATTTTCAGAATATTTGCAGTTCAGCGGAGCCGAATGTGTCAAATTTTTTTTGCTTAGTGAAATATTAGCAAGCACTGAATGTAGAAAAAGCAGGTGTAAGTTGCAAATGGCATGAAAATTCTTACTTGTACAGGGGAGAAAAGGCTTCAAGCATTTAACACCCTCCACATATGCGCGCGCACACACACACACAAAATAGTTGCTAACTAGCATAACTAGTTAATTACAGTTTGCTTTCCTGTAAGAGAGAGCTCTTTAATATCTGTGGGTGTCCGGTAGATTCATTTGTATCAACTAGGCACAAGGCATAACATGGTCTTCTACCATGTCACTTTGTGTGGAATTACACAGTTTATAAGAGAGTAGAGAGGATGACTTAGATTTATATGGAGAATTAAATGAACTTGGAAATGAAATTGCTTTCAACTTTTCAGAAGTTCAAAATGGGCTCTGTCAGGGCTCTGATCTGCCTTTGAACCTAAACTGAAAAATTCAATCTGAGACACTTTGTATGTTTGGATTGTTTCTTTTCAGCTGAGTTTCAGCTCCATCCTTTCAGAAATCCTCATGCCCCATTGCTGTCTACCTGGCAAGGTCAGGCACCAGATCCTTGCGACCAGATAAAGCAATCAACCTCTTTTGGGCAGCACTCAGTAAAAGCTGGCTACCAGCTGTTTCCTATGACTGAATGAAGTCAGTGCACACTGCTGCTTTCTTTTTGGCTTTAATGCCTTTTATCAAGAGCATTTTTTTTATTAAAAAAACTATTATGACAGTACATAAAAAATTCAGAAAGCTTTCAGTAAGGAAGAGACTTCAAATGTTGAGTGTCTCAGTGTCATAATGAGGACAACAATATCCAGTGCACTCAAAGGCTACTCTGAGGTAATACTATCAGTGGTCTGCTTCTGTGCCCATTAAATCACCTGCAGGGGACCTCATTTCCTCTGCTGTATCCTCACGTATGCTTTTGGAGCATGGAAGAGCTGGCTGAAAGAGGTCCTCCTCCCACTCAGTTAAACTTTTTATGCCCAGTTACCTGTGAATGACTTTTCTCTTGTACATGTTTCTGACCACAAGAAACTATTTCTGAATCTTCAGATGTCAAATGTTCTAGAAAATGGGGTAATTGTACCAATTAAAATGCTACCAACACACTTTGCTTCAAATATATATTCAAATATATCATTGTTAAACTGGACTATAAGACAAAATTACAAAAAGTAATTTTATCAATCATTAAGCACTTTTAGGAAGTGGTCAAATTATAAAAAATCTTAGCAATGCAAGGATGGCCATCCTACCTAACGGTGTGGAAAATTATTAAATTTCTTCCTTATTAAAAGCACAAACTGAAAGCCTGAAGAAGAGGTGCTTTTTACTTTGGAGGTCTGGAATTCCTTCTGCACTGATTTTTGAACTTTTGTTGTTTTGAGAAGATGGCTGGGGTTTCTCCGTAATATATATACTGAAATACAGACACTTGCAGAAGTACTTCTTAAAATATAACATTTTATTTAGTTAATAAGCCAGACTGATTTACACCTGACAAATGCTCTACATACAGCCCACTGTGAAATGCTGTGTGCTAATGCCATGTGAATGCCATAAAAATGACAATGCTCAAAACCCCAAGTACATTTTCTGTGTTGACCTAAATAGCTACCATGAAAAATCTCTAGGGAAGTCTTTCTTTCCCATCTAGACCAGTCCATTTGCACCTTTCAGCCAGTTACACTCTTGTGTGCTAATACAAAGGGCTTTTTATTATTCATGTTGGTACTCAGAGAGAGGGATCAAATTGCTCCTTACCCTTTTCTGCAGTAAGCAAAATAGACTAAACTTTTATAGTCTTTCATTGGTACAGGACTAGTTGCAATCCTTTAAGCATTCTCATGGTCTTCTCTACATTTTTTCCCCACCATTTTCATCATCCTCCTTAAATTGTCGACAACAGGATTGGAGATAACATAACAGTAGCAGGAGTGCCAAATGAGGGAGTGATGTGAGCTCTCTACTCCTACTAGGGTGCTTAGGTGCTTTAGGACAGAAGGAAATTAGAGTTATGAAGCTCTGTATTTCTGTCTTTCAGCCAAACTGAAAGCTCTCAAGGCGCCTAAGCCACAATTGCATACATTACACTGTTATTTTGCTCATAAAAAGAGACAGAAAGTCACAGAGGCTTTTGCAGGTAGAAGCCACCAGCACAGGAGGACCTTAGTGCTGGAGTGTGATGAGTAAGCAGTTGTTTTAGGGCCTGATGGTTCATGTTTTTCTTTTCCCCTTAAAAAGCCTGACAACAAATATCCGTTAGGCACCCATGGATCTGATGAAGCTTTGATACAGTTTCACAACAGACGGTGCATTGGAACAATGTGAAAGGTTCAACCGGAAGGCTGAGTGTGAGGAGCAAACGCTGGCACTGGCCTCTGCTCACCCTGCCGCGCCGGGGGAAGCCGGCCAGGCACGCCAGGCATGAACGCCCCCTGCGGCCGCCCCGTAGGAGCTTGCTGCTAGACACATCGCGGGGTCGGCTGGGGTTGCTTCTCAGCCCCAACTGCACATGTGTCTTCGGAGATTAGAAGTCAGGCATAGATTCCTAAACATGCATCTCACATGCACATGCTTGCAGGCCAGTAATGCTAGCGAAAAATCGACAGCTGTTGACTAAACAGATAAACCTCACACATTTAGAAACAAGGGCAACAAATCCATGCTGTGCACTGCTATGTTATAGTAATCAGTCTTGAAGATCGGCTGTGCTGTTATCCTGGAACGGCCTATATCCCAGTCCGTTTCAAATTGTGCTGATACTCTGTGAATCTGGAGCTTTTGGAAACATCCATGAAGCTGGAGCAGAGCCTGTGGTTTGAAAGGAAGCAGTGGGAAACTAAACAAAATATGGAGTAAAGATGGTTCAGTTGGCTGGTTAATTTATTCTTGTTTATTTGTTGGTTCAGTCTTTTTTCTCCAGCCTTTTTGCCTTCATTACTTTTTAAATCTCCTACAGTGTGAATTTTCATAAACATAAGAAAAAATTTTTAGGTGATTATGCAGAAATATTATGAGGCAGCATAGGTATCAGATGACACTTAGAAATCAAAAGCTACAGGGTTTCTTTCACTCTTTTCCTGTTTAGCAATACATCTGTCTGATGTGCACTGTGCTAACTTCTCACTTTGCAGCACATATGTGCATGTGTGCAAACAAGGGATACACGTATATACACACATATAAATCTATGTATAATGTGTGTGTGTGTGTGTGTGTGTGTGTGTGTGTGTGGTTTTAAACAAGTTCCACAGTCTTACTTTTAACTTTCCTTCCATCATTTTCTCTAGGATCATGATTGATTTAACAATTTTTGGAAAATGTGAGCCTGTTGTATTTGGGAAGAAGCCGTGAAAATAGGCTGATACATCTAGAGCACAAATAGGAAGTCCACAACTTCTCTGAAATTAGACAGGAGTGAAGTGATGTTCAGAGAAAAAGAGTTAAAAAAATCTGAGATATAATAGGACATCTAATCCTACAGTAAAAGTGAATAACATTAAGTTTGGGGAATAAGGCTGAAATGAAAATCAGAAGGTGGATTCAATCTGCTAAGACGTTAGTACTCAGCAGTCAAAATTAATTCAAATAAACTGATCAGGTGGGAATTATTTAAAAAGAAACAGAAGTATAGATCATAATTAAGGAGAGTTATGACTGTATAAGCAATTCAGAAGTTTTTATTCCTCTTTTTCTCTAGAGAGAGGATGGGTGAAACTGGCAAGAGAATTGCTAGAATGAAGCCACTTGGAAAGGGAAAGATGCAAAAATCATTCTTCAGCCTCTGTCACAGAAGTTGGCATGAAGTCTGGGAAAATGCATTGTTGTAAAACACCTGAAAGCTCAAAAGTAGATTATTTTCCCTATAGGCTTATGGATTTCAGAATTTCCCTTCATCCTTTCATTTCCTGGTTGCCCCACAACCATTCTGCCTTCTGTTTTCCGTATGATGACATTCTCACTGCAGCCTTGAAGTAGATTTTATTAATCTGTTTTCTCTTGAATTTTGCAAAGATATTCTTTGAAGTGCGATGTTCCAAAAAAATGTCAATGTAGGTGTCTGACTGCAGAAAATGAAGAATAATATGACAGGCACATGCACACAGAGGAAGCAGGTGGAGCAGCCACCCTCCCCTTTGCCACTCCAATGCTAATCAGTCTTTTAAGAAAGTTTTTACTAAGAATAAATCTCATTCCCCTTTTCCACATCCACAGCAAAAAAAAAAAAAAAAAAAAAAAAAAGTGTGTTTATGTTCAGCTCAATTGCACCTGTGTGTTCAGTACGTCCAAATGAGCATTACTATACTACTGCGTAACTTTGGGAGCTTGGGCTGTAAATACATGCCTTCACATTTCATGTTTAAAAGACAAGCGGGGTATGAGTTGAGGCAGAAGCAAGTTCTGGGCGCACAGAGCAGAGGCAGGCTCTGCAAAGGTGGCCATAGGGAAAGGCCAAAGCAACTATTGCTGCTGCTGCAGGAAGCTTGAGGTGGTCCATGTGCATTGGATTTAAGCCATCTTGGAAGGGCTCCCAGTTCATCGTGCTCCTGGGCCGTGGAGAAGGGCTTCTTGGCCTCTCTTGCCAACATGGAAGTCCTGCTGGACTTAGCACTGAGTACTCTGCTCTCAGCTTTAATTATAAAGTCCCTGTGAAACAAAAATGCAGACAGTGGAAAGAACAAAGCTCCCTAAATAACTTCATCATGTTAATTTTGTATTTTGTTTCCGGTTCAAATAGCACAAAAAAGCTGGTCACATTTTTTTATTTAAAGCTACTTGTTGGTTTTTGCAAAATGAGTTGCCATCAGCAGAAAACTACCCTCATTCATAAAACCCAGCAGGACAGCTATCTCCTGTAGGTGCTTACCTGCAACCTCAGTGAACAGCAGAGCTACTGTCTCAGTCTGACCTTGGTTCTTGCACAGATGTTGTCTGAGCTGCTTGTGTTGTGCTTACTTGATGGACTGCGTTCTCCAATACTTTCAAACTAACCTCTGCCAAAAGCACTCCGTCCATGTCTAAAAATTACATGGAATTAAATACAATCAAATTCCAATACTGTACAAAATATACTCTCTCACAGTTACAGCACAAACAGTTCCAGATGTATATAAAGTTTGATTTAGTTGGCCGTAACTTCAAGAAAGTTGATATGGTTTGGTTGGGTTTGTTATGTTATTTTAGAAAACAAATGTAAAATGTTTATTTAACTTAAAGTGGCTCTAAGACATGCCTACTATAACCCATAATCCTCTGATATTTTTAGATAAATGCCTCTTGACAGACACTATGAATGCTGCAGAATCTGCATAGCTTCTGTGGTTTCTTAGCTTAAAAATAATCTGCAAATAAACAAACATTAAAAAAAAATCCAGAAGAGAACTATTTCTACAGCATAAAGAATGGTGTCATGTCTTTAAAAAGAGCTCTTGCTCTCATTTTTATTCACCATATGAAACTTTTCCTAGCAAGGATCACCTAACAAAACCAGGACTTATATGCCATCTTGCCTGTATGATTTTAAATATCCCTAGATAGCGAGGTATAGCTGCTTTGCACAGCAATTCACAAAAAAATAAATGGATGCTTTATTCAACTTACATTAGAAAGAGACTGGACTTGTTCCCTGGAATAGCAAGAATATCTAACAGAGTTGGACAAAAACATATGAAAATACTTTCACTGTCTATAATGCCCAAAGTCTGAAGATTCCGTCAATAACTCTGACATCCCTGATGGATTAATCAGCTATTTAAAATACTAAAATATACCTTTTATAAAACTCTGGACATCAGTTTCCTGTGCCCTATTATCTATTCTTCCTTTCTTGAAGCTATTTGTTCTTCTTCCCCCTGGTTTGTGGCTCTCAAAAATCATCTGGGCACCATGATGTGCACCTTTTTTCTTTTTCTTTTTCTTTTTACCCTGAAGACTGCAATTCCACCACAAGTCTCCTGGATTCATGCAGCCATATGATTAGCTAAAAGTCTCATCTTTCATTCAGGAAAACAGAATACTTTTTATGCTCATTATGGTTGTTAAAGACATCTTGAGACTATAAATCCTAAAGGCTCTGACTCCAAAAAGAGTATTAAAAAAAAATTGAAAGTTACTTCAAGAATTGTCATGATTTTAAGCAAACCTTGTGATGTTAGGCACTTTTTACTCATGTGTTTTGAATGTTGATACTTAATGGTAATGCACTAAGCAAGTTAAAGTTTATCGGAGGAGCAGCACTGTGAATAAATGTTAAAATATGCAGTGCAGAAACATATGACTAGAGTCATGTCTGTCCTGGGACCTGGAATGGGGTTTCATTTTCTTCACAGGTTTCTTATTGGAAATCTCCATCCTCCAGAAATAAAAGGTATAGGAGCAGAAGGTAGTCTACTGAGAAAAAAATGCTTTTTAATCTAATACAGCTATTTATTTTCAGTGAATTTAAATGCTACCAGAGATGTGGATCAATAAATGCTACTCCAAAAGGAAATCAAATAAATGTATGCTCCGAAAGAGGTGGGGCTGGGGAGTGGAAAGCTTTCCTTTGGAAAGAGGAAGTATGGACAACTTTATCAAATATACAGATGGAAGGATTGTTTTATTAGTGTGCCATCACATCATGGCTGCATGGCTAATATGCATCTACAAGCAACAACAGTTATGTGATTTGTCCCTGTTTATGTCAAAATGTCCCTGGAATAGCCACACAATTTCTCATCTCTTCTACTTCACTGACCAAATCATACATGATTTCATCTTTCAGTAAAAATACATTTATTTTTTATTTATTTATTTATTATTTATTTATTTATTTATTTATTAGCAGTAAAAATACATTTTGGGTATAAAATGGACCTAAAGTACTTCTTCCATGCATAGAAGAAGAATCCAATTACAGACTTCAGATCTGTCATAACAAGTGGAGTGAAAACATTTTATTTCAATTAAGAGATATGGGAATAGAATACCTAAAGCAATTGTCAATTGGGTATAAATGCAAATTAAAGATATATGAGAAATCTTAGGTAGTCTGATCACACAGTAGCATGTTCCAGTTGTTTACATGAACCTAAAATGTTCAAAGTGAAGATAGGAAAAATATGTAACACACTACCTGATTAAGCTTCTAATGTTTTACATCAGTACAGTGTTACGCATCCCAAAGGACTGTAAGATACTTCACAAGCTACCAAGATAAAAAAGCTCTAGGAAATACACTTGCCCCTGTCAAAACAAAAGGCAATGAATGGTAATGGCATGACAGCTGAGGGAAGCAATATTTTGGCCAAGGTGGCAGGGGAATTAAATTCTTACGCAGAAGCACTGGAAAATCTTTCATTTTCTTAGAGTGATCAGGGAGCTCCATTTCTAGGAGTTTCTGTAAAAGGTCCTAAAAGATGAATGGTTCTGCTGACTCTGCTGGGATTTGCTTGTGTGTTATGATGTGTTTATGCACACGCTGTTGTATATATCTTAGTAACACTGAGCCCCTTTAATGCACATACCTGTAGGTTGAGGCACTTCTTGGGTAGCAGGAAATTATTCTTACAATAACTGAATAAGGAGTCATTATACTAAATACGGTGTTGTAGAATTGCTGTGTGAAAGCCATCAGAAATTTTAAATGGATTACATTAAGAAATAATAGACAAGGAACCATAATAAGCTAGTGCAAAGGTAAAGTTGAGGACTGTCAGAGATGCCATGCTACTAGGGATTGGACTATTTTTGTTCTAGGAAGGAGTCAAACATTGTCAGAGTTGATGCTAATGTAAAATTGGCCTGCTTTAGTAGAGATGAGGTGCCGTAGCAAATAACTTGTGTAGTATAGGCTGCATCTGACCCTTGCGAGGGTTCGGTATTCGGAGAAATGTCTTGGAAAAAACTTTCTGTCTTGTGCGAACTACATAGAGGCTGTGTGCTTTTGCAGCATGAGGACTTGCTCATTCTCGTTTTAGTTGCTGTCAGCTGCTGTCTCCACTTCCCTCACTCATCTTCCCTTAGTGGCTGAACTTTAAAAGGCAATAATTCAATACATCTCCTGACTCCCTGGAGCAATCTCTTCTTCATTAGAGGTCAAATTCTCTAAGGAGGCCACATCACATCACTCCTTTCACATGACAAATACTACATGACTAGATTTTATCTCATTTCTTATTCCAGTGCTTACAATATTGTGCACAAAGGCAAATGGACTTGATTCTGATTTCCCTGGCATAATTATTTTTCCTCGTAATTAACTCCATTGGCTATTTAAAAGTTTAGCTTGATTTACTCTGGCACAGAACCAGGTTCAACACACATTTGACTGAACAAGTACTCCCTTAGTTATCCACCTGGATTACAACAATGTAAAATGCCATCCAAATATGGATCAATACTATACTCAAATCCATTCTGAGCCCCAACCTGGTGACATGATGTATTGATTAAGCAGAAAACGTAGTCACGATAAAGCAATCCATCAGTTTATCTTGAGTAAAATTCCCAGTGTCTTTTTTCTCATCACTCTCAACTGACTCACTTGAGCTTTTGTCTGTTATATAGACTCAGATTTTCCAAAGTGTTTAGGTGCTAAAATCATCACGAAAAAATATAGCGGGGCCCTGATCCCCAGAGCTCTTCCCTCCATGCTCAAACATTTACACATATAATATTAGACACCCAAATAAAATATTTCTAATATTCATATTTCGATTACACCCACCTGAAAGTGTACGGTAAGTCTGATCTGCAGAACCAAAGTTCAGTTCTTGTCAGGTCAGCTTTTGATTTACTGATTATTTTTTCAACAAAGTGTTCACATCAGGTTCTTTTAGAATCATTTTAAGTAGTGGAACAGCAACTGCAGTGTACTCTGGAAGACCAGTGAAGCATGGCATGTCACTAATGATGCGGTTACACTGAGGCAACATATTATACTTAAATTCAAAAGAATATACAAAAAAATCATGTTAGTCTATTTAACATGAAATAGCTTGTTGACAAAGCATCTGATCGTATCATTTCTAACCTAGTTTTCTCTTCACTGATCATGGAATTTACAGTCTTTGAGTTTGAAATGGCACATAAAATTGCCCCAAAGTATTTAATGCAATTTCTAAGACAAGGAAAAACAAGATACTTGACACAACACTGTTGTTATGTGCTTGTTTTGATTACTTGTGCATCCTCCAAGAAACACAGAAAAATATATTCACAATTTGGAGAGCGTGTGTAGGCAGAACCCACCATCATCATCTCTTAAGTTTTGACCCAGTATTTCTAATTCTACTAGTGCTATTTGTCTGTGGCTGTTTGGGGTTCGAAGAGCAGCCTAGCTCCAAGATGTGCCCCACAGTCCTGCCTCCATCCCCAAGCTCCCTTTGCCTGCCCTTTGCACCTAGATTTTCTCCACATCAGTTGGGGTGTGAGAGGCTGGGAGGATGGTACAAGCCTGAGTATCGTATTTGGTCAGGACATTATTTGGCCCTGCAGACCTGGTAGCTAGGGAATACATGGGCTCTAAGAGCAGAGAGAGAGCTTTTAGTCCATTCAAACAAAAGCTGACCTCTGCATCACATTATGAAGGAGAGGGAGGCAGAGATAATAAGAATCAAGCAGTAAATGAATTACCAATAAGCCATTAAAAAAGGATGGCAATTAAAATTGTTAGATTTTCCTTTATTACAGAGAGATTATAGTAGCCTAAAGACAAAGACTAAAAAAAAAATGTTTGCAGACATCTTCTCATAGTACAATGGTGATTTCACTGCAAAGCTCTTATTGACTGTAGTAGGAGTCAGGCAGCTGTGGGCTGGGGGCTCTTTGAAGCAGTATTTTACAATCCCTCTTGAAGTAGGCATAGAAACCTATAAAAAAAATCTTGTTCCTTTTACTGTATCATTTTAGTGTTAAAATTTAGCGGTTACTTCTCTTTTGAATGCAATGCAACTGTTTGCTCTTTGATGCCTACAACCCATCAGACACACTAGCACGCTTAGATGCTTTGCATGAAGTATTTCTTGGCCACAGACCCTTCTATAATTACTGCCCTTTTCACCCTGCTGTGAAACGAGACTGTGCAAACCTGTCTGACACGTGAACCATACACAATATTCTTTGACTTTTCTGAGCCCTGATGAAAAGGCAGACACATACTGCTACTGTTCCCATATGTAATGGAGTAATGAGGTTATTTAGTAAGTGGTTATGATTGACTTGATTTGAAAAGTAGCATAAAGGCATCTCCTTATTTTGCATGAATCAGGGTGGGGCAGGAGTCTTGCTTGCATTTACAGATAATATTTTTATTCTGTTAGGAATTTTCTTTCATTTGGAAATATGCTGACATAATAAGGAAAAAAAAGAAAAATCTGATCTCGTTAACTATGGTAGTGTGGGGTTGCCTTTGTTTTGAAAAGGAGATGACTAAGGGAGAAATGACAGAGGTCTCTAAAACTATAGATGGTTCAGAGAAAGCAGGTAGGCAGTGATTACTCACTATTTCTTATGGTACAAGACTTATGGCACACTCACACTACCAAGCAGGTTCGAAACAAACAAAAGGAAATAGTTTTTCAGATAAAGCATAGTGAATTGGTGAGACTTGTTAATTTAGGATAAGACGAAGAACTAAGAGCGTCAAGGAAAGGATTAGACATTCCTATGGAAGACAAGTCAATCAGTGGCTGTTGAAAATTATTTGAATCTTCAGCTCAAAAATTCTTGAACAATTGATTAGGAAGGTGCTTGGGTATTTCAAGGAAAGCATCATTTCATAACTGTTCACCTTCTTACATTTTTTCGCTAAGTACATGCTAATGGCCACTGGAAAAGACAGGTTACTAGAGTTAGAGGGATTTTTAGTTTGGTCAAATGTAGCTGGTTTTATATTCCTTTTTCCTAACTTTGTGATTTTCCATAATATAAACTGCTTCTAATTCTGTAAAATTACTAATTTTCATTGTGTTTTCTTGGCTTATACCAGCTAATATGATTTTCATTTAGACCAGCACATGGGCTCTCATTTTGGCCAAGTAGTGGCATTTGCAGTGGAGCTGTCCTGTCCAAATCCCTCCTGGTCACTTCTAATCCAGGTGGGATTTCAAGACTCCTTCCTTCAAAAGTGAACCGCTAGTGACAGATACATTTTCTAGTGCTATAACTATGTTGCTAGAGTGGGTGGATTTTTCTCCCACTTCTAAGGACAGCTCCATTTGCAGCTTACAGAACCCTTTCAAAATGAACTGAATCACTTGGTAGTTAATAATAGCTTGGCAATAGGTAGTTTTTAGAATGAGCAATGGCAGAAAAAACTGAAGGGAAGCTTGTTTTCACCTATAGGGCTTCTGCTTTGTGCCTTTAGGTACAGTAAATTAAATACTGGCCAGGGTAGCCTATGAAAATGTATGATACAAGCTAAATTTGGGAGCCAGCTGAACAGAAGATGGTGTTAAATGCTTACTTCCAGGAAAGTCAATTTTTAGTAGTAGGCATGCCTAAGTTGAAGAGTTAATTCTTCCTCAATTTCATACACTTTAATGTGTGGCTGACCTTCCTAATATCTCCAAAAGCAGCTCTGCATAGATTTATCAGCTATAACTTCCCCTGATTTCAGAGTTTAATGTGATCCCAGCAAATGATAAATCAGTAGTTACATCAGTTTTGCATGTCTATTAACCATTAAATGGATAACAGTAACTATAACTCGTTTTGTGCCCAATTTATACACTCTATGTACAAAATCTTTTACTGCATTAATGTCACCACTGACTTTCTCCAAGCTTGTGCTTATATTTCACTGATTTTAACAAAATGCCAACAGAGCGCAGCAGAGTGGAATTCTAGTTGATATTGTGCCTGAGAGAGTCTGAAGACAGTGTATGTTAGAAAGCCATGGAAGAAAATCAATGCCATGATCAGTAACCATATACCATAGATTAATTGAGGCCAGAGGCAAGGGATTAAGCACAGCACAATCTTTTATGCAGTTTAGAGATTCTGACTGCAAGCGCAATTGTAAGCAAACTTCTCTAAGAGTGCTTGAAGTTGAAGGCACTGGCAAAGCTTTTCTCCCCAGATTTTCAGGCAGGACTCAGACTTCCTTAGCAGTCTCTGTATATAACAAGGTACTTCAGCGTGAATGAAACCTTTAACACTCCCTGTGTCGCTGTGATGTGAAATGCCATATATCATTAGTTTGGTCATTTTCTCCAGGTTGGCAAACACATTTTAAATCTTTTCTCCAGATTTACATCATGGTAAATCATTGTTATCAATGCACAATTTCCTAATGGAGAGGCCTTTACCAGCTGGAATATATTCTACATTATTACTTGCCTATGTGACTTTCTATGACAATCAGAAGAACCGTTCTAATAAAGTAGTACCAAAAATGATAAAGGCGTTGATTGATTCTGCCTTGGACTGCAATCAACATTATCTTTCCTTTTACATCCTGCATGGAATCTCCTACTCCCGTCTTGTTGCTCAGCTGTGGCGAAACTATATTCAGTGTTGTAGTTCAAAGGTCAGTAATATTTTTAGGTAACCTAACAAACAAAGTTTTTTTTTTTTTTTTTTTTTTTTTTTAATAAAAAAGACAGATGAAGACTCTTCTCCTCCCAACTTCTTGCCAGAAACAGTCTCTTTGAAGCAATGCTCAGCTGGAAGAGCAGCCATCACTGGAGTAAGAAAAAACACATATGGTGAGAGCCTGATCAAATGAATGAAAATTCTGATAGAGCAAGTATAATCCCATACCTCAAGCACATGGCGAAACCTTCAATTACTGACCCAAACATCTTCATTGCATGGAAAACACGAACTGCTGCAAATCCAGTTAATGATGGTTACGGCAAATTAAACTGCATAAAGTCATCTGTTATTATAATCCCAACACAATTAGGATTAACTCCTCTGTGGAGTTGTATGTACATACGGTTATATTCAATGTCACACTGAAAATGATGCATCTCAAAGCAAATACAGTTCCTTATAGCTTGGTGTGTGGCTTCCCAGAAGTGTCTGCTTTGGTGGAGATTTTTGATTCTTTTGGAATCAAGACCTCTGATTTGCAGGACTTTCTACATCAGCACATCACTATACAACTTCAGCACATTGCTCATCCTCTATATAAAAGTGGAAGCACTTATATCTTTACACATCCTACATCTACTCTAATTCCAGAATATCTTCCCCAATTTACAGAGTTTTGGTGGCAGTTACTCTTTGTATGATTACTCTTTGTACATGTTTTACAAGTCAAATTATTCTTTTAAAATTATTAATTAGCTCTGTTTGGGTCAAGCAATTATTCATTGCCTAGTCTTGGCTTCCTCTGATTTTTTTCACTATTAGTAATACTTATCCAAATATCCCTGCTAAAAAACTATGGTTTGTTTTTAAATCACTCATTTTAGCTGTATGTTTTTGTTTGTTAGCATTGTTTGTCACCTAAATCACACGGAAATATTTTTGTTTCCTGATTATGTGGCTGACATTTTTTAAGCAAGGGTTTCATGAATGAGCTCTGCTGTGAAAGATGGGGATATAATTATGTTTCAGTAAGTATGGGGAGGCTAATATTCGCAAGCATTTAATTAGCATCCAGAATTAGCTTGAATCCTTCAAAATAATAAGTAATTATTGCATAGATTACTCCAAACAGATTTCATTCTTTTGTTAAAAATGCATTAGCAAATCAAGATTAGATTTTTGCTCTTTGCAAAAAAAGGTTGTCAGTCAGACTTGTGCCAGATACTGGTATCACAACATTACTATGTTGTCCGCTGGTGTCTGAGGACGACGCAGAGAGTACAGAACAAAGTGTACCTGCAGCACAGAAGGTGCCAGGAACCTCTCTCAACATAGCTGAGTGCATAAAAACAGAAAGTCTTGAATATACAGGAAAGGAGCAGCGTAAATAACATGTTATTTCCTCAGACAGAAAGTGGATTGCATCAAACAGACCCAGAGTGAGAACAAAATAATCATACTGCAGGATCTCCCAGGAAAAGAAAGGAAATTTAGCTTCCCAAGATTGTTCCAGGATATGGTATGGTTGAACTTTTATTATGGTCCATTGCTTCACCCAGTTCTGCTCACAAGCGAAGCAGCTCTCTAGCTTCTCAAGATCCAATCTGACTGATTCAGAAATTCCCATATCTCATGCTCTCTCTTTTTTAATTACACAACCCCTTGGCAGTAGGCAACTTTATTTACAATAGCTCACTGGAGCTCAAGCACCATTCACATCCCTCCGTGATTTGATTTCTGGAGTTTGTGGCTGTCACTTAGGTTATATAGATTTTCCTGGCACTTTTGCAGTTTTATCAGGCTGCGACTCCAAGAGCTCACTCATCCCTTAGCCCCTTTGCCTTTTGTGTCTCTGCCTACAAAGAAGTCTCTGCAGTTCACAATGAACTTGGCTGCACCCCTTTGAAAATTGTTTTAGCAGTCTTGTGATATTTTACTGAGTCTGTTTACAGCTGATGTAGATGGAGCCCTTTAGACACTTGATGATTATGTCCCTAAGTGCTTTTGTTGTTTTATTTGTTCAAGTCTTGATTGTAAAGTCCTGATGTTGAGCTATGCAAATGGCACAGGGCAGCTCAGGGCAGTGCCAGGAGAGCCGCCTGTGGAGCCTGTGCTGACCTGAGCCTGCTGCCCTTTGCAGCCAGGGAGCACAGCCTTCCCCCAGGCCTGTCCCCAGCCCTAGTAACCAGGCTTCAGGGTTGCTGAAGGGTAACCCTGATTCCTAGCAGGGTACAGGGATTTATGCTATAGAAACAGATTTTTCAGCGTTAGGGACTTGTCAGAAGTATAAGACCTGATTTGCCTGTTCAGCTAAATAAATGTACATACATTTTCTACTTGCATGTATAATAATGGATACAATAAAATTAAAGCTATTTAATAGCTTCCTTTGGAAGATACAATCTGCCTCAATGCAATATTTAACATTCAGGACTCTATTTATAAACAGAAAGAGGTGTAGACTTCAAAGCTGGATTTGCTCATCCCAGCAGTATGGCCACCTCACAAGCTATATATATATTTAACATGATACAAACCTACAGACCAAGCCCTGTATGCCTATATGAAGGAACAGAATGTGAATGTGAAGGACTAGACCCCCTCCTCCCCAAGCTTAAACTGGTAGCAATCAGTGGGCGGTAGTTCTTCTTATCATTCTACTTTCATTAAATAATCTCTAGCAAGTGAAAATATATTAGGGAAATAGAAATTGCATAACTGCTTTGCTGTGATACAGATGTATTCACAAATAGATACTGCAAAAGAAGACCTAGTGTATCAATCTGACAGTTTTTGCTTCAGTCTTGCCACTTAAAAGTTCTCTTAACTAGTCAATAAATAAAATTGTTTGTCCATGAAGTGTCTGTATATATATGATTTTTAGATTTGATTCAATTTCTGCCTAAACCAAGTAGCTGAAGTCAGGCATGTAAAGGAGTAAAGGAACAGTCCAGAAAAGTTTGTGACTATCTAGCTGAGCTATCCAAGAGAGCACAAGTTAGACTACTGGAGCAAAGCAAGCCAGGGTTTGTCTGTTTTACTCTGGCGGCAAGAGAGAAAGCCTCTTGTTGTTAAAGCCAATACTTATCAGTTAAATAGTTGTATTTTGGTATTATGTCTTTGTACTCAAATGATAAACAGTTCTGTGAAGCAAAGGTCTTTAAAGGACACAATCCTTGTGTTTGCATTCCTACTTTGGGAAACAGCCTGCGAGATTAAAACATGTTTAAAGGTAACAGACAGGTTAACATATCCACCAGAATCACTAGCAAATTCTTTCTTTTTTTACAAATAGTAATAATAATGAGGCTGATTTCTCAGAATCCTCATGTGTTCTTTCTACACTTGCTTTGAATTGGGAAACATCAACTACAAATTCATTTTTTCAAATATATTCCAAAGAAAAATGAGTAACTTTTAAGATTGAGTTACAAATTAAATACTGAATCTTTCATACTTTCATGGTTGCCAGGATTAAGATCCATTCCTCTGCCAGCAATATTGATTTCAACCATATTCAGTCAGACACAACTCCTGGATCCTTATGAATATTTAAATACTCTTTGTTATAAGTTGAAACAGGTTGCAGATGTCAAAAAGACCTCGTTTATGCACTCCTGCAAATAAACTTGAACTGAAATCTGAGTGCAAACAAATGCAATCCTTTTTGTGATAAAGAAAACAAAAGCACAAGTACCTGAAGCGTAAATGGGTTTATTTTCAGGACTTAGTTTTAACATACTGGCCTGACAATGAAAAGTCATTTTGACATTTCACATTGAAAGGCTACATGCACTTCTTGCCATGGTTGGCTTGCACTGCCGTCAACGTGTGCTGCATTTTCCCTCAGGAGGCAAGGTACAGTGCAGACCTTCTGCTCCAGACCTCCCTCTCATTAGGCCCATGAATACCTTTATTTAGATTCTGGAAAGGAAATGACATAGAACTTCTTTCTTAAAATACTACATTTTGATGGGTGTTTCGTCAAAAATGAATATTGCGTGGGCGTTTAATCGAACGTTTAAAAGGGGAGGGAGGAGAAGGCTATAAACTTACTCATGCATGTGCTTGTTGATTTGAATGTCATTGGACTGCAAACCAGAGATGAACAGGTCTGCATTCCTAGGAGCTCAGGCGTTGGGTATCTGACAGCATAATAATGCAGAACTCCGTTAAGACGAGGTAGCCTGTACTCCCTCTGGCCTGACTGAACCATGAAATCTGACCACAGTAACATGCAGACATAAAAGTTAATTCCTTCAACCTGGAAATAAGGTGTATATCTTAAAGACAATTGCGACATCCTGATTAAATACTATAAAATTACTAATCGCAAAGATAATTGTCACTAATCTAGAAGATAGAAATAATTGCACCCTGAAATGCTTCAGAATTTACTTACCATACATCTGATAGCACAGATTATTTATATATCTCCTATTTTTCATTCCAGAGTTGTGTATATGCGTATGATTATAGGTATGTACTTACCTGTTTATAATGAATAAGTTATTTATTGATGCTAAGATAAATAAAGAGAGATTTCTGCTAAAGATGAGATCTCTGCTCAGTGACTCAAAGGCTTTATCCTCCAAGGTTTGAATGCATCCTGTTGCAAGAGATGCTGCCTGTCTCAAAGTCCCTCCCATTCAATCAATCAAATCAAAGAGAAGAGATTTTTTTTCCTGTCTCAGAATTTGCCCAGGATTTTGAAGACCCTGATAGACAAGGACATTAAGATCCAAGTAGTTCCACAGCTGTATTAGCTTGTAGGTACACTGGCTGAGAAATAAACCTTTGTGCAGGTAGTTTTTTGTTTGTCTGGTAATAGACATTACTGAGACAAGGTGGGAGACTGGTTGGATTATCACCAATAATCTTTGAAGCAGACTTGAGTCTGGAAGAGACAACTGGACATAGAAATTGAGTTTGCTTTTTTTGGAAAAATGTCCTGCACATTGTACAGAATTTTGGGCAGGGGCGTTAAAATACTCTGTTATTGAAAGAAATAAAAAGCAGTGAAAAAAATGATTGTATTCTGGTGAGACATTTGCACTGCCTTTGCCTTGCCATAATTAGAACTAGCAAAGAGACAGAATGTTTACACTTAAAACATTTGCACTAGAGGGAAAACAAAGATATGGATATATAATTTTAAAAAGGACTTATCTAAAGAATGAAGATAAAAAACCTTCAGTTCACCCGGCCAATGAGTTAGCAAGGCTCATTGTAACTGAATAATTATAAATGCAAAACTGATAGAAAGTCCATATAAATGTTTGGACTATTGGATTCAGTAGTCAAAGGTACATTTGAGGTGACTTTCTTTATTTAGGTGCAAAAGAGAATCTAATGATGTAAATAGAAAGCAAATAAATCCAGAGTTATAATACTAAACGCACAGAAAGTACATAGCAAACTCTCAAGCTTCAGAGAACAAATGAATTTCAAATAATCAGATTTTAGGAGGCAATTTTCTCTGGAGACATGTTGTCTCATAAATTGTCGATTGTATTCTTTTTGTCTGTTTTGATGGCAAATGAACAACTGTACGTCTTGATTAGAAGGCCATTAGAAGGCCCTAGGTTTTAAAGTAAAAGGAGCTATTAGTAGCAGTTCTAATGTAGATCTAATACAGTTTTAATGTAGTTTTAATATTTTCAAGTATAAGTACTTAAGCCTAAGACTCTAGTGAGATTTTCCAAACGTGCCTGAGAGTCCACTTAAAACCCAAATCAACAAACAGCAGTGACTGTTCTCTCACAAAGTGATTGTTTCCTGCAAGTCTTAACATTATGCCTCTGTCTGGAATTCCTAAAACTGTATTCCTAAAGCTGATGTAAGTTACTTAAATGCTCTAATTTGGCCACAGTTCCTGTTAGAACTTACTTTGTCATGGTCCCATCGTATCCAGATTTAGGCCAAAGGTATCCACATCCATGCAAAAATAGTGTATCATTTTACTTGATTCAGCCCTTTTCAAATGCTGCATGAAATCTTGTCCTCTTTCTGAAGCCCAGAGAAATCCTCTGAAGCCAGTGGACAAGGAATTTATCCAGTTATTTAGTACAAGATTGAGAATGAATGCATCATTTCTTTTAAAAAAAGTACATAACCTTACCATAGAGAGCACTTCATTCATCTCGCCCGTAAACTTAAATCAGGCTTTATCAGCTGAACTTCCTGGGCAGAAAGCTAAGTTTTTCTAGGGTAGAAGGAAGTAATTTTTGGTTAGCCAGATAAAACTCTTAGCATTTAAATAATTAGTCTGCAGTCTCTAAGTGGTATGTTAATGCTGGTATGGTCTTCTCCAGTGTGGGAGGTGAGTATCCAGAGTGAGCTCCAGCTCACTTCCAGCCTTGGACATGTACACACAGGCTCAGGTATCACATGTAGGTAGAGATATGTGCAAAAGGTTTTGCATAATTTGTTGATGTACTTGGTCTTTTCTCTTTTAAGTAAATGCTGCATACTTGATTTTTGATCATGAGGCAGATGTTATAAAAATCATGGTTCTAAGTAACAATGAACCATCTCAGTTCCACAGTGATTACACTTCTAGTGTCTGTGTATAGAAAGTGTGTATAATTTCTGTAATCACTTCTCCTTGCACCAACAGCCATCGTTTTTTCAGGTTGTGGAAGTTGGGTAGCAACCCAGAATAACACTAACCTATTTTTACCCTTTACACCATGGTTTAAAATGGGGGCTAACAAGGAATCACATGTACGAAGGGAACTGGAGTAGAGATTTAGACCTGAAACACAATCAGAATAATGGATAATTCTGGCTATCTATAATTTCTCATCCAATAATGAAATTCACTTGCTAATTCCGTTTGACATAATAGGCCCAATCTTGCCTTCCTTATTTATCCTGTAGATATGAAATGTAAAATCTGAGTAGGAATGAATAGAGAAAGGCTCAAATTCAAGGTGAGATCTGGCACAGTGTTTCAGTCCATCCTCATCTGAAAGAAATTGTCATGGGCCTTCCATGGAATAACATAGATTTATGCATACTCTGCTTGGATTTATAAACTTATTCATATAGTTATGAACTGTATGAACCATATTAATTAATGAGCATACAGATGAACCATATTAATTGCTAAAAGCATTTCCTTAGGACATATCATTTACTGTGGCAAGTAATACATTTAGCTCTTGTTCATGGTTTCCCTGATCAGTTGGCAGTCACTAGCCTAGGACTGCACTGGAACAGATGCACATTTAGTCTGGTTTTATAGCTGAATGCTCTTTGGTACACAATTGGTGAATCTCCATTAAAAACTCCTGATTGCTAAAGTTGTAATACCATCTGATCTTGACAATTATTTTTGCAAACACTGGCCCTTGAAGCCAGTCAGCCTCCTCTGTCCTATCCTTTCTGGCTGCCAAATCCCTGTTCTTTACAAAATTGTTGACAAAACACTGGAGCTACTGAGTGTCTATTTAATTTCTGACTGATTTTCCTGCTGCATGAGATTACTGGCAACTGCTAGCACACACACTTGCTTTCCCAAACTTTGTGTTTATTTCCCTTAAGATCTTGCCATCTGCTGTGCTCAGCTGCCTGAATAAGTAAAATTTTCCATGTCTTACAATTTTTTTCCTGAAAACATTATCTGTTCCCTCAATCTTTCCAGCCTTCATCTGGTTCTCTGTGATCAGTACATCTCTAAATAACATGCATCATAACGTGCCATGTTACCACGAACAGAAGTATTGACTTTGGCAATAAAAGTAAGGTTACTGAAAGAACGTTCATTAAGTAGCGTTCCAGACACCATTTAGAGGTCAGCCAACATGGACAACAGAATCATATATGATGCTCTTTGTGCAGTGTATTTTTTGTTGGCCTTAGCATTTACACCTCATTTGTTTCAACTTGCTCACTGCTGCCAATCCCAAGTGTTCAGAATTATGAAATTGGCTTGAAAGTAATAATGCTTTAAGCAATAATACATGTAGAGGTTCTTATGATCTTTTAAACCTAGAGTGCTTGCATTTGCAAACTTTTTTTCCTGTATTAAGCAGGAAGCACACTTTCTTGTGGGGAAGGCAGAAGTGACAGCTGATATTCACACAAAATATTGTGACCTCCTCTGAGAAAAACATCAGATATTTCACTTGTGAGAACTCATTTATACTGGCTGAACAACTGAGTTACTCTTGATTTAAACCACCTTAAGTGAAAGAGAATGGTGCATAAGTAACTTGTAATGACAGTGTGCAACAAAATCCATGTGTATGTTCGCTTGTTGGAACTTGCACAGTCACTGCCCCTCTCTACCAGTTCCCTATTATTTCTCTTTAAGAATCCAGGAAACAAAATCTCTTGGGGATGGAAGGGCATGGTGTGCGGTTAGAGAACGAAGCAGTGAAGACATTCTTGCTGTCAGACTGGTTAGTTTTCATGTTAATCTGTCCATGGCTGTATTTGCTACTTTGAGATAGCACAAGATCAGTCGGAGCGTAGCTTGGGTCACTCTGAGCCTTGCTAAAAGTAGTTGCATTAACGAATAGTAACTGGACTCAATTGCTTGAAAGTACCCTCTTCCTTTGCCTTAGAATGTGTTCAAAAATAGAAGTGTGGCAAGGCAAAAAGAACCCCAAAAGCTTGAATACCTCACAATCAGCTGCTTTAAAGCTAGAACAGGGACCCAGAACAGAGACGCCTTGTGAATTTTAGCTCCAAGCCTGTTAGTTTATTGCTCTAGCAAGCGAACTCTTCACACTCCCATAGCCCAGTCCTCATTTATTTTTCTCTCCTAGGTGATTTCTCGGGGGGGGGGGAGGGGAGAGTGGGATGCTGAGGGAAAGAGCAGACTAAAAGAGTGAGTGTTGCTTGCATGTGGATTCCTGGGGACTCCCATAAAACCTAAAAAAACAGCAGTGGAGGAGGATGTGCCTGGCTGCTCAAATGCTCTGCGCGCTACATCCTGCCTGTGGCTAGGCCAGCACTTTCACACCCTTTTTGGTTGGTTTTTGTGAAAGACACACACTCTGGAGCTGAAATGTGCTAGGACCACAAACAACGCTTGCTGCTGTGAGGCAAGTATCTAATACGAAACCTTCTGAGAGACAACGCCTTGGCACCACATACTCACTGTAGATGTAGGCACACAGTACACACTTGGTCTGTTAAGTAACCGCTTTATACAGATAGGAAGCTAATGTGGAACAGCACTGTGTTACAAGTTAAAACTCACGTGGGAGCCGTGGGAAGCGTTACCGTTTTTGTCTCCAACACAATCTGAATTTTTGTCCCATAGTACAATATTTTTTCCCCAGCTATGTAAAACTTTTCTCAAATGTCTTTATCTCACTTTATGTAGTGCAGCAGAGTGTAAAATAACCTCTTGGCATTTGCTTTAGTTTTGTCATATTCTGTTTACAAATTCAAAAGGACCTAACATAAATAGCTGTCAACACTTATGTATTACTGTGATTCACTGACTTCACCACAAGAATTTTGGTACAGCGGCAGAAAGAGCATCAGAATGAAAATCTTATCTCAAAAGCCATTGCAGTAGTTCATCTCTTTTTCACTGAATCTAATTGTGCTATTTAAGATACAATTACAGAGTTGTCAGAAGAGGACATCAAAATGACACTTCTGCATTAGCTTGTGGTCCTGAACCAACTCTACTAAAGGGCTTCCTTTTCTGTTACAGCTGCAATAGGTACTGCTTTGATCATCTAGATTTAGGAACTCATGTAAATAGAGGAAAGAGAAAAGGAAAGGGGAAAAGTGAAAAAGAGAAGAAATCAGTAAAAGCAAAGAATGTTTGTCTCTTCTATAAATTTGGATCATACTTAGGTAAAAATGCCTAAAATTGTGGTGAGTTTTTTGGGGTGAAATAGATTTTGAAAGAATCCTACTATGCAATTTTCAGGCCTACGGAGTTCAGCTTGCAGGAAAGACTATTTGGGGTCTCTTTTGTGTTATAGCTATCTAATGTCTAGCCACACGCTCGGAAAAACTTGCAGCACTGCTAGCTAGCTAGCTAGCAGTAATTCTGTGGTCTATGGCATCTCGAACCTTTCATCTGAAGAGCCATTGACTCACAGCAAACATCGCAGACCAGGATTTGAATTATGGCTGCTGTGCCATGGGAAAGGAAAAGCAGGGCGACTTGCTGATCCACTCTTATATAACCATGGGGTGGACAAATAGGCTCCCGGCATGTACTGCATTTTGAAAAACACTAAGCTCCAAGCTTTCCTTCCTCAGTCTGGAAATCAGAAGTTCAGGAACACTGAAGGAAAATTTGTGCTTCAGAATGACGAACAGCTATCTCATTTGATGCCATGGGAGGTCTGCGCGGGCAAGACTGTGGAGTCCCCAGCTGCTTCAGCTTAGTCTCCTTATTGTCTGGAAAGGTACTCCATAGGTTCCCAGGGGACCTCAGTCTGACATCTCGTATAAAAGGCCTGTTCTTTCTGGGACCACCATGTTACCTCACTTTGGTGCTGGTGGGGGACTCTGAATTGCACGACAACTATCTTAGAGATTAAAAAGATCCTAGGAGACACATTTGGCTCTTGTGGAAGCTCGTGGAGCTTCACTGGTATAAATGGACTAAATTGAGGGATAAGGTAAAACCACAGGCTGAATGGACTCAGTCTTTCTTCTCCCTTCCCTCTTTTTTTTTTTTTTTTTTTTTTTTTCCATAATGTTCCAAAGAAGATGTGTTTTAACTACCAATTACGGTTAAAATGTTCCATGTGGCTAGATCAAATTCACCTGACAGCCAAATGGACAACTGGCAAAATTCAAGCAAAGTAGCAAAGGTCTATGAGCAATAATGTGGACTAGTGTCACTGGAAAGGTGTCCTGTTGTGTCAGTGCCGTGAAACAGCCAGGTAACAGGCTTTGTCTCCCACTTCCCATGGAAAGCAATCCTGAGTTTTCATGCATGTTGTATTTTGTTTGCCTATGGGTATTATGCACAGATAGTTAGGAAAAAGATTCACGTAATTTGCAGGCTGGATTGATGGATTTGCTGGCATCAAATGCCACAGAGAACTCCCTGAATTAACTGGAGGTGGCAGTAAGATATAGGACATCCAGCATTCAAGTATATGATTCTCAGGAATGAGAAGCTGTCATGAATTTCAGCTCTTTCTTTAGATTCAAGCCAAATTCTTAAGCAAATCAATGTGGCATGAGCTGCAGAAAGTATTTCATTACTTTCTTGCTGCCTGTTTGGGGTGACCTGTGCTCCAAGAGGAAGTCTCATCAGGGGGACTGAAGTTTCTTTCTGGCAATGGTTGGTGAGAGCTGAGTGGCATTTTTCTCCTTTGCTCTCTCCTAAAAGATTTTGCTTTGGAGGGTGCTCTGTCCAACAGAACTGTAATTACACTCAGGTTTACTATGGTTCATACAAAGCAAATCCTAAAGACATACAGATGTGTCAGAAGAAATCCAGACTACAGTGCCTCAGGAGCCTCAGCAGCTTGTTCTTGGTCAGTACAGGAGCTAAGTGGTTTGACTTTGGTGAGCTGCTGCCCTTTTGTTCTCTTGCTGTTGCCCTTCAGCATATTATTTTTTTTTATTGGAGTACAGTTCATCATCATTTCCAGGCTATTAAAGAGAACTGCTAAAATGCGAATACATGAATAAAATGTGGCACAGTTTGCCACATTTTGTGGGAATTTTGCTTGGGTTGCACTTGTAGCTCTGTAGCTCTGTACCAGTTTGACTAGTGCAAAAACCCATAGAAAGCTCATTTTAAGTTTGATTGCTTCAGATATTCAGAAAAAGTGAATTCATAAATAGTGTGCATTACCAGCGTTTGCGCACATTGTGTTTTACCCTGGAACATGTTCCTATGTAGATTTCCTAGCCCCTAAATTAGGATTATCTAGCCTAACATTCTGCATAACAAGACCAGTGGTGCCTGTACGGAGTCCACTATCTTGCAACTGAAGTAGACATCATCTTTTTACAGACATCCAGGCTTGATTTTAAAGCATCAAGTGTCATGGCATATTCCAGGGTGAGCAACTCCAATGGCTAATTACCCACGCTGTTAAAAATGTGTCTTGTCTCCAGTTTGAATTTTGCTGATTTCAGCTTCCAGGCACTGCATCTCTGCATATGAAATGTGAAACTCTCTCGTTGTTGATTACTGATGCAGCTAACCCGAGCAGGGAAAGGAAACCGTTCTCTGCGGTCGGTGAGTAGGGCAGGCAGAAGGGTGTTAGTGTTCCTGCCTTTCTGCATGGGCAATTATGAAAGATGCCACGCAACTTTTAAAGCACTAAAAGGAAAAGCCCTTCCAGGAAGTGGCAGGGACAATAGGAGAGGCCTGATTTAAAATAAATACATACTTTCAGCCTAACATACAGTAACTGAAAGGCTAGAAAGCAAGTGTTTATTGCTAAATTCCAGGAAATTATAAACCTTTGCTCCTCTTCCTCCCTCATTTGGAAACTCAGGATGATCTTAGGAGAAAGCCCACATGATTTCTTTGTATTAATTCATATAATATGAGCTTTTCTATATGATCTTCAGATAACATGAATATTATATATCAATTATGTATATAATATGAATATATTTATATTACATAGATGAATATGTTTCCTCTGGTGACCTACAAAATATGTAGAACTTCAGAATAAAAAGGCCAGTGCCTGTTCCTTTGGGTCAGCAACTTCTTCTTCCTCAGTTTTGCGCTAAAATTAATTTTACTGCCCTGCCTGGCTCTCTCATGTGGCTGCTGTGTCTCCCCACCTATTTTTTACTTATTACCAAGGCTTAGCAGTTCCAGGAGTGATATTATACAGCTTGTCTGGGAAATCTCAATGCAGATGGAAGCTGGCTGCTATGTGTGTTACTGTTGGCAATGACTATATTCTTAGAACAATATTATAAATATATATATTTTTTAATCTAGGAAAAACAGATTGATGCTTCACCTGTGTTGTGAGTCACAGTCAGATTTTACCTGTGAATGTAGTTAATTAGATACTTCAAAGGCAGTGGCCAGACCAAGTTGAAAACATCCAAAGTGCACATTCTGATGGGGAGAAATTAGAGATCACTTCCAATAATGGAGTTTAAGATTAAAAACCTCTAGAATACTTTGGAAAGTGCCTGTGGGCACCTGACCAAATGCTTTGGGAGCGCTGTGAAATGGCACCTTCCTAGGAAAGGATCTCTGGGAAATGTCACATCAGGGCCTTCTCCATCTCTCTCTATCATCATTTGCCACGGCCTGCAACAGAGCTAAGGAAAGGAAGGGAAAGAGAAAGAGGGAAAGAGAAATGGAAAGGGAAAGGGAAAGGGAAAGGGAAAGGGAAAGAGAAAGAGAAAGGGAAAGGAAAAGGGAAAGGGAAAACCAATGGGAATGGGAATGGAAACCAGAAAGGCAAAGGCAGGTACTACAAAAAAATTCTACCAGAAGAAAGGGAATGTATATGGTGCTGCAAGGTACAGTCTGCAATATTAAAAGGAAACATGCTGTTATAAAACTTCTTTGAAACATTGTTCTGGGTACTTCAGAAACGAGGGAGAGGGGAATTAAAAATCGTGAATAAAAGGAGAGAAAGGAAGAAAGGAAGACAAAAGAGGAAAATTTTGAGGGCAGAAAAATGGAAGGACACGGACCAAGTTAGGAAGAATCATTCCCCACTGCATATTCTCCAACTGAGCCCATGAATATGCAAGTGAATATCTGAGAAAACATTATTACTGACACAGATTCCCTTCCACAGCATATTTGTATGGCCATGTGTATGAATAATTGCATTAGTAAGGCGATAAGTCTGGTTCCCATATTTTACATGCATCTATATTTTATCTGTGGCCATGCTTTGCACTCTAATTATATGGTGCTGGAAACACGTATTTGTCTTGCTTCTTTCCAGCATGAACAAGACCTTTTTTCCAGCTGACCCAATGCCTAGAAGAAATTAGAGCGAGAATAAAAGGCATCAAGCTAAGTCTGGACAGGACGTGGCAAAAAGAAAGTAGTTTAGGGAACTGATCGAGATCGTGAGCCATTGCTTGGGTCATCTGCCACATGGAAGGTCTCAGAGTACTGGCAGTTTGTGTAGCTGCATAGCAACATTCGCTTTCTTCTCTCTCATCTCCTGCCCTTTTCTTTGCGATGCAAGCCTAGCTAACGGAGCTGAAGATGGGTGAACACATAAACAAGAAAACACAGCTACATCCCCTGGCATCCTGCATCCTGCCTGGGGAGAACAAGACGCGAGCACGTGGTGCTAGCGCTCTATCTGGCTCTCGCATTCGGCACTAGCCACAGCATCAGGGCTGCTCCTGACTTGCAAGTCTCCAGGGACTGACTGACTGCAACACTGTCCTTTCTCCAGACCCTTTTCTGGGATAGCTGTGATCACCTCTCTGACAGCTAATATAGTTAAGTGGAAAGTTCTTGAGAATCTGGCCAAGTGTGTGCCTCCTGAGTTCCTCCGGATTTTGGAAGCGTCACCTATCCTGCTTTGAGATCAGAATAAGCCCTTGCTAATATTTAACTCAGGGCAAATGGATCTTTGAAGATATCTTGTAACAAGGATGAATTCAGTACTAAGCAGAAGGCTAGCTCTTTAGTACTTAAATATCACTTAAGCCTTATCTGAAGACTTAAATGAGACTTATTTGGTATATGATCTTGGTCTGGCCTCGGCACAAGGGTGATTTTCACCCAAGATGAAATACTGAGGGGCTGACAACATCCTTTGGAAGACAACCAGCAAGAAGTCATTACTCTTGGGATAGCAGTGAACTCCAGGAGAGTCAGAGAAATATTTCCTTCTTAGGCAGAAGGCAGTGTCATATGAAGTGACTAATACAAGTGCTAGGTTTATGGGCAATGCTAAGATAGTGAGAATAACTGAAAGATATTTTGCTTACACTCAATAAGCAACATCTTCACAGTTTTGAATAATGTTAATGTCTGCTCCTTACTTATGGTTTAAATTGTTTTCACAAACCATTAAAGTCAAAATGATGAAACTGCACCATCCTGTAGGGCACATCTATTTATACAGTGGATGTGCCCTCTACCAATAAGGATATTTTAAAAGGAAAATATATTATCCAAGTGTTTTTCAGCTGCATTCTGCAGTCCTGTGCACTTGACTATAATCATAGAGAGCTATACCAGCCTCTGGGTAACATTTTTTAGCAATTTGGAAAAGATTTATGTGTGTGTTGCTGTGCTAAATGCCATTCTTTGAGTAAGCACAGAGCACTGAAACTTTCTTTTGAGGAGTGAAGGAGGGGGAGGTAAAATGAGAGCAGCTTATACAAAACTTGAGAAGCTGAAAAGCAATTTTATTAAAATTTGACTGAAAGAGTGTTCTCTGGCATGCCTGAAGTTGACGTTTTCAAATTACATAGGTGCATGCAGGGGAGGAGGAAGTTTGGTTTGTTTTTCTGTTGATTTTTTAAGACTATTAATACCTGATCCTGCAAGCAACCAGTAGAGCACTGCACTGGTTTAAGGGAGGGAGGCCTTCTGCAGCTGGCAGGGGACTGCTACAGTGAGGGAGTCCCTTTACAGCTGTTTCTTGAGACTGCAGCCTTGAATTTGCAATGTTAGTTGAGAATGTTTCTAGTCATTTAGAAACCTGGTTCTTCCTTACATATGGCTGCTCTTCATCACCCTGGGAATATAAAATGGATTTTAAGTGAGCTTAAGTGTAACTTATGACCATTAGAAAGCACTTCTGTATCCTGCAGCAATTTAAAGCCTTGGGGTAAGTGAGAATCTGGATCCTCAATGTATAAATTATGGCCAATCTGACTGAAAATTAATTGAAGTTTTTTAATTGTATAATGCTACCGCTAAACCAACCTGAATAAGTTGGTTATGTTCAATTCAATATAGCAATTATATTCATTAGAGCTCCTTAAGCTGTATGGTAATCTCCAGGTTTCAATGTTTTGCTTTGTAAATATTTGAGCATTTTACAGATACAGATTCAGAGATCGGGTTGTTCTGTCCTTTTCACCATTACAAAGTTCCTGGGAAAAGACTTAGCACATGAGATCAGTACAGAAAATATGTTCTAGTCCATTGTTCCGTTTCATATTCACTCTGCTACTTTAAATAATACATCACAGGACACTTTATAGTCAGAGTTTTTGGCAATTAAATTAAACTTTTCAGTGTTTGTTCCTTGGGTATTAACTTATTTTGATTAATCATCTCACCCCTAATGCCAGTTATGGTCTGTTTGTTACCACTGAGCCCTCGGTTGGCACTGATGGCACTTGAATAAATCATTTCTTCCAGGCTGTGTTCCATGCAGCTTACCTTTAAAGTAGCAGGAATTTAATCTATACTCCTTTCTGGTTATCAAGGCAGCAAAAATACATAATAATTCTTGGCATCTTTATGAAAACAAATAAGTCAAAAATAATTGAACATGTTTCTCTTTGTTCTTGTGTCTCTGACAACAGCACTGTGCCTGAAAAAGGAGGCAGAAAAACACTGCGGGTATTAAACATATTGAGTATCCCATTTTATTTCAGAATCTCTTCAGCTGCTCCTATCACTAGTAGTTTTTATACTACATCAGAGTTAATCTAGCCATATAGTAAATACTCGCAATACAAAATCAACATATATTTTGTTGTTTTGCTATTCTTATTTCCTTTAAATATTGTTCCTTTCTCTCTGAACAGACACCGTCTGTCATCATGATTGCTACTGAGAGAACATCTTAAAAGAGGAAAGTTTTTCTTCCATTGCTTTTTTTGATTTATATTTGCTGAAAGATTTTAATATTCACTGGCATAATATTGCAAAGCCCCTTGTGAAATCCTGTATTCTGTAGTCTCCCATTAAGAGCAATGTCTAATTAAGAACCAAAGCCTGCAGGATGAACTCTCTGGGAGCAAATGACTAATTCTTGATGGCAGAACTGTGGTTTTAGTCCATTGCCAGCATCTTGAGAACGGGTCGATGTTGGAAGCTGCTCCCAGGGGTCCTTCCGAGCTGTTTCGCGAAGCACAGGCATGGGCAAAGCAGAGTAGGCAGATGCTCCCACTCACCGAGGCAGAGAGGCTTGTGGATGTGCAGACCAGTAGGGGGAGATGAGGGGATGTCTTTCCACTTTTGGGAACCCTTGGCACTGCTGCCTGCCTTAAATACATCAATTCCTTCTGCACTGAGGCCTTCTGACTGCACAAACTTGCAGTGTTTAATTAAAGCTAGCATTTTAAACACTTTTAGGCAAACCAGTGCAGTGCTCTACTGGATACATAGGCTGAATTTAACCTGTGGCTTGCACCAGTGAATTTATAGGGACAAGCTACTCCTGCAGGTCCACTTTTAAACTGATGCAAATTTGTCCTCGCTGTTGGGTTTGCCTGGGCTGCTGGCCCTGCAGCTGGACGCAGTAGGGCTCCTTGGCAACTGGGGTCATGGCCCAGCTGTGCAGGAGCTAAGGCTTGGCTAATTTCCTCTAACAGCAGATGTGTCAGGCAGCACCACCAGTTGCTCTTGGCAGTCTGCTTTGCCATTTGGCTGTAGTTTTGCTTCTCTCTCTTGCTTTTCATTCTTGTTTGCTTAGTCTTGATCTCTGGATCCTGTCTCCTTTGTGTTAGGTTCCTGCACCTCGCCTCGTTCCAGCCTGACTCACCTTATAAAAGGGACTCTTTGGTTTCCAAACTTTTCACTCTATGGCTTTCTGACTATGCTTTTCAGTTTGATATGACTCTTTGTGGCTTCAGTGTCTTGACTTCTTTTGGCTTCAGTACTTGGCTCCAAACTTAATTCTAACTTTCCCTTCGACTTTAGGTCTAGTAAGGTAGGTAGTTTGGTGAAAGTGCTTGTCCCTTACAAGATCTGAAACTGCAGTGTGGGAAACCCACAGTACCTGATTTCTCGGTGGTATTGGAAAGGGGGCAGATCTGGAAGCCCCTTGCATGATTGCTCGTGAGCCTGTGTGCTCCTTGCGGCTGCTGACATGAGTCATAGGTCAGTTTTAACTTGATGTCTTAACCTGAGTGCAGATATTCCTGTGCAGCCTTAGGTGACCACAGTTACTCTTCTTTTGTACTGAAACTTATTGTAAGCAAGCCAGTCTTCTTGTAGGGGGTATCACTTTTTCTAAGGTGCAAGGTTTTTTTCTTGCACTTGTGTACTTTTCAAATACTATCTGTTGACTCTTTTTAAGTATCAGTCAAGCTCTGTATTACTGTGCATGGCACCACTTGTTACTGTTTTCCATATTGATTCCAGATCTGGGAATTTGGAATTAAGCTGCATTTCGTCTCTGGCATTCCTGATGCCATTGCTTTCATCTTATTATAACACAATCCATTTTGGTATCATCCTCCCAATGACTCTGCAGAATTATCTATTTTTCTTTGTTTTTTTTAAACCAAGCAGAGTATCATTAACAGTGTAATCTGCTTCAGTAATTCTGCTGAAAACTTCAGGACCAAATCCAGAACCTGTATAAATAGCTGAAGCAAATGCCAAACAGCTGCGTACAAGGGAAAAATCTGCAAAACTCTAGAGAGGCTGACCATGCAACAGGTTAAGTGCCAGCAGCAGATGCATGAAGACCTCACATGGGGAAGCAAGAGAACACATTTGGTGATGGATTATATGGCTGTGTTTTCCCATTTGAACTTTCTATCCCATTGCAAGTGTAAGCAGAAAGTGTTCCAATGATGCAAGGAAGTGTTATTTACTGCAGGCTCTTTATCTGGCTCCCTCTTGTGTACTGAGGTAGAATAAGTGCAGGAAACATTTTGTCAGGAAAATCCGCAGATGATGCCCCTTGCCCTTGACAAGGGCAGTTTAAATTGGTGTGCGGTGCTTTGCATAGGCTCTCTACACTGGAGCGAATTTCTGCTCTTAGGCTCTGGATATGATGGAACCAAATGGCATGTGCAGAACTGATAAATTATTTGGCTTTCCAATATTAGTGTACGGTGCTCTTGATGAATCAACGAGCTGTTCTCAATTCTGCTTGCCTTCACTTGCAATCAGATTTATTTTTGTCTGATGTAGATGAATTTAAGTCTTTTGGAAGTTTCAGGTCCTTGTGGTCAGCACTGTGAATTTCAGTCTTGGGTTGTAATAGAGTATCTATTGCATTACTGAGCCTCTCTCAAGAAGCACTATTGGCATAGGATAATATGTGGCATAGTTGTCTTGTAGACAACTATGTTATAGACATTATGATCTATGCGGTAGACTTAGATACACAGATGTTAAGAAGCCTCACTAACTTTTGTTTTGAAAGGAAGTAAACTGAAACAACTACAAATCTCTCTTTAAAGAAAAATTGGGGAAATAATCAGCTAAGACAGCACCAATATCCAGACTAACCTCATTGCACATATTTTCCATGCAGCCATCATGAACCATCATACTCAAGATGGCTACATAATGAGCCATCATACTCAGGAGCACTCTCAAACTTGCCTTTAATTCCAAGATACTGTCAAACTTACATTAATTTTATGTGAAGCCAGAACTTCCAGGGGCTAAAAGCATGCAGGACAGACTCCCTGTAGTTATAGCAATCTTTCTTCTAATAATAATAGTTAAAATTTAAAATGCTATTTCTTATAATCAATACATCTAAACAGTACTTAATTGGCTGAGTCACTGTGCAAACATATGGTTACATTTCTAGAGAATAATCTTCACCTTGCTGTGAAATAAAGTCTGGACAACTTGATCACTATTTTTTCGTGGGACCTATGGCAAAGCTTGGAATCTGTTAGTCTGTGCATTTTTATGAAATACTGACTTAAAATGACTGTCTTCTCATTTTATGGGCATTTATTCCTCCTTCCATTTCAGCTGGATGCTGTTGCTTTCTGAAGATGCTATGTGCTTAAAAGAATTGTCATGTTTTAGCTAAAATGGAAAACAATCACTCATCTGAAGCAAAGAGCTGGGGGCTTATTTTACACTTTAAACAATTCTCTCACCTCTCCCTTAAGCCCCTAGTTCTCATAGACCCTGTCTCCAAAATCTGTGATCAGAAGCAATGCTCTTCAGAAGATCAGAGCTTCCAATTTATCATGCTGGGCACATGTTCCACCAGGAGATGAAATGACTAATGATGCTACTAAGGATTTGTGATTCAAGAAGTCAAATGTGTTAGATTTTTCCCAGAAATCCACAGACTGTGTTCTTTCCATTCAAAGAGGTGATCTTCATTTTCTCCTCTTACTGTTAAGTGAGAAAAAGGAATCTAACTGGATTCAGATCCCATGCAAAAGAGATTGCTCTATGGGAAAAAAGAGGTCTTTGTGAGAAAAAGCTGTTGTGCCACCTGTGCAGATGGAGGAAAAGTACAGATTTAAGTAGTAAGGAATAGTTATTTCACAACCTTTACTACTAGCATAGATCTGAAATAAAGAATTTTTCTATTCTATCATTATTACAAGAAACAAAGGAGGAGGAGTTCTATGATATTCCTCTTCATCCTTTCCCCTTCTCACAGCAAGGATAAGGAATTTGCAAATGCTACTGAAACAAATCATGAGGTCAAGATTGCACCACACCATGATAGAGCAGTCATGAGGTCTTATTCCTGTGATCTCGGCCATTTTGATCTTGAAAAAATGGGATGATATTTGGCATTAGTCTTAAGAAAAGGTCTTTGTCTTAAGAAAAGATATTCTGAAAACTTCTAAAGAAAAAATTACCTGAAATGGGGATTCTACCTTGGAAAGGAAGACTAAATGCATAAACAAGACCCTCCACAAGATAAAATGCAAGAACTACTTAACCTGGTTAGTGTTTTGTGATTACAAATTTAGAAGCAAAGAAGGATGGTTTTATAAAATGTCCTAAGGTGCAACTTCCAGAATTACTACAAACATGCTGGAGTTATAACACTGAATGTCCTTATATATCAGCAACAATAATCATTCTTTCTTGCTAAAAGGTCAGAGCTAAAGTCTTGTCCTGTGACTAATGGGGGAACAAACGCAAGCCCGAGAGACCCGGAGTCTCTATTATTGCAGCCTATCAAGAATCCAGATGACTCATGCAAACAGCCTGCAGTCACAGAAGAACAGATCCAAACTGGTCCTCCGTGTCTCATGAAGCTGTGGCCCATAAGGTGTTTGCAATACCTGAATTGACTGGCCATACCGCATTCCTAACACGCTGCTTCTCCTTCCCTGTCCGAGCACCAAGTGCCGCTAAACAGTGCCTCCCGGCAGCAGCCTTACTGCTTCAGTTAAATACCCTAACATATAGGGAGTCTTACATATACTTGTCATGGGCTCCCAAATTTATTTGGGCATATGTAAAACACCATGTTTGAGCACCAGCTTTGTTTTCTGTTTTTGTGTTACCGTCAAGCATAGGAATCTCTGTTGGGAATTCAGTTTTGCTTCCCAACTAGCTCATGGGGCAGGAGGATGGTTGCACCACGACTGTCTGGATGAGCTGAAAACTCGTGCTGCTGTACTGAACGGCCGTCCCATATAACGTCTTCTCACGTTCAGAGAAAATACCGCAAGGACAGCCAGAAAATAGTCCTTTAAAAATGTCAGGCAAATCAAAGCCAAGAGTGTGTGTCATAACTACATTATTTCCTTTGTGTTTTTAACTATAATATCTGCACAACAAGCAACTTGTCCATCAGCCTGGAGGGAAATGGGAAGCTAGGCAAGGTGTCTTGACTCTTGGCTTGTCAACACAAAAGTTATTCAACAACAACTCTGCGAACATCCCTCCTCTTAGAAGAGGTGTGCCCTCTTCCTCTCCGATCGAACTCACGGAGTGTTAAACTGGACCGGAGCAGCTCGCCCTTGTTCTGGAAACTAGTCACGAAACTGGCCAGGGACAGCTGGCTCCTCCCGGACAGCCGCGAGCGCAAAGGAGCCCTGACCGACATCCACGCTGTCCGCGACGGCGGGGCCCCCGTGGCAGATGTAATCTGCTTTCCCCATCCCGAGAGAGGCGCCGAGCCCAGCTGCCCCCCGGCAGGCGGCGGCGCGGCGAGGCCGGGCCGGGGGAGACCCCCGCCAGGCCTCCGCGGCGGCATCGCCTCGACGGAGCCCAGCTCCCGTCAGGAGCAGCGCAGCGCAGCGCAGCGCAGCGCAGCGCAGCGCAGCGCAGCGCAGCGCAGCGCAGCGCAGCGCAGCGCAGCGCAGCGCTGCCCGGCCCCGGCCCCGGCCCCGGCCCCGGCCCCGGCCCCGCGCACCTGGGCGGCGCTGCGGCGGGCGGGAGGCCGCTACCTGACAGTGATTGGCAGCGCGGCGCCAGCCAATGGCGTGGCGGGGGCGGGGCGCGGAGCCGGCGGGGCGGGGGGCTGCGCCGCGGAGCGTGTGCAGCGCGGCGGGGCCGCGGCCGGTGCCGGTGCCCGGAGCCGGAGCGAGTGAGGGGAGAGACCCTGCGGGGGGAGGGGGGGACGGAGCTAGGGCTAGGGCTAGGGCTAGGGCTAGTGCGGCGGCGGCAGCAGCTGCGGGAGGAGCCGGAGCAGCCAGCGCTGCGCTGTGGAGGAAGGAAGCGCAGGGCTGCTGCGTTTGCAACCTGGTTGTTACTGCTTTTCGGTTTATTTATTTATTTTTTTGCCACCGCTTTTTGACAGTTGTTTGTCGCCGTTGTTATTGTTTTTTTATTTATATTTATTTTTTTTTGATTGCGGGGGGAAAAAGCGAGCGATCTGACGATCTGAAACAACTGAGAGGCGTGATTGAAAGCAAGAAATAATTAACTGGAGGAGGAAGAGGAGGAGGAGGAGGAGGACGGGGGTGGAGGAAGAAGAAGGAGGAAAGCAGAGCGCGGCAGAGCGGCGCAGAGCGAGCGGCAGCGGGACGCGGTAACTTTGGCCACAGCGGAGGCGCCGGAGCCCCGGACTGCAGCAGCGGCCGCCGCCTCAGCCCTGTGCCTGCCCTGCGCGAGGGAGAGCCCTGCCGCCTCCCCGGCCGCCGGACATGTCGGAGCATAAGGCCATTGATCCTAAGTTATCGACGACGGACAGGGTGGTGAAAGGTGGGTGCCGTGCCGTTCCGTGCCGTGCCGTGCCGCGCCGCGCCGGCCCCCTCCTCACCGCGTCGTGCCGCCGCGGCCCCTGCCCTCCCCCGCCCCGGCAGGTACCGCCGGGCTGTGCGGTTCCCGGCGGTCGTTGGCGCGGGGCCGTTGGCGGTCGTTGGCGCGGGGCCGTTGGCGGTCGTTGGCGCGGGGCCGTTGGCGGTCGTTGGCGCGGGGCCGTTGGCGGCGGCTCGCGCCGCGGCGGTTGGAGGCGCGCGGCCGCGGCGGGCGGCTCGGCGCGGAGGCTCGCGCCGAGGCCCCGGTGGACGGTTTGCTCCTTCCCTCGCCGCCTTCCCTGCCTGCCCGACGCTACATTGCAGCATTTTCCCCCCCCACCCCCCTCCACACACACACACACCACCCCCGCCGCCGCCTTGAAGGCGCTGCACAGGGCTCGCTTGAGAGAGAGGGGGAGCCCCAGCTTCCTCACTCGCCCGAGTGCCCGAGGGAGAGGGGGGCAGGGCTCGGCCCCCTCCCCCAGCCTGGCTGCTCCTCCGGGTATCCCCCCTTTCTCCTCCTCCTCCGGACTGCGCTCCCCCGAGCCGTCCCCCGCCGGCTCCGCCGCCGCTCGTCACCGCCTTTCGCGTGCACCCCGCCTGCACCAGGATGCCTGGAAACCTCCGCGCGCCGCCAGCCGGGGCTCCCCTGCGCTGCGCTGCGCCCGCCGTGCCCAGATGCGGCGGGGCTGCGGAGCCGGGGGGCCGGGCACGCGTGTGCCTGGCGCCGCGCGGCCAGCGCGGGGCAGGGCGGCGAGCGCCGCCGCCTCCGCCCTCGCCGCCTCTTACTTGCGGTTTGGCCTGGTCGGATGTGAAGTTATCCGGCAGGCGTACTGCGTGCGGGCGCGGATGTGCGGGGCCGGGGCGGGGGGGGCCGGGCACACACCCGCCTCTGCTCCCTGATTTGGCTCTGTTTAAAAGGTATGTGTTTGCTGTGAGCTGCAGTCATACAAACAAATTTTAGTTCAGATTAACAACACGTTGTGCCCTGCGGTAAATACCGAGGTCTCATTTATTTGGGTAATGCCTGATTTGAATTGTACGTGAGCGTTTCTCAGTACATGGGAGGTAGGTATATTTAGTGGGCTTTTTTTTCTTCTGCGCTAGCCATATAGCTTGATACACTTAGATACAAGGTATTTCATCCAGTTAGCTTGTAACCAGCTTACAAATACAGTTTTTTTTATGCTGCAAGACACAACTCCCAGATGCAGTATGTGTCCTTCCAGAATCCAGGAAACTGGAAATAAAAATGGCCTTGGAATATGTACGCTTTTGTGTCTATGTGTGTATATGCCAAAACCGAACACTTATTGTAAATATTGTTCAGAAAAGGGTATTATTTATATTTGTGTGTTTATATTTACCTTTGCCTTTGTATGCCTTCCTCATTCTTTGTTTTTTTTTTCTTTCCAAATGAAATTTCAGATCTGCATATGTAGTAAGAAAAGCAGTAACAGGCCAAGTTGTTTTTTTTTCTTTCTCTCTCTCTTTTTTTTAAAATGACTTAGGAATTTGCCTGTATGCCTTCTAATACCTGGAATATTTATTGCTCATTTAAGTAGTCAGCCTGTTGTATCTCACTAAGAATATATCTCACTAAGAATAGGCTTCAGAAGCCTGAACAGCTGGGTGATGATGCTTTTCTTCTGCAGGTATAAAATGGCCATCATATTGAAAAGATTTTCTTGTGATAATGAGTTGGGTGACTTTTTTTGTCTAACCTCATCCCAGAACAATCAAATGGCCTGATCTTTGCTGTGGCAAGACTTCCTTTGACTTGGGTAGATGTTTTGCCTGAGTACAAACTGCTGCAGAAGTTGACCTATTATTTCTAGTTACAAAACCTTTAGTGGTTTCAATGCATCTTAATGTGCTTTATCGGTAATTGCTTGTGTGCTAATATATATAAAATCTCAAAACATAATTTTAAGAAATTTTACCAGTATGTATAGTTAGATAATTTTATAGAGTAATTAAAACAAAAATCAGCTTTCCTAGGCAGATTTAAGTTATTGAAGGAATGAACAAATCAGAACATACATGCTGCTTAGGTGTGTGTTTGTTTATTCAACTCACCTGGTAACTGTTGGCTCTTTATATAAGTGCTTCCCAGAAAGCTTGAAATTTGTTTAACCAGTTCATTCTTTTCTTAAATATTGAAATCCTATTAAGGTCATTAAAGCAGCACTTGTAAGGAGTAACATACAGTAAACTGACTCTTAATGGGACTATTCTTTTATGTATTGTAGACACTTTTACATTGCCTTCCTGTATATGCTTTTTTTGCTATTGGGAAACTCAACAAGAAAACAATTGGTAGTAATAAGAGATAGAAAAAGTTATGTTCCGAGTTCATTCAGTAGTCAAAACTGTTGTTTCTTCTCTGTAGGACATTACTTGTATCTTCTTGAGATGAGCAACTAAAATAGGCTTGCAATGTTAAAAATAATACATAATTTAAAAAATCAGCACTCTGTAAGCACCCATGTAAATAGCTAGTGAACCTTGATAGTTCAGAGAGGGAAACCAAAGTTTCTGAATTTGGTGAGATATAACCTGTGAAAATAACTTCTTATTTTTTAAGTAACAATATAATTTGGAACCACATTCGGAGAGGAAATAATAATTTTAACATATGGATGTAGGCTCTGAATTTAAATTGTAATTATTTTACTATTTGAGAGCTTTCTTTTACTGCAGATTTGGTCATGTATCTGTCTAAACCAAACAACCCTCCTTTCCCCCTGCAAATCCTGTCATTTTGCTGGTGCGTGACAGGAGATGTCTCCTTCTAACAACAATTGTGGGCTGGCTCTGAAAATCGTGGCTAAGCACTGTTATGTAACTATTAGTGGAATGGGTTGGGGACGTTACAGTCCTAGCAATTTCATGAACATTGCTTGTGACTCTAAGCAGCCTGTTAGGTGGGTTGTGTGTTTTCTTTTTTAATTTTTTTAATTTTATTTTTTTATGTTGGAAAGAATCAAATATAACACAAAGTGGAATATATCTACAAATGAGAACTTTTTCTACTGCTTATTGAATCTTCTGAATTGTGCTTGAAGTGCTCTGAATCAAAAGTAAAACATCCTTTTCAGAGAAGAAGGGGAAAATGTCTCAGAAGCCGCTAATGCTCATAAGGTCTTGGCCTTCTCCCACCTCTGTTACGCAACTCTTGGATATTTACATTCAGTAGGTTATTGAGGGAAATTTAAATACAAACGGCTCTGAAATTATTATGCAATGAGCAGTGTAAAGAAGAAATTCAAGTCCCCCTCAATTACAAAATCTGTGCAATGTTATGGCTTTAGAAGCTAATTAACTCCTGGTAAAGTTGACAATACTATTTTTCTGGAGTTACAGGGAAAGAAGGGCCTCTATGTGAATCCAAAGGATCCAGTTCCAGCTAGAACAATATCTTTCTGGTTTGCTTTGGTTCTATCCTTAAGGTACTACACATGTTATGATGCAAACTAGATGGTTTACTTTTATTCTGTGGATGTTGATCCTGTAGAGGGACAATGATTTGAATAGTTCTGTTGACTGAAAATAAGATAACCTGTATGTTTGAAGACTTGCAGGATCAAGGCTTAGATCAACCTAATGTTGCAGAAAATGCTGACTTGGCAGATTTACAGGATGAAATTCCTTGCTTTGTTTTCAGCAGTATGATGCAGCCTTAACCTGGGCAGGCACCTTCATTTTACTTTGCTTTTGAGGTCTTATTCTCCTTCAAGATGGAGAAGGTTACTCCTTATTCACACTACTTTTAACTCCTGAGACTTGACGGCCACAATGTGGGTGGGTTGTTCTTGTGAAGGTGGGGATACCTGTCCAGGAAAAACTGGACTGAGAATACAAGCTCGTTCCTCAGAGGTCACAGAACAGCTGTTTGATGTCAACACCTTCAGGTCACTACTGACATTAGCAAGATTTGAACCCCACTGACCTGGAGGGAAAAGCTCTGTATCATGTTACTTGACCTCCTCAAAATATTAAGTGTTGCATTACCACCTTCTAGAAATACTGTTCTAAAGCACAGTAATCCTATATAAAAACTACAGAAGTGGACTGTAATAGTCATACAAAGAAATGAAGGCAGTGTTTCTTACTGTTAGTTTGGTACAGTGATTATTTTGATTCTTTTATATTGCTCAGGTGGTTATGTGCTTTTAGAGGGTTTTTGCTGTTTTTCTTTCAGAGGAAAATGTTCTAGAGTTCTAATGGGAAACCCATATCTCAGCTCTTCAGAATGGCTTCTGTTGTGGCTTTTGATTCTTGGTGTTGGTAATTGCCTTTTCTTTTGTGCATTGTGTGCTTAGGTGTACACAGTTAAATCAAGAGCTGACAACACCAAAAACTAGACACTAGTCTAATACATAATTCATATCTCTGAATTTCATACTGTGTCATTAATAATCTTTCAATGTGTAGTCTGTCAGTTGTTTGTAATATAATATGAATGTCAGTTTAAATGTCAGTTTTGTATTCAATATGTTAGTGATCAGTATTAGTTTCAGATTCATGAAAGGTGAAACTAGTGTCTATTGTCAATAATGGGAATAAGCAATGAGGTTCAGAGTTTTCATCTAGAGTCCAGGGAGATGTATATCCTCAGGAGAGTCTTTTGCTTCAGATTGGAATCCAGCGAGCCAGCATAGATGTATTGCAGAAGCCTGACTCTGCCTTACAGTGAATCAAATGTTATTTATTATTATTATTTTAGCATAGATATATTCTGCCTGTGCTAGGCTGGCTGTTCTTTGTGGTTTTCAGGTAATTGTGTGATGACCTAAATGTCAGTAATATTGGTGAATGTGGTATATATTTTTGTGTAATTTTAAGAATTAGGAAATATGGACCAGTATTACTTGAATATCTATAGCTGTGTAATGAGAGTACATTTAACAGGTATGTGCCTCTCTTCTGAGGATGCTGAAAGTTCAGGATCTGATGCTCATAACAGTAAGGAAGGAGCTGCTTAGTAGCTGCTTCTGTTGTTGTAGGAAAGCTAACACTATCTATTTTTGTTTTAATTAATTAAATTTATCCTTATAATATTTAGGAATGTACTCACTTGTTCTGAGGAAGCTTGCCTCTGTTTTAAGGGATGTTATCAAATATAGAAACCAACTTCAGCTATGTCAGGGAAATAGCACTGGTACAGCTGAGGATTATTTGCCCTACTCCGCTTCTGGCTTCATTTGGAGGGATGAATGTTCCTCCACCTCAGCTTTGTAATGAAGAAATCAAAGATCCCCTGGTACCATCACAAGGCAAATCATGTCATGCTGTAGCTCAGGACAGAAAAAAAAAATGGAATGTACTGGAAGAGTATTTATGTTGTTGCTTAACAAAAAATGAGGTTGACTTGCTCTTTTCTTGTATTTAACTGCTTTGTTCTTGCATCCCATAGTTAAAACTGACTTAATACCTGTAAAACTAGTGGATTCTATCAGTTGGATGTTGCTTTGGTATCGTAAGAAGTCTTTGTATGTTTCTTATGCTATGGATTTGTATGTGTGACTTGTGTGCAGCACTTGTAAATACTTGTGAATGAAGTAATGAGAAACTTTACAGTGCTTGATAGCTATGCTTGTATAATAAAGCTAGTGATTTATTTTGGTTGGTGAACTCACTGGTGAACTTACTTGTGGAAGATAGTTTTGGAAATAAGGCATTGATTGAAACAAATCTGTTGCTGTTTAGACATAGGGGAAAAAGTGTGCACTGAAAAATACCTTTCTTATGTAATTAGTGTTGCGCTATGTAGGTAGGAGACTTTTCTCATGCTCTGTGTTATGGAGTGGCTTGCTGAATGTACTGAGTCTCAGGACTGATAAAAGTTGAGGGAAGACATTGCCTTATCTGTGTTTTTAAAACCTTTTGTGTGTTTTGAATTCCATGTCAGCTAAAGCTGTCTTCTGTTATGTGCTCTTTTCAGTTCAGCCTAGCAAGACAGCTTGTGCTTTTGATACCATTGGTGGTGGTGAGAAACTTGAAAGGGGTGTTCATGCTGGATGTTACTGGCATTTAACTTAAGTGGAAAATGTGAGCCAGTTGAGGCAATTTTCCATGGGGGAATGTTGTACAGAGCAATTGTTTCCTATCTGCTGTCCATTCCCAGATTGAATGGTATCTACTTCCATTGTCTTGGCCTCCTTGGAGATGATAGATGCTGCAAGGCTATGCTTACTTTTCTGTGCATGTTGTGACAGGAAGATCAAATACAACATGTACTTTTCTCTTACTATATATTTATATAATTAATAATTATTATTTATAATATTTCTTATAATTTTTGTAGTTCCTTAACTTTCTTAACTCCTGGAGTCCTTCCTTTCTTGGTGTTTCTACAGGGAATTTTTGTCAAAAGTGATTTTAATGGGTGGTAATAACAAATGAGTACTTGTAGCTTATATACTCTGGATTTATTGTCTGGTTTTAGTTTCATTTATTTTGCTGGATAGCTGTTACTTAAAGTACAAAGCAGAATTGCAGTTTGGATTTGGTACTCCATTTGAATATGAATATTAATTCTTCCAAGGCTTTCCAGCAATGTTTAAGCAGCGTGTTGTTGGAGATGGTTCCTTCTTCATGGCTTTAAAGAGTGTGAGTGAAAATTCTTCTTTAGGAGTATTTAAGATACAAAGATACTGTTTTAGGCTTTCTTTATTTTATCAAATATGTCATAAAAGAAACCACAAATTTTTGAAGTAAAAGCCACTTTAAATAATCTTCATGAAAAGGTGCCGCCTTATATTCTTTTATATGTGGTTTCACAGTCAAGAGCATGTTGTAATTGGGTATCATTTCAATTCTTCAGCTGAACACTTGAATCATTTCCTGTTCTGATAATCAGTCTTCTGCCTTGACTTTCCCCTCTAAGAGATCATTTTATGGCTTCTCAGTCAACAATGGTGAAATGTATCATTCCAGTTCTCAAAAATACTTTGACATATGTGCAGCCTAGTTTATGTAAGTGTGGCTCATTAAGTAATCTATCTGCCTCTCAGGTTGTTGCTTCAGTTGTGTTATGTCTGGAGATTATGCTCAATTCAGATTCCTTTTTTTTTTTTTTTTTTTTTTAATATATAATTATTGAATGGAGGAAAAGATGGAAGAGCATATGTAGAGAAACACAGAGACGATATAAATGCACAGATAAATGCTGTGATGGCAAATTTAACTTTTAAAGATAAAAAACTGAACTACTTATTCCTACCCTATCTACTCCTCCCAGAAGTTAATACTATTGAAATAACACCTCCAAAGTAGTAGCTGCTTGACAGTCATTTACATGTATTTTAAACTGACTATGATACCTATTTTTATAAGCAAGGTTAGGCATGTTAACGTTGGCATGGCAACACTGCTGTGTGAGGAGAACATGACTATCTTATTTAAGATGTAATTAGGATGCCAGCACAAGTTCCAAGTAGATCCATTTATATGTGGAGTTGGAAGTGGAAAAAACAGAGTGGAAAGGCACCAAAAATGAAAAAATGAGGATGATATTTTATTTAGAAGTTAGTTCCTGGGTGTTTGTGGATGAGCATGTTGCGTGTGCCTAAGTCAAAAGACGTAGATGGCATTCTTTCCTTCTCTACTGTATTACATGAAGTTTTGGAAAACATTTAGTTTGAGGATTATCTAACAGCTAACCATCTTTTTACTTGGAAATAAAGTTTTACTGGATTTGTATTGCAGCCTCCTTTTGTTGGTCAGGTTTCTTTTAAAATATATATATATTTTTATGTATTGATATGCTTCATCTTCTGCTGTTGAAGTTTAATTTATAAATTTTTTTAAATGTTTTGTGCCTTCTTATTGATAACTATGTTGAACAGCACAAAGGCTGGCTGGAAGTTGTGATCTGGATGTGTGTACTCAGGAACACCAGAGCTTCCTTGAACCCAATGTCTTTCCTTTGACAGTGGGCCTCTTTAGGTGCTTAGGGAAGCATGTGAGAATGAAGGAAGTATATTTGTTATGACTCTTCCTCTGACTTGTCTTATTATTCTGCAGCCAGCTGCTGACTCTGTAGCTTTCTTCTCAGTGAATAGCTCTGCTACCAGTGTGCTGCTGCTGCTCAGGCTCTTCCCAACTTGTCACAGAAGGATGTCTCTATTCTGCAGTTCTGCTGCTGCTTGCAGGTTGCTTAGCAGTAATGCTGAAAACTCACAGCATGACTGTCACTTTTGATCATCTGGCTTGCAAAAAACTCTGAAAAGCTGGATAGATGGTGATGGTTATTGGTTAACTTGAGAAGACAGATTTCTTGAGAGACAGGATAAATACCCAGACTTCAGTGTCTTTGCAAAAAGACACAGAAGTTTAATTAACAAGGAAGAATGGATTTGATTAAATTGATGATACTTGCTTGAAAAAAAACTGAAGTTCACCACAAATGAGTAATTTTTAAAACCTCCGTCTTTAAACTTTGAAGGATGAAAAGTGAGGAACCTAGTCTGTGTAGAGATTACACAAATGCTTTGTGGCACTGTGATAAAAATATAGCTGCATGTATCTTAGCGATAGTAGCTGTTTTTCCATGATTCAGATAAGCATACATGGATTAATAGTTTGATGCATTATGGGAATTTCAAAAGGAAAAGTTCTGTAATGTGACAAAACACTGATTAATGGACACAAGTATAGGTATAATAATGCTACTGTATTACTTGTATTCTTTTTGTCCAGCCCATCTTTTGGAGGTATGCAACTCGGGCATTTTATTGCATCATAGTTGTGCCGGCCAAAATGCTTCTCTTGAGTTGTACAATGTAAACTGCTGGAGTGGAGCAAAAAAGGCAACAGGTTTGCCTAGCAAATTAAATTAAAAAGCTAAGGTAAAGTTACCTGACTACGTTGGTTAAAATCTCATGGAAAAAGTTGTACAACTAAACTGCAGTGGAGCACATTCTGCTGTAATATTGGCTCTGATGCTTGCTAGTTATACAAAAATATCAAGTCTACACTGTGTTGCCACAAAAAAAGGAAGTGTCCTTTGAACTTCTGTTTGGAATAGTGAAAATAGCATCTTAATAATGGGTTATGCAGATGTGATGTTGCAGACAGTCTTTAACATTCACTCCGGGTCTTGCCCAGAGTTAGTAATAGAATCCCAAGCTATATTTTTTTGGCCTAATTTAGTGTGTGACTAGGCTTTAATCTTTAAGCTTTTTGAGTGATCTGGTGAAAGTAAGCTGTAAAATTATGTTTGACTTGGTAGTGACAGTTAAGTAATTGTGTGGCTGGGTATAGTAAAGTTTCTGAATTGTTCATGTTTTGAAGTACCCATCGTTTGGAAAGAGATCCTTTGTGGTCCAGATAAACGGCCTAAAGTCAGAAAGGTGCATCATCTTCTGACGTATGTCACACTGCTGCGTTTGGTTATAAGAACACATCTAAAAATTACTTCTCTCAGTTGGGATGGAGATATGTTTTCCCTCTTGTTGTAAACCAATAATGTGTCAACTTGTGGGAGAGTTTTATTTTGTTTATTTAGTGCTTTTAACTTCAGCATTCAAAGCTTTCAGAGTACCTCTCTCCAGGGCCCAGCCCCATCTCATTTTGCTGTTTCTGGCTATTTTCTTAGACCTCTTGTATATATGGTTGCAATTCTATTATAAAACCTTCTTGTTTTTAGTTACAGCTTTTTGTCTACTTCTTGATTTTCTTGTTCTTTAGCTGCAGTGAAAGAATATTAAGAAGCTCTATTTGTTATTTGTTATCAGCACCCATCTTCACAGGGACCAAGCTGGGTACATGTTATATATGAATATGGTGGTCCTTCTGAAGTGTTTGGAATTCTTCTGGGAGTGTTATTCTGCGCTGAGGTGGAGAAACTTGTAAACTGGCTGCTAGATTTTTAAGGAAATTAGTGACTTTCCTAGTAGCTAAGAAAAACAGTACAGAAGCTTGTGACTTGTTTTTGGTTTATAATTCTGTACGTGTGTTTTTGGAGGCGAGGAACATGGCTAAAGAGGAATACTGTGTTTTCTTTAGAAATCAAACAAAATGACTTGGAGTAGTACATTCCTGATTTAGTGAAGATTTTCTGTGGGCATACTACTTTTCTGTTGCTTTCTCTCCAGTTGTCAAGCAATAAAGCTGTAGTATAGTTGTACTTGAAAATTCTTTTTTTCTGCATATGTACGTTTTTTCCACCTTCACCTTTTCTTTGCATTTGTATATTTAAATCTTTATGAAAAAAATGATTTAGTTCATGCAGAATACCATACAGAAAACAATTAAGAGCTTCTAGATGGGGAAAGCCATGCACCTGTTGACTTGAGGAAAAAGCTGCTTCATCGTCCACTTTTGACTTGAGATGTTGTTCTACTTGGCATACTTTTTCAACAACAAATTCAGAATTTCTTGACAATTTTCTGCTTTTATTACTCTAAGAACAATTTTAGTAACTTAATACCTTTCATCTAACATCTTTTTTAAGGAGTTGAGTATAACGGAGAACTTGAATGTACAACCATTGAAATAAGTTTTTCTATCCCTTGTCACAAAAACCAATCCATCAAAAGAATTTTTTTTAAAAATAAGCACAACAATTTATTTAATTTTTAGCCTTTTTCTACAAAGACTGCCAAGTTTGTTTGATGTAGATTACGATGGCCACACTGTGTCACAATCTCTGAAAAAGTGCAACTGGTTGTTAGCTACAATGATGAACAGCTGGAGTATTTTATGATAACAGCTGGGAACAATCTAGTTTTCTTCAATCTTTTTATTTATTGTTTCTTTCATGCCATTTTAAAATGAGAAAGAAAGATTATTGTATTTGTTCTTAACTTTACATTAGGGATTTCTTCCCAGGCAATGGTGGCAATTAGGTATCAAAGTATTGTATTACTGTTTGTGACTTGGGCTATTTCCCTTTGCAGGACCTGTTTTATAACCCACTGAAATCTGCAGGAGTTCGAATCTTTTCATCAACTTGAAAAAACTATGAATCAAGTATACATCCTATGATTTATAGCTTGGCCTTCCTTTTCGACACATGATTTTGTGTGTGTTAAACCACTTTGTTATAACTGATCTTAATGGATTAGGACAGTGTTAGCTCTTATTTTTAACCCTGAGTGAAGTGCACTTCTACTTTGTGGTGCTTTCATTTAGCAAGTGAAAGCTAACTTGTCTGTATGTGACTGTTTTTTCCAAGAAATATTATACTATTCTATTGTGTCTTGAGCTATTTAATCTAAAATGTTTTCCATATATGTTTGTGTTTTAGCATTGAAAAAACAAGTTTGATCCCTTCTCTTTTATATAAATATCTTTTTCCATGTTATGCTCCCATAGAAATGATTTTTCCTCAATAATGAACACAGCTGGGTTGCCTTAAATACAGGACTCTGCTTTGGTTAACTTATTTTTTGGCAAAATGAAGGAAGTCTTGATATTAAAATCATACCAATTGTACTAAAGATGTATACAGGATATCTTTGTAAAAGTGTATTTTCTTTCTTGAGAAACTTGCTTTTCTGTGTACACTTGGTTGAAGGAAAAGAGGGAAACAAGGTTGTGATGACTCATTGTCAGCAAAGCTATGCATCAACCCGTACTGGAAGGGAGCTTAATGGCAAAACAAGGTATATTGGACAGAGGAGGAGATTGGAAGGAAGATATAAAGGGCTCAATGGGCAAGAGTATGCATCTTCAGTGCAGTGAAGTGTTACATAGGGAATTCATATCTAATTTAGAAATCAAAAGCACCATAGCTGTGTTCAGTATACTTTGATAAGTTGCATTGGCTTCAATGAGTATCTTGGATTTTAGAGAGGTGTCTCGGTGAAATTAGCTCAAGGCAGCTTGACTTTTCCAACAAGTGATGCACTGACAAAGGCAGTTGGTGAAACTTTTAGTTGCTCATATACTTTGTGTGCAGAACACTAAATTGTGTTTTGATTGTCTATATGGTATTTTTTTAAGAGAAGTTTCTGAAGATAAACTGCTTATAGTTTCTGTTAACTGTAACAACTTTTAAACTGTTTGCCTTTATATTATTGGTAGTAAAGAGGGGAAAGGACTCCAAGAGGTTGTTTTAAGCGTACTAGATGAGGTTCCTTTTGAAAGAGAAAAAGGAAGAGTAAACTCCAAACCCAAATATTTCTGCTACAAATGGGGATGAACATGCTTTCACTTCAGTTGAGAGATTAATGTTAGCTTCTGGGGAGCTGACTACCTTAGCCAGGTATATTTTCTCTTTGTTGTTTTACCTTTTTTTTCCACACTCCACTGTAGGAATAGCATATCCATATTTTTTATGAACAATATATTAAAGTATCCTTCTCCGTGACTATAAGCTTAAAAAGTATGAGCTTTGCCAATGTAAGCAGGAATAGATTATTTGACTTTCTTGTTTGGAGGTAAAATTTTCTGTGTGAAATCTAAAGGTAAATGCAAAAGTTCCTTTTTACATGTAAAGGACTTGCACATTAGGGAATACTACACCTCTAGTCTCTTTAATAAGGTACCGCTACTTCCCTAGAGCCCTGAAACTCAGGTGGCACTTCTGACATGTAAATAGTGTTTGCTGTTTACCACATAGAAGACAAGGGATATTGCTGTCATTAAAGTTTTAAGCATAGATAACTTTTTGTGCAATGCTAATTTCTTATCTTCTATCCTACTTCCATTGACAGTACTTTGCTGTAGGATATTGTTTGTTTAACCTAGACTCATCTTAGAAGCACTGCTAGTTAACAAGCTTCTCCGTAGGTACCTTTTTGGTTATAATCCAGTTGACATGGTTTTTGAATGTGCTCTAGACTGTCCTCTCCCTTGCCCTAGCTGCAAGGTTGTTGAAGTAGAAAAGATTTTTATAGATGATCTTAGAGAATTCTATGGTCATCTTTTACTGAACTCTTGGAAATTGTTTATGAAATCCACAGGCCTTTCAACTAAGTATGAAACACAGAAATCTTTCTCTCTTTAAAATGAAGGGCTGTGTCTGACAGTAAGATATTCCACAAGAAGAATGGTTTGTGTAATTATGAGGCTCCACCATGAAAATACTCATTCTGAAGTAGCACCAAGAAATGTTGCAATGGGAAATGTCTTTTTATTAATTGATATACCCTTATGTAGATAGTAGTGTTGCTGGCAAAACACCTGCATGGATTACTCTTGATGAGTGTCAGAACTTTCTGAGCCATATGTAGCTCCAGATATTAGTACACCTTGAATACGGAGAGAGAAACTATGGCTGTTGTACTTTGTTTTGGCCAACTGTAAGAACAATGGAAGTGGCTTTTGTATGCATCTTTCATGGACATTACCAAGGCTTCTCACAAGACCATCAGAAAGGTCCATTTTCTAATTATTGCAAAGAAGTGGTTATTTTCTGCAGTCTTTGGTTCATCTGATCTTTTCATGAAGATTAAAACTCCAAGTGATGGTAATCAGTTAAAAAGCTTTGAAATTTGTAGTGATGATAAATGGGTTTGTCTTTCAGTTCTAAAGCTCTCTGGCATATTGTTTTCTCTGCTGCTTTCTCATGCTTTTTTTTCTTTTTAATTTCCCTCTAAAAGTGTACGTTGCCCTGCAAGGCTGGCTGGAAAACACCTAAATATTGCATATGTGAAAGTGAAATCAAACTTGTAATGAGAGGATCTCTTGATACATGTGACGGGGAATAAAAATAAGCTTTTGTAAGAGTCTAAATGTGACACAAACATGCTGACTGTTTCAGAAGAGTTAGAACTACCAGTCTTGAGCAAGTTCTGTAGCTTGAGATCACCTTCATGAATTATTAATCTAGATAATTGAGATAAAATTTTGCAGTGAAAATGCACCTTTCTGGGTTGCTTAGTTGACTAAGTACATTTGAGGAAAATGATAGGCAGGTACTGTAATTTGAAGTGTGAATCACCTAGTTGCTCATATAGATCTTACTGTATAATAAGAGCTGGAAACCCTGCATACCTATAAAGGAATGTTAAATCCATTTACTCTCTCTGCAACATACTGAAAAAACAGTTGGGAGAATGACTTGCTAGTTCAGCTAAAATTTTTGGCCTAATTTGTGATTAGAAGAGTGCATGTCAAAAGATTTGTTGTTATGAAGGGCTTCTGGTTACAAAAAGACAAGTGGGCTGTTACAGTTTCATTAAAAATGCTTGTCACCCCCCCCCTTAAAAAAATAAAAATAATAAAAGACTGTGGCTCAGTACTGCTGCCTTTCAGTACTTTCCAGTACTACAACCTGGAAAGATGATCCTAGCAACAGAACATGTGAAAGGAGGCGGAGAGGTGCTTCAAATAGTTGGGAATGAAAAGCAAGACAAAGCTCACTAAACTACGGATTCTATTAATGATACAGATTCATCAAAGCAAGGGTTTTGATATTCCAGGAACATCTCTTCTAGCCATGCTGTATGGCATTTCTGCATAAATTGCTTTGACAGCTGTGTCATCTTTGTTCAGATGCAGGGCATGCAAAAAAGGCTTTTTAGTACAGTGGCTACTAGTCATGGTTAGTTACAAGTTAGCCACTAGAGGAAAATATATGGGTTACAATAATGAAAAACTAGAGTGGCTACAGAGGGAACACTATCATACAGTTGTTAGATATAGCTTAATTTGTAAGGGAGTATGTCCTTTTTTTTCCAGCGTTGATTTGAAAGGTTCTTTTCTTGTTCTGATGTTGTTGGGAATCTGCTGTACTCTGATACCCTCTGAGACATTGGGCCGAGAGTAAAAGCTGACTTGAATTTATGGCACATTTCATCTGAATGTATGATGCAAGACATTTCTAACAAATGCTTTTATTAGCATACCGGAAAAAAACACCAGGATTTTGTGTGACTTCTAAAATTTTTGGATGAAGTCTTACTGTAGGAAAACTGCAGAATCAAGCCCTTGTTCTATAATGATGATGCAAAAATAAAGGACTGTGTGAGGGTAGAGGTTTCTTCCTGTCTGTGTCTTGGTACAGGACTAGAATTTTAGTAGCTTCTGTAAAAGTTTAGCAGAAAGACTTTTGGCTTCAAAGAAAATATTTGGTGGCATTAATAATGCTACTTTCCCCTTAATGTACACAACAGCCAAGTCAACTTTCAGAGTCAGTGAGAGCAGGTGGCCTGTCAAGCCAGAGAAGGCTACAAAATGCTATTGTGACTGTATTTTTAACTACTATTAAATGAATGAATTACCTTAGCCTGCATTTATCTCAGTCCAGTATAGTGGATTACGTTGGTGAAAACCATTCCTTTTGAGGTGTCTCTTCCCCTCCTCCCTCCCCCCCCCCCCCCCAATTGGTCTTCTGGAAAAGCTACATATTCTTAAAAGTATAATTGTATGTTCAAAAACAGGAGTCTGTAAATATGGGCATAAGCTTATATAGTGTAATGATTGCAGCAGGCCCTTCTTTAACTCTTTCCCTGAACAGTTTTTACACTATCCCTTCAGGCAGCCATTTTATTGGCAGTGTCATTGGTGAAAGAAGTGCATTTTGCACCTTGTGGACATGCAAAATTGTCTCTGTGGATGACCATCTGTTAAGATTTGTCAGACTTATTTGAAGTAAGATAAGTCTTTTGAAAGTTTCAGCATGGTACAGATCTAGGGGAAGAGCAGGTTGGATTTGTTCTGAAACTTCCTGTATCTTGTGATGCTAAGAAAGAACAGGCAGAACTGATTACTGCTGCAGGACGGAGCAGTAGTCAGAAGGAATACTGCTCAGAGCTAGGGCAAAACACAAGTGGAGTCTAAATTACCTCCTTTTTTTAATCAGAATGTGTATGAAGGTTATCGTTATCCCCTCCATCTGCTTTGTTGCCACGCTAATAACAATGCAAACGTTTTCTGCAAAACTAGGATAACCGTTTTTGCATTTTTTTTGACTTATTAAAAAAAATACTCTTTTACAAGGCTGCCCTGGAACACTCTAATTTGAAGCTGCACTATTTAGAGAAACTTTACCATTAAGTAGTTCAAAGGAGAAGTCTTTTGATATTAACCTTCACTAGCAGAGAGTGCTGAGTATGAGTGTCATAGTCAAAAACAGGGTCACTGGGAAGATAAATGGACCAAAGAGTGTAGTTATTTATTCATGTTTTTGTGTGTGTTTGCATTGTAGAAGTCTTTGAGTGGCTGGGTTTTTTTGAAAGTCAGCAATGAAAAACGATCAATATTGGTGATGTGCTTGTACACAGAAAGGCGGTAATATGGTAAGAATCTGTTATTAATATAAACAGGTGCTTCAGACCTTTATTTGAGCTTTGGAAGTAGGAACAAGTTGGATGCTTGCTGTTGAACTGTGAATACAGGCGTGTTACTAGTTTGTTTCTGGTAGAGCAGCATCCTCAGTGTGTGTGTGCACTTTCATTTTACTGGTACTGTAACGAAGAGAGGCCGTGTTTCTAACCAGAACCGAATCATTGTATGGCGGAAAGGTTACTGTTAACAGCTTTCTACTTGAAACCCCAACAATTACTTTTTCAGTCTTTAACTTCTGGTTTAGATGGGGGAAATATGTCAGTAATCATGTGGCCAGCCAGGTCTTGCATTAGGCAATAGCATTAATATTTTTGTGCTGTATAGTGACTAGATTTTAGTTTTAACTTTAACATTTGGAAAACTCTTGGCTTTCCTTTTCTCCCACAGAAAAAGCTGAGGTCTCAAGTGGTGGCTAAATCTTTCATGAAATAAATGAATTTGTTCCTGAGTTAAACCAAGTGGATGCCCTTCAATTTTTTTGAAGGGGGGGAATCTAGAAAATGTAATATAGCTTTTTTTTTTTTTTTTTTTTTTCTTCACATGCAAACCTGAACTTTTCATGAAAAGGAGGATGTTTTCCTTGGTGACCTACCTCTTATACAGCCTATATTAATATGGCCTGTTTAATGTTATCCTCTTCTTCAAAACCAAGAAAAGTGATGACTGGAAGGCATGTCATTGACTTCTGTAATCATGGTACTTGAAATATTCACAGTGTTGTGATTACTGTAAAACTATAGTATTTCTATGTGTTTTTTGCCTTCCAAGTTTACTTCCTGTGTTTACTCTGTCTCACTTTCTCTTTTTCTTTCTTCTTCTTTTTTTTCCCCTTCCAACAACTTAACCTCCTGGCTGAGGTTTGCCATTAGATACTTATAAAATACCTTGTTGAACTAGGCAGGAGGAAAGAACAATTGTGCCAAGTTTGCAGAAGCTTTCTCACAGGCCCAGAAGTCCCCTGAATGTCTACTGAAGCTGCCAAATTCTGCATCAGGGAGTTATCAAGAGTCACAAAACTTTTCAGTGATCCAGAGAATGGAATCAAGCAGGAAAAAAAAAAATCCTATTTTGCTGGAAAGGACTCTGTTTGGAAGGCCTTCTGAATTGGCTGAGACCAGCTTATCAATAACCACCAACTTGCAGCCCACCTGTGTTACTTTCAGTAGATACGAGGTAGGGAGTAATTTCAGTGCAAGACTCAGCAGTCTGATACGTTTCCTTCCTCTTGCTTGTAAGAACTGTGAGCAGTTGGTGCCACACTTGATTGAAAAAGCCAGCACTTCATTTACAGAAGTAACTTCTACTTGTTGATGCAATCCCTGATAGTCCAAGAGGAAATAAAAATATGACCCGAAAGTATTAATTGTAAACTTTCTGGCCTGCAGGGCAAAGACTATAAACTTTCTAAACCCTGTCTACAGATTGATTTAACTGAATTTCATGTTTTAGACTGGGCATATCTTGGATTGAGTCCAGGACATGAAACTGAACAGGATTTGGTGGCACTAACACCTCTTTACCTATAGGAGGCAGTGTAAAAGAATGTGCCCACCCAATGACAGGCAAAAGAAACTTTACTACTAGATCGCTCCATGCTGCAAATCCTTTAGAAGTTACTGGAGCCTAGGCTCAAAAATGAGGCTCCTTAACAGTGATTTCACTACTGTGGCACAAAAGAAATTCCTTTAGCAAGAGGAGACAGATCTTCCTCTTTTGCTAGGCTGAAACTGGAATAAACTCCCTCTTTTCCACAGGAGTTAAGAATGATCCTAAATTTTATGCCTTTTGTTTCCCCATACAAGACACACTTTTCTTTGACCTTTTCTTCTGCATAATCTGGCAATTGTCTGTTAAAATCCAGATGGATCGCTGTAGCTTCTAGCAAAATGAAGAACTCTGTGGAAAGGCAAAGAGTTTAGACCTCATTTCAGAGATGCTAATTATGTTCAGCTCAGGTTCTATGGCAAGATAACATAAGAACAAGTGAAAACAAGTATATTTACAGAAATACGTCATGCCTGCATGTGTGATGACCTTTCTTTTGACTTTCTTCAGAGTTCAGAGATTCTCTCTGTTCCTGTCTGATTTAATCACCTAGCATGTGCTACCTTGCTGGGGGTCTTGAGGTCTCTAATATCTTACCTCTGAGAATTTCCCATTTTCCAGTCATTTTTAGGAGTTCCCTCTCCCCCTCCCCCCAAGTTGTCTCTTTTATGTTGATGTATATAAACTACCTCAAGGTTTTCTTAAAAAGAATAGTGGAAGTAAGCCCACTAGTCCTCCCAAGAGGAAAACTCAGTGAGGTCAGTTATATTCCTTTTGCTTCCCGTTTGGTTTTGTTCCTTGCTATGCCTTGTAAAACAGCCAGGAAGATTTGTCCTAAATAACTTTAATTTCCTTTTATGTGGAGTATGATCCAATATGGACTTTTATTTTTCTCACAGTAGATCTACCAGGAATTGTTTTGAGTGTTGAAATCAAAAAACAAAGGGTGTTACAAACATATATCTTGTTACTTCCCTTTGACCATTTCACTGTTTGTCTTACTTTTTTGATCTCTATGTAGTTAATGCTTTTTGACTTATGAGCTGCAAAACTGAGACTCACCTTGCATATTTAGCTATTGGTTATTTTAACCAGTGTTTTTATTTGGAGGAAGAAATATTTACATGATTGTAAATGTATTTCTTCATATCCTCTGTGAATTATTATTCAGGTTTTGGATGTCTGAGGGTTTTATTGTTTAGAGGGGCATGAGATTAGCAAAAGTGCTGCAGGGAGGGATAGATTTCAGGAAAGGAGGAAGAATAGGGAGAAGGGACAATGGGATATTTTGGTCCCTTACTATTTATTTTTATTTCCTATCAGGTTTCATTTTAACTCCTGCCAAGCAAGAAGAGGAATGTTACATTTTCCTGTTTCTTGCTACTGTTGTGTGTTGGCATCCTTTTTCTGTTCTCAATGTGGGTACCCAGAAGGAGTAATGGATCAGGTGGCTTTAGTAGGATTAACACATCTACTGAGATTCATGGTCAATTTTCTCTCTGAAAACGCACTGTAAATTCTTGGAGTTTGTTGTATGATGTTACATGTCAAAGTCAATGAGAAAAATGTTGTGTTTTGTTGTGCTAATGCTCTTGCTAATATGCAAGTTACGTTTTTTGTTCTTTGAGATAGAACTTAACTTACCTTTATGTATCCACACTTGCTCAGCAGCTTGCCCGTGGTCATGTAGGAAACCAGCAACAGTCAGGAGTAGCATTTTAGCCTCCTGTTTTTTGGTCTTTATTCTCACCTGTTAAATCAGTCCTGCTCTCAAAGTAGTGCCACTTGGTGCTACCTGGTGCTATAATAAAACTGTTCAGTCTGACATACACAGCTCTGCTCTCATTGCTCTGCCTTTTGCTGAAGTTAAAGCATGTGTTTCATCCCCTAGGTACACGATATTTCTCCCCACGACTGAGATTCCAGAACAGAAGCAAGGACTGATATTTAAATGAGAAGAACACTTACTGTGAAGCTAGAGCTTTAGCTGTGTTCAGTTGTCTTTGTTTTCAGTAGCAAATCTCTTCCGTCTTCTTCAGAGTGATCATTGCTTCTGCCTTTTTTCTCATTTTTTCTAAATGGAATGTTTACTGCATTTTAATATCTTTACTGGAAATGTTATGAGTGGAAAGTGGTCAAGCTGCTCCTAGCATAATATTTAGATGTTTACACTGTGTATACTGTCAGCCCAAATCTACATGGAATGCACAGAAGAGCTGTGCCTGGAGAATGCATTGGTATCTGCCTCTCTGAGGGAGAAAATATTGTTGTGCATTGGAAGAGTAACAAATTTACACTATTAGAGAAGACAATTAATAAACAAATTTTGATATTTTACCTTGGAGGGTGTGGCAGCAATGGTGCAAGGATGGTGCAAGAAAGCAGTTCTGCAATTCAAGCAAAAGTTGAAATTGCTTTTCATAATGGTCTGTGACTTGTGCATTTAATGAAAAGAAGACCTAAGAAACTTGTCATGTCTGTTTGCGGAATCGATCATTCTCTGTGTTAGAGATTCTGCCTTACAGGAGGAGTCTCACTGACCAGTACAAACAAACAAACAAACAACCCCCCCCCCCAAAAAAAACAATTATTTTATCTTTTCTTACACTTTCTCTTGCCTCTATTTCAACTGAACTGTGTTGATTTGTGACCAAGACAATCAAAATAAAGGGCATTGACAGTTTGACATTCATTGAGATCTGGTGCCAGAAAGCTTTTGGAAATTCGAACGTGTACAAAGATCAATTTTTTTGTGTGAGATTTCTTTCATAGAGATATTTTCTTATATCAGAATTCTGAGATGGACTGCTAGCAGTATTCTTTTTTAACGTTTGTCCACGAAAGTAAAATGGCAGATTGGCTAATTCTAGGATAGGTTTTCTAACGTAGTGCGGTTAAAAAGCTGTGGTTATTTCATATGTAAACTAATAATCAGCTAAAAGCAAGCTGAAGGGGATATTTGTCTAAATAATTCCTAGTTCTGTAGAAGTTTTACTGTATTTCATACAGGAAATATATTTCTAAGACTTAAGATATTGGATTGGCCATGAGGCGAAGCAGATCCATCTCTCTTCAGTCTTCTCTAATAAAGTTGAAGCGCTGGCTTTAGCTGTACAGAGACTGTGTTTTCCGTTTAATTCAACTAACGTAATAGCTGATGAAAGCTATCAGATGGATAGTCATGCAAAAAGAAACAGTGTGGTTGCTGAGCATGAACAGAGTGAGGGTTGCTAGGTAAGTGGCTTCACACAGCCCCAGCAGTTCAGGTGTACTTGTTGCAGGAAAGCCTCTTCACCGCAGGATGACAAGTTTACGGCTGAGCCTGCCCAATTCATGGCTTGTTATCAAGCCAGCTTATTTAAGAGACAGCTGCAGCTTTTTTTTTTGTTTGTTTTGTTTGTTTGTTTGTTTTTGTTTGTTATTCACTGATGCTGCTTTCTAGAACTGGCTAAAGAACTAGTTCCTTTTAACATGTACTGGTAGAGTTAGCTGTATTATTCTCTATATCAGCAGTCCCTCCTGTCTTAATGTATCAGATAAGCATAACAGTTTACAGAGGATTAAGGAAATTCACTTAAGGACTGATAAATATTGTTTCTCTTATCTCTGTTAACCTAAACAATTTCTCTAAATGGGTAATAGTGAATGATCTTGAATAGGTTCTATGAAAATGAAGTATTTGATTAAATAAATTTAAGAGGCCAGTCAGGCTTTACTTGTTGGTGATGGCAGATTCTCAAATAAATCATGATATCACGTATGAGTGGTCTTGTGATGGGCTGATTAACTATGTTAGGAATCCTAAACTGAATTTAAAATAGCAAGATTTTTTTTTTTTTTTTTTTGGGGGGGGGTGGTTTTTAAAGGGTTAGTTATTTTTCCAGAACTATGTGATCTGATGTCTCACAAGTTGTTATCAGAGATTGTAAGAAACTTTCATCATCCCCTCAGGATGATTACAAGAGCAATGTATGCCTAGGGCTTTTGCAAGCATCTGCAAGATGTTGAAGTTTATTACATTGTCATGTAGAAGCAGGGATAGATCAAAAAGCTTTTTCTGGCTGACATCTCTTTTGTTGCGTGCTGGTCAGCTGAAAGGGTAATGAGGTGGTATCTGAGCTATAAGGGAGGTATAAACAGTTATGTACTATTGCAAAGGCTCGAAGGTGACCTGTTTTTCAGGGTCTTGCATAACACCAAGTGCAAAGCTTCTAAAGCAACATCATGATACAATTTTGTTAGTGTTGCCAGGCCTTGTTCATAGATCATAGAATCATAAGGTTGGAAGGGACCTCTGGAGGTCATCTAGTCCAACCCCCAGCATAGCCCCGTACGGGGATTGAACCGGCAACCTTCGCATTAGCAGCACCATGCTCTAACCAACTGAGCTAAGCTCATGGCATCTTGCTGATAAGTATAGAACAGAATTAGGTTTTTTTATTATTATTATTGATCCTCTTGACATTTGTGGTATCAAATACTGAGAGCATCTCATTTTTCCTCTTCCTTTGCTTAACTTGTGAAATCCTTTTGCTCTTATACTTGTAAACTTTTAGTAAATTATTATGTTTCTGACAAATTCTGCTGCCATCTATCCTGGAGGGGATGGAGGATGGCTGTTCAGTGTTCCTGAATGACTAAATGCTCGTCACCTGTGTCTGCAGCTGGTCCAGTGAAGGTGTCTTAGGTGACTGTTGACTCTGTGTGAAAGGAAGAGGTACTGCTGGTGGCTTGCTCCCTTCTATGATTGCCTGCCATTTGGAACAGCTTCTGGTGCTGTTGCCATCATCTCTGTTACCTAAATTCTCATCTAACAGTAAGCATTGCTAGTAATCCTGTGTATATTTATTCCTATAATGATCTTGGACTATGCTGTGTGAGCCTAAAACTTATTTTTATCTAGAGTAGGAAGAAAAGAAAAGCTGAGTCTTTTGATCCTGTTTTTTTTTTTTTTTTTTTTTTTTTTTTTTTTTTTTTTTTTACAAAATCAACTCACTGCTTTTGCTTGAGGTACTAAAGAGAATCCTTGTTTTCCTTCCTGTGTGAGAAAGATCATTAGCTGACTGTTACAATTTACAGCAGTTTTACCCATAATGCAAGGCAAAAATCACAATGACTAATAGTTTTGTTTCAGGCTGTCAGATATCTATTCTAAAATAAAGAATAAGACCACTTTATGGAACATATGAGATCACATCTGGAGGTGATAAAGGAGAGGCTTTAGGCTGTGGATGTGTTATTTTTCTTGTCCCTCTTTAGCACTTTTTTAAGTATAAAAGTTATAGTAACTTCATTTTAATAAAATCATCAAGTTCAACCTATCAGCTTCTTAAATACCCGAACACAGTATAGGAACTATAATACTCTCTAAAGATTGAGTGTAAAAAAGGTTTCTAAATTCTACTAATTTTCTAAAATCAGTAAAGCAAAAGCAAACTTACTATAACCTAGATTTGCTTTTCAGGTCTAATTTTCTGTATTTTTTCTTGTATTTGTTTGGAAATTTCTCTCTCACTCTGTCTTGGAGTGACTGTTTATGGACGCAGTGATGAAGTTGAGTGTTTGGAAATCCAAACTGGGGATGGTGGTGGCAGTGGCAAGCCTGCCACTGTCAGTGATCAGCTGAATTTCACCTGTTTGGAAAGCACAGCTCTGTTCTCCGTTTATGGCAGAGAAAGCTAATGCGCTGGCTGGACTGCTGCCTTTTGAACTTCCATGGTAGTTTCCATCTTCTCAGTGGAAGTCTTTCTTGCTTGTTAAGGGCTGAAGGATTTGGTCCCTTTGTTCATAGGCATCTTCTACAATCCTGAAAACCCTGGCTTAGAAGTGAAGAGCAGAATTTTCCTTTCTGTCTCAACTTATCTTCTCATCTGTTTTGCTAGGACAAAAAAAGAAAAAAAGTTAAAACATTTAGACATTTAAAAAAAAAAAAAATTGGAAGGCTGTTGTCAGAAGTCTGACAAATTCAAATTTTGTTCCTGAGGATCTCTTCCTGTAAATTGCAGGTGGGGGAAAAAAGCAGTGCTGAAGAATCTGGCCCTACTAGGAGTCAGCAGAATGGGCAGGGATTAAAGCCAGCCTCCTCATAAAGAAACCTGAAAAATCTGAACAAATTCTCAACCAATGCAGTTTTTATCTGCTTGTGAAGCAATAGCATATGCAGGTTTTTAAATAAAGTTCTGCTATTTTTGCTTTCAAGAATGCAGATCTGTGCTTCCAAGTTAAACTTTTTTGCTTCAAACACTATTCTTTGGGACTCAGTTAATTCACTGGCTGCACAAAAATTACAGTAGATGTAATGGTTTGCACCTCATTAGAATTAATCTCTTTAGGCAGGGTCATGTAACTCTTGTGTTGGAATTACATTGAGGAGAATTGTCAAACTCGTGTGATGAAACAAAAAGGAATATATTTAACTACTCACAAAGTACTTGACCAAAAATACTATTTTCTGCTGAAATTACAATACTGGGAAAACTTAACATATTCTTCATTTTTAGTCACTGACTTTACTTCCTTTGAAGTATAGAAATAATAATGATAGAATTTGTCTGTCTGTAAATGCAGTATGAATACATGCTATGTAATAGTCTTGAATTTGCTAGGTTTTCATGGTAACGTGCTGAAGGGTTTTGGTTTTTGACTCTCTATTATACAAAACAAATCAACTGCTAATTGATAGGTAAAGGAATAAGGCATTTTATCCACCAGGTTCGCTCACTCTCTTTCTGTTTCTAATTGTTTGAGGTTTGATAACAGCAAAAGAAAAAACATATATATTTATCCTCCAGGCTAATGTAGCGTCAGTTAAATAGACAATGTATTTCAGTCTTTCAGAGCAGTATAAAAAAAAGCCACTTCATTTCAGACTGCCAATAACGTGCAAGAAAAAGATCATCCTGTGAAAAGGCTTGTTGCCTCTGTGACTCTGACAGGGTAACATTCTCAGTGATTTTGGCAGTCAGATCTATGAGATTTTGTCATTCAGCAGAGAGCAGAGATTCTGGGACTAGCACTAGCCATGTGGAGTGGCTGGTCTGTGGCTCCTGAGTACATGTTGCAAAGTGATTTGAGGCTGAGTGGCAGACCTGAGGTTCCTGCGTGGGATGCTCCTTCCCTGCCAGTCCCACAGCAGCACAAGAGACCGCTTTGGGGGCAGCGGATCAGCTGTCTTGTACCACAAAGCTGCTCTCAGGAGTCTTCCCCCCCTTCTCTGGGGAATGGTGTGTAGCTGTGGGGCTTAGCCAGATGTGTATTTGGGCTCATGAAGTCTGATCAGAGGCTGGGAGTAGTTTTTCTCACACCTGGGTGTGGAGTATGCCTTTCATCCACAGATTTCCTTGTTCATTTTTCTTTTAAATTGACATTGGCAAATTCACTTCATCTCTCTGAGTTAAGGGTAGAACATGTCTCTTGCTACATAGCCCCATGTTCTCTCAAACTGTGACATGTTTCTATTGGGATCTTGTTATGATATGGAAGCAATAGTGAGGGAAGAGGAGCTGGTGCCCAAGTGCAGTATACAAAGCATATTGGTCATCAGCTTTGCCTTCAGTATTTTTGAAATGCTGCCAGGAGGCATAAAGCTGAAAACTGTAGCCCTGTGGTGAGGGACCAGAAGAATGAACGAACTCTTACAGACAGCACAGAATAAGGCTGTTACTGCTGTTGAGGAGGTTTTTGGGTTACCAGATCTGTTAAACATTTTACCTTTCAGGCTCTGGGATTAATACAGAGACTAATGTGTATTCTTAAACAGCATAGTTTTGGTTTTTGTTGGTCTCATCTGCTTGATAAATATTTACTATGTGTATTTCACAATAGTGGCGTACAGACCAGGCCCTGACATCCTGAGCAAGGATTTGCATGACACACACAATGAATGAAAAACTGGGCTTGATCCAAAAGGTGGGGTTTGCATTTCTTTTAGAATCTCTTTTGTTGTTCAGTCTCATCTTTACTGTGCTCAGTAAAAACAGAGTAATTCATACATTTCTAATTTGTGGTTGACAAGAAGCAGCAGCTTGCTCTTAGTCATCGTAATGGGTAAGACGGTCACTTGTTAAGTATTAAAATGAAGTTCCTAAAAATGAAGACCAGAAAAATTATTTCAACTTGAAGCATACTGTTATTAGACTTTTTGCAAGTGGACTTACAAACGTTAAACAGAAGTATACGGATAAGAAATAGAAACTATTGAAAAGGAAACAGCATTCATGTGTTTCCTGTTTTATCATTATTTTATGTTTAACTTAGTTTGGCTGTGGCAAGATACACATGACCTAAAACATCCTTTTGAAACAAATTTGCCAGCTTAGGCTGTGTTTATTCTGCATTTTGAGGAGATCTTGAATAAATGGATTAAAAGAATCTTACTTTCATTATAAAGCAATATATTATGATTGTATCAAATATTTGCTTTTCTACTTGTTGTATGGAAATTAAGTATGGATAACCTTAAGTTACTTAATAATAGGTAGTCCTGGTACTTTTTGGTGTCTAATTCATAGAAAAACAAATGTAGGAACTGAGTATAGGAAAAGTACATTTCTGTTTTTGTATGAAAAACAGCAAGGTTTTAATCACTACTATGTAGTATACGATTTAGTTTAGAAAAGTACCACTCTTTTTAGAGTGTAACAGATCATGATTTTCCCTCCTTCCCTCACTCTCCCATGTAAGAGAAAAAAATGTGCAAATCTTTCCTTAAAACTATGAAACAGTTATATTGTGTAAAAGTTGTCAGAAGCACTAGTGTGACTTGTAAACCTAGATTGTTGTTGTTTAAAACAACATTTTGAAAAACATTTAGTTTTTCAAAGGTGGTTCAGTCTCCAACTGTGGAGAAGGTCTAGTGGTGAGGTAGAAAAAAAATGAGTTGTGCTAAGACTCTGCCCAAACAATGGGACCGAAGGCAGCTTCCAGGTCCAAGTGTGTGTCCTGGTTACATCACGACTCTGTCTCAGGATGAGATGTGGTGCCTAGCATCCTTCGCCTTTCTGTTGCGCTTTCCAGGGCAAAGAAATTTGTGCATGTGGTGTTTGGTAGGATGCTTGGGTGGTGTGCAGCCTTGTACCAGGGGAGCTGTTGAACAACTGGGGGCCAAATTACATGCTGTGTGGCAGTGCAGGAAATAGAGGCCATGAGGGGGTTTCCAGGTGACTTACTGAGCTGACCTTAAAAAAGGGCATAGTTCATCTCATTTTAAACCCAGAACCAAATCTATAGAGCTGTAGAGGTTGGAAGTTGTACCAATAGCAGACGTGGAGAAGAGCTGGGCATTCATGTGCAGAATGCAGCAGCAGGAAGATACGCTTAGCTTCTGAAAAGGCTGGCATTTGTCCTGCTTAAGTGATCTGTATTATGTTACAGTAGACTGCTGACACTGCAGAATTTTGATAGATTAAGCTGCAGTTTGTTTATATAGATTTTTTCCTCTAAAGTTCAGTAATTCTAAACTGAAGGTGTAGGTCTTTAATTAAATAAAACTATTTACATCTCTGTTTACAAAGCTTGTTTGGTATTTGGGCCGAAGATGGTTGCTATTTTGGGATTTAAACAGTAAGTTGTTTTTCAAATAACTTTGCAAATATGAAATAGCTCCACAGTTGAGTGAAGAGTCTTCTAATCTAAATAGATGTGTTCCTGCTTTCGTTAAGGTACATGGATCATTGAACGTAATTCTGTTATCTGGGTCTTATATGTGCATAGAAAGGATCTTCCTTCCCCCACCCCTGATATCAGAGAGCACATGATTTCAGGAGAGTTAGCTTACATCAAAACCTTGGCTGGCACTGTGCAACTCGCAGTTAGTTCCATTCCTGAATAGTGACTGCTTCTCCAGAAATCTTTTCTGGTTCATATTTAATTAGTGACTTTTGGCAGTGAGAATGTTATTTAGGACAGTATATAGGTATATAGGTTTGAAAACAGGCCCTGTTCAAACTGACCACCGAAGTAAACATTAACTTAGGTTAGCAGTCTGTGAAGAAACTCTGTCAGGAAAGAGATGTTCAGAATGACTAGATGAGATTAGCCTGGTAAAGCACGTGCTGAGGAGATAATTTCTTTCCATTGCTTGGATGATGACAGGCACCACTGCAGACCAGAGAGAAATCAGACTGAAATGTTGAGTTAGGCTCACTAGTATGCTATCAGACTACTAAGGCTCCTGAAGGAGCCTGGCTCAAGTGGTTTACTAGTCATTATTCTCATTATCTATCACCTGTGTGTTGCTGTCAAAGAGGATAATTTGAGTGGTTTGGGGGAGACAAAGCTGGGAGAGCTTGCAAACAGTTAGAAGGACAGAATTAGAATTTAAATAGATGAATTGGAACAATGATCTGGAATCGATGAGATGAAATTTAATAAAGACAACCGTAAAGTGTTACACTTAGGAGAAATCAAACGCACAAATATAAATAGGCTAGGCAGCATTCTGGCCAAGAAAGAACTGGGAACTGCAGTGCATCACAAATTGAATTTGTCCGGGATGGGGTGCATAACAGTGAGATTTCATTAGGGCTGCATAGGTGGTGAAACATGTTAGATGAATAGCAGAGGAGATAATTATTCTACTGTGCTTAGCACTGTGTGTTTAGTCGCTGTTTTAGATAAGTTACTAAAGAAGGATGTGGTAGATAAATGGGGCAGGAATCCAATTGCATCAACAAGGATATGATTCTGCCTTTGGGGAAAATCTGAAGGCTTTTGGTTTTCTTAGCCTAGAAAAGAGAGAAGGCTTAGGGAATGCCTTAATCTTCAGTGATGCCAAAAGCTAATCTAAGGAAGATAGAGATCAGCTGTTCCTCATGTTCTGTTGAGGTGAAGACTAAAATAAATTATTTTAATTTGTGGAGAAGATGATGTAGATTGCATAGAATGGAAACTTTCCAGCACTGAGCACATTTGAAGGACTGAAAGAATGTCTTCAGAGACTTAACAGAGAGATTAAGCACCACTGCAAAGATGTTCACACAACTACTAGCCTAAATAGGTAGCATTCCCCTTCTCTCCCCCAAGCCCCCAGCCATGGTGAAGCACAGGAAAGGAGATTCTATCTGGGCATCGAAAGCAGTGGTGAGTTAACCCTGCTCTTAGCCTGGCACCTCAGCCTTAAGAGCTGCACTGATGTAGCTGGGAATATTTGCTTCTGTTGATGTAGCTGCCTTGGATGGTCTTGCAAAGGGCGCTATGCGTTTTATAGATGTGTCTTAAAAATGTCCAAGTCTGCCCTGGAGCCAGAGACTTGGGTAGTCAGGGTTTCTCAACTTTCCCAGTCTGCATCCAACACTTCCCGTTATGAATTCTTTGTCTTGCTCTAATATGTGGCCCCTGGAACGGGGAGAAGTCTTAATTCTTGTTTGTTTTTTCTGTAATGTTTCACTAGAGATACACTTGCAAGTCAAGAAGAACAGCTTAGATCATCTCCAGAGGCCCTTTTTGAGCTCTGGGTTTCTGTCATTCTGTGTTAAAATGAGCAGCTGTGGTCTTTTTATATAAATCAAGACTCTTTACAGTTTTGTTTGTCTCTGTACAGTAAATTCTTTCAGAACAAAATCTTTCAACCACTTAATATTAGCATCAGTAATAGTGCTTTTAAGATGTTATTAACATTAATTACAGTCTTGTATACAAATATAACTGTTTACTTTCTCTCCAGTGCCCTTTGAACTATGTTTGATAAGCTAGTATGATACATACTTAGATAACCCTGTACTCATTGAGGCCAGTCTTGTTTTGAAGTTACACAGGAAAAAATATGCTTTAGAAATTTTGCTTTTTTTTTTGTAGTTATCTATATTCTTTGCTTTTGAGATTTAAGGTTGCTGGATTTTGTCCTCTTAGCTTTGTTAAAGCTCTTTATAGCTATTCAACAAACTGAAGTTCTTTAATGAATGGTAGTTTTATTGCTTCCCTTTGTATTTCTGAAAAATACAGCATGTATTTCTGAAATTTGTGTATGTGTGAAAGCTTTAAGGATCATTTTTATGTTCTCTAAATAGTACTGAGTGATTATTTTTTGGATGTTTGTTAGTTTTACCTAAAGGGGAATTTCAAAGTTAGAAAAATTAACATAGGAGCAGCTTCTGCTTCTGGCTTTAAAGTGAATGAGTTCATGGGAAGCATTTCATTTACTAGAATAAAGAGCAGGCAAAATAGCAGAGTAGGCTGTAGCATAAGTATCTGAGTCAGTGCAGGGTTAGCTTCTCAGACAGGTAAATTTGCCTACATGAGACTCTGCTACAATGTCTAGATTGTTTCTCGGGCCTGACCTAGCATGCTCAGAATTGGCTTGGTGTCTCTGCAGTGTCGACCTACCTGAGTCTTAGGCATGTTCCTAGGCCTTGTAGTCATAGTACAGAGAAAAGCAGTCTTTCCTTTGGTCTGCATTTGGCAGGATTACTTCTGATTTTGAGCCAGCTTGACTATAGTAGCTCGGATGTTTGGAGAATTAGATGGTAGCTAGAGTCAAATGTTGTTGTCCTCATGCCCAGGTCTATCCAGCCGCAAAATACTGGCCTCAAACTGTTTACTCAATTTTTGTTGAGATTTGTACTAGGAGCTGCTTGTATTGATGAGTAAAAGAGATTTTTTTTTTTTTTAACAGACCTTAAACAACAGAGCATTTTTTTCAAAAAAAAAAAGCATTTTGTTTCAACATCACAGAAAAATAAAATGCCTGATTAAAAGATCCTAACTATGTTTTTGCTTTTTAAGTATGCTGGCTACTTTTGAAATTAGTATCTTGACCCCTACAAAAGGGAGGATGACAAATTTTCATGAAAGAGGGAATGAGCAGTTGTATAGAAGCTGTGTAACTCCAGTCTGATGGTGAAAGATGTGAGTTTTAATTTTCCTTTGTACCAGAGATGTACTTCTGATCTTAGTGAAGTCAGTTTTCACTTAGGTGCCTTTTGCAAAATGAGAAGAATGCTTATTTTGATAGGTGAAGGGAAGCTTAATCTGCTGAGCCTTCTGAAGTGATTTTATATCCTTGAGGACAGAGGAAAGTGCATACAAGTGAAACGATGATACTCTTTAAACTCATTCAGACAGGATTGCCTTTTTAACTCTGCATAATTTGTAGAGGCTAAATTCTGACATGGATATTTATGTAAATTTGTGATGTAAAGGGCCTCATTTTGAAATGTTCCAAATATGAAATTTGGGCTTTTCTAGGTTGTCTTGTCATGGCTGAGTGAAAGCAAAGGTGTACAAAATGAAAATATTGACTTTCAGCGTTGTAAGGCCATTGACTGTTTTTATCAGTCTGAGGAAAGTCAAGTTAAAATGTCACATACAGATGTGATATAACATTCCAGATGACTAAGAGGAGATGATTATTGTAATTTAGCACAATGTCATTTCCAGATTGCTGCCGTTATTTCGCCATTTGATGCTTTCTGAGGATTTGAGGTTTGGAAAATCTTGTTCTTTGAACAACCGCATTGAGTGCTTCTCAGACTGCCGATTTATTAGCATCATGGGATGTGAGTTGGTTCTCACTGTCTCCACCTCTCCCCTATTCCTGTAGCGCTGCTTTGCAACTAGAACTGGCCTAACATCAAATTCAATTAGACCCTGGGCGTAGAGGCCTTTCTCTTCATGTGTTTCATAACTTGTCATTCATTATGGTTTGTTTATATGACTTCTGGCATAAGATGAAAAATAGTCTTAATCCCGATATTCTCTCCTTATAGAGGTCTCTATATCTCCATAGTGGATCTGCTACTCAGTGCTTGATGTGGTTGCATCTTCAACTGATTTAAAGGTTATACTGGAAGGCCACCTTACTGCTGAGAGTAAAATTAATAGTGTAAAGATTTTCCCAGAGAGTCTTTAGGTCTGTTTTATGAGCGTCATTGAGATGAATATTAAATGAAAAAGTGACAGAAGCCTTTTAACAAGCTGTGTTGGTACTGTGAGGCTGGTTTTAATTGAACTGACTATTTAGTGACTTGTGTTAGTTTAATCTCTTTTAATTTCCTTTCCTTTCTTGACAGAATACCTACAGAAATTTATCATGCAGTTTTCCTCAGGTGAAAATGGCTTTGTTAATTGGTTAACATAGCCTTTGGTTCTGGCCAGTTCTTTTCTCTTCAATGTGTGAAAATATTAGCTTCAGTGATCATGATAGCATATAAATATTTTTCAGAAAAACTCAAATATTTATACAGCTGTTTCCTTTATTTGGCACAGCACTGAAGAAGGTATTTTTACTACCCTGACACTGTGCTCTTAAACTCACTCATTCATTTGGCCTTTTTTTTTTCTTCCTCTCTGTGTTAAGACAATTAGTTTATGATCGTCTAGCCTTTCATTTCCCTGCACTGCTTTCTGCTTTTACTATATGAGACACAGCAGGTATTTTTTTCAAGGGATTTGGTATGTACAATATTGAATAATTTTGGAAACGGGTCTTGACTTCCCCTCAAAAAGGTAGTACATGTTTTCAGTGTTGTAAGGCCAGGCTTTGTAAATATTTTGTATTTATCAGAAGTGTATCTGTTGCCCTAAAGATTAGTGTTTTTTTTACCAGCACAGATGAGTTTAGTGTGCTCCTAGATGCTAGACGCTACTGAGAATCCTTACCAGAACACCCTGAATGCTCTGTTAAGTGAAAAGGCATTTTTTTATTTCTCTTTAAGACTTTATGTGCCAGCATACATAATACTTTTGCAGGATGTAAATACACTACTTAAATATGCTACCTGCGTTAATATACCCATTTAAATATAATACATACTTCAGATGTACTTTATACTTTCAGCTGATGCATCCTTGCAAATTCCAGAGTCAGACAAATCTTAGGCGCTCCTGGTGGAGTTTTGCTGATCTCCTTTGAGAAGCACTTACTGTCATTCCCACTTTGAACATCATGTACTTAATAGCAATTTGTACTCGACAAAGCAGTTGAGTAGGAGTTTTTTACCTGTAGTTCTATGTAGGCTAAGTAGTTCTCTGCAGCATGTATTCTAAGTTTTCTGAATTACTAAAACCTTTCATGTTTTGCAAGTTCCACGTTTTTACAGTTCTGTAGGGCTTTCAATATGTTTCTTGTAGAACGCAGGGTTAGAGTTTGAAATGGATGCAATGCTGGAAAAGTACAGGGATCTCAAACCTAAGGCTTTGATAGTCTAAAGGTTTCTGTGTTTTTCTTAATGTGAAGCATGCAATAATGTTACCCAGCATACAATATCTGTCTTTGTCAGGGAGTAATTTTTTTTTAAATAGTAGGTTTGTGAGACAAGCACACTTATACAAATGTAGTATTGTATATATTCATGGATTTTTTTTCCTACCTCACAGATTACTTTAGGGACAGCAGCAAATTTGGCTAATGAGCTTTGCAGAGTTACTGCATGGCAGATGTGTTCTTCTGGCAGCTGGTCTCTTATTCATAAGAATCTTGATAAAGCTTTTGATGTGCAAAGATGGGAAAACAATATCTTAGCTTTACTGCAAGTCTCTTCACAAACCTGTGCAAAACGATGTCTCTCCTTGCCTGTATTTTTCCCCAGTTTTAGAGGGATTTCTTGACATTATTATTATTAAGATCCTCCTCATTTGTTGTTTTCCTCAGAATTCCTTAACCATCCTTGTGTTCTCCAGCTAACTATTTATAGGCAATATCTGTGTTACTGGGAAGACTCAGCTGGCAGGGCTTGGGGGGATTCCTGATGGTGATATCATCTACTCCACAAATCAGTCCCCTGCCGTCGTGACAAGGAGGGAAAAACCCGTTACTACAGATGAGATAAGAGAGCTTGCAAAAGGCCTTTTATAGAGAATATGTGTGAAGGTGTAATGCCTTATATGTTCCTTTCTACCTGAAGAAATAAGTCTCAACTCCTATTGCAGATTTGGTCTTGCATTTTTAAACTATATGCCTACTCTTTCCTTCCTGAAGACTCTCATATTTTCTTTTAGTTGGAACTTAAAACATTTTGAAGAAAATTGAGGAGAGAATAGATTTTAATTTACTTGCTTCTCAAATGAGGGGATCGTGAATTAGATGGACCTTGAGGAGTTTTGTTCTGTCAATAGATGTGCATTCAGTGGCAGCTAGGCCTTAGGGAACGTGTGCGCTATGGTCTGCTTGGATACTCGGCCTTCTCAAGCTAACTCTGTCCCCCCCACCCCTTTTTATGCAATGGCTAGACGTGTGATCAGGAGAAGTGAATGTACGTATAAGGCACATATATAGCTTGCTTGGCACATATTTTTTCTTTTATGGTGAAGGAAGAGGCTTATGTGGGGAAGCGAGAAATAAACATTTTCTCTTACTCACAATATGCACAAAGAGTGGATTGTGTTTTGTTTTTGTTTTGTAAAAGGGTATATATGGACCTTGTCATCTGGGAAAGTCCCAAGTATCAGAAGAAAAATCATAAACCTTCTTATATCATCTTGCAGATAAGAATTTGGAGTGCACATGGGCTGTTTTTCTTTCCTTTCCCCCCCTTCTCATTTTACAGAATAACTGTAAAATCCCAAAATGGAAGGGAACCCAGCTTTCTGTGTTTGAGGTTTGCCTTTGCTGCAGCCCTGAGCCCAGACTACTGTTCTAAGTAGAGAGACAGTGACCACATAGCAAAAGCAGCACTTGGGCTTCCCGGATTGGTGTTTGATTTATCGCATGGCATGACTGGAGCAGCAGCTGATGAACTGTTGAAACTTGAGCAACTGTATCCCCACTTCTTCACTGGCCTGAGTGCCAGAGCATTTGAACGTCAACTTGTCTCTCCCTTCCCTGTCTCCATTAGTCCCACAAACTCAAGCTTAAGATGGTGCCTGCTCTAGAGATTTTCAGTTGTTGGGAGCCAGGTTAGAGATAAAATTGTAGCTAAAATGCAGACAAAACAAATCCTCTTTAATAATATACCTGCAGTGGCCTGTATGTTTCAGGACAGTTTATATAAAAAAGTAGTTTGGAAGAGGTGTGAGGGGTTTTGTTTGGTTCAAGCTGTGATAGCTACAATTGATAGGATGATCTGTATTACTTTCTGGCAGGATCAGAAGATTGCGAGTAATTATCATAGAGAGGTATTTGGGAACTTACCTGAAGCTGCAAGTATGACTTGCTGCTTCTCTTCCCAATTCAATTCCGTTTTGAGGTCTGCAGTGATACCTTTAGTAAGGTGGAAAAAAATAGGGCTATATTCAGACTTGAAAGACTAGGTAGAGAACAGTTTAGTTTTTGTTTAAAAATACTGTCTAATTCTTGCATCTTAATTCCCTTGTAAGCTGCAAAATAAGATAAAGCAGGAATGGGAGAGGTGTCCTCTGCAGTAGCTGGAGGTTTTCTTCTCCTCCTCTTTCCTTTACAAAACCAAGGGAAAGAAAATCAAATTTCCTAGCCAAAAAATATACCAGGGTTTTCCAAAGGCAAAAAGATTCCAGCCTCAGCTGTCGAAAACTGATCCTGAGGATACCACTGATAATATGCTCTTCTGTGAGCAGTTTGAACCCTGTCACAGGTGACAGCTGACCTACTTACTTGCTACAGAGTACTGGTCTGCCTGGGGGCCCAGCAGCACCCAGCCTGTGTGGCTGCAGGCACTCTGCTCTGGGGACTGCCGGAGTGGGCTCCTGCCACAGCAATCTGCCGTGAGGACACCGCCTGGCTGTGGAGTGCAGTTAGTGGCAGTGTGGAAATCAGGGCACTGGCGATAGCTTGTGTTAAACACAAGCGTATGTACCAGGGTGGGGGGATTAAAGAGGCAAGTTTTGCATTGCCTGCTTGCTTTAAGCTCGAATAAGAGGAGGGTGTCTGACAGCCGAGACATAGAAGAAAGGAGATCTCACTGTATGGATGATACCACTTGACAGAGTGACTTGCAAACCCTTGGAAAACCAGATTTTTTAATTTAATGTCAGAATTAAAAATTGTACTTTTTAAAAAGGAGTAAAACTTTCAAAAACAAACTGAAATTGTTTAATTGCTTATGGTGAAGTATGCGTTCCGACTCTTGTACTGCCAGTCTTTATTAATAATCCTTGCTTGCATTGCCCATCGCTTCAAAGAACATATTCATTCCTATTGAATGTTAGCAGAGACCTACCACTCTGGGATGCTAATCTGCTTATTTTCATAAGACCAAATACACACCAGTAGGAGTTTCATTATTTTTACTTGTGTGTTGGCCGTTTGAGGCACTCAGGTGGAATTGGGAGTGTATTGCAAGCCTTGCACTCTCTCTGCGAGTAATCCTGAGGAAGGAAAAAAATTAATGCCTCCTCATATCGCTGGGCCTGGTGTGTGCTTGGGGCTGAGCGCAAGTTAGAATGCTTTCTTCAACTGGGGCCATTAGTCATGATATGTAGTTCAGTAAATTTCTCTATGAAGAAATTATGTTTTTGTGAACCTTAAAATAAAGGAAATAATGGCTGTGCACAGAGCAGTTTCTTAAAATTTTATCATGCAGGCTTTTATCCTATGCCTCTGAGAAGAGATGAAGAAGCAAACAGAGCAGACAAAACAGCCCAATGCATAGCTTTTCTTGGTGCTAAAGCCAACATTCCCTAGCTGTGCCTTGTGAACACATGGGAACTGGTTAAAATTGCTTTTAGGTTTTTGTTTTTGTTTGTTTAAAAAAGGATTTTTCTTTTCTTAATAGAACAAAATATGTGAATGCTCAATGGTTCTTGAATCTTTCCTTTCTAAACAGGTTGTGCTAGGGAACGTTTTGCGCTTGACCTGCTTCTGACAAACGCTGCTAACATAAGGCAGAAGAGAAACATGCTGGTTAATATGGAAGAAAGAAAAAGGGAGATAAGTATTTTCAACACCTTATAAAGGCAGCTCTTCACTGTTGTTATCTGATGAAAGTGAAAGCTTGTATGCTGTAAAGCGGCTGGTACTTGTGCCTGAGTTGCATGCTGCTGATGTGGACTCCTCAGAATTCAGTCTGGTGTGAAATATTAATTTTGAACTGCTCAAAGCATACTTCCCAAGCTTGGAGATAATCTATAGGAGGATTTAGATTTCCAAGTTATTAAATAATGATGTGAGGTGGGGTTTTTTGTTTGCTTCCTTGTTTGTTTGTTGTGATGTTTAGGGGTTGACTGATGGCAAAAACAGAGGAAAACTGATTGTAACAGTCAGGCTTCCTGAGAATTAACAGATTGCTTTATGAATATTGAGTGTTTACCACTTGCCTGGCACTGTTAATAAGCTATGAGTCTCAGCTTTCCAAAGACACGTTGCCATCATGTTTGTTCCCCCAGTTGCGTTGATTCTCCATACAATAGCATTTTTAAAAGCTATTCAAGAGTAAATACTGTGACTAGAATGAGTTGGACTAGTGTATTGCTTTTCATTGCTACTTCAGTTTTAGTTCAAGTGTTCATGCGTCTTTTATTAAAAAAAAAAAAAAAAAAAACACCTCTGCATGGTGTATTAGGACTGCAGAATCATTTTAGTCAACAAGAAGTACATCGCAAGCAGTGGCTTGGATGTTAACCTTGTTTGGTAGCTAGTGCTTTTATTTATTTATTTATTTATTAATTTTGGTTGACTTTTCTGTTTAGCTGCCAGAGTCTGACAGCATGGAAATAAACTGAGAAATGTTTGCACTGTGGGTTAACTTAACATTGGCAGTCCTCTGGTTCATTGGGTTGCCATGACTCCAATAAGGGCATTCAGCCTTCTGAATATAGAGATGCTCAAATGTCTGGCTCAGTGTAGACAAAGCTGCTGTAGCTTTTTTATGCTTAAAAATCAAATCCTATCAGCTGCATGCAGGATTTAATCAGCCTTCTTGAAGTACATGTACTATAACTACTTTGGGAAGCCAGTTCTGGTGGGCTTTGGGAAAATAAGAGGTTGGATCTCCTTCTTGGAGTGGTCCTTTTCATACCATTCAGCTTGCAAAAATTAATTTGTTCCTGGTGAGTTTCCAGTAGGCCCAGACCCCATGGCCTTCAGCCTTTACATACCATGCACTAGTGGTATTGTGGTAGGTGCAACATGAAATATTCTGGTTCAGGACCCACTAACGACAATAAATTGGTTGGTAGGGTTTAGATTTGTCTTTTAAGCAGCCGAAAACTGTCTCGGCTCTAAGAGCAGAATTCAGGAACAGAAAATAATTGAGCCTGTGCAATGGAAGGGGTCCCTCACAGAGGACTTACTCTGTCGCTCAGAAGCTGCCATTTTCCTCTGTGGAAGCTGAATGCCATGTGTTGTATCACCGCATCTCTGGCAGGAGGGAATCCCTGGGTGACTCTGCCTGTCACACTCGCCTTGTTCACATCTCTCAGATCCCTCTGCACTGATGCCGTAGTGTGAAGCCTGCATGGCTCTGAACTCGGTGCTTAGGGCTGCTCGAGACTCTGTACAGTGTGGCATCAAAGCCCATAGCCAGCTAAATTGTTAGGTTTTAACATGTTTTCTAATGCTTCTCCTCATTCTATTTCTTTGCAGAGTAAGGCATGTTTTTTCAGCAGACCTCTGATTATCAAGTTGTGTAATGTGGATGCAAACAGTTAACAGCACTAAATAAGGCTTTAAAAATTATTCTTAAGTGTCTAACAAAATCTACAGAATTGTAGTACAGCAGCTAACTCCTGATCCTGACACATCCTTGTAGAGATGGATGTTTTTCGTATACATGAATTCAACTTTCTTTTAGTCCAATATTAACTATATTTGAAGTCCTGTAGTCATTATCAAAGCACTAAATTCTGTTCTTTTGCCCCTCCTGATTATTCTGTAATATTATATCAATCTTGCAATTTCTGCTGGAAGATGAACCTACTAGAAATTTTCAGTAACTATTAGCCCACATAATTTTGGGTAATCAAGATTAGTCTTTCCATCTTTTAACAAATATTTTACTGTGATTTTTTTTTGAGCATATTGCTAATCACTTACTAATTATAAAGAATATTGTAAATAATTGCAGCTAAGTTACCTTTATTTAGGAAGTTTAGTGTAATTCTCTAATGTGTTTTATTTCATTTGGTGTGTGGCCAAGTTCAATTACTAGCAACTGAGCAGAGAGCAGTACATACTAAGTATTTTCCGTCTATTTATTTGGACTAGCTAGATTTGCGTGCAGCCAGGTGAAGTCTGGGAGTGTCTCTAATAGTAACAGTGCATGTGGCCTTTCTGATACCAGACCTTGGGTATTTAGGACAGCTGCTTCACGGACAGAAGAGAAAACAACTATGTGTAGTGAAGTTGGAATTTTAATACAAAGACTTCATGACTGAGGATTTATAAGTATGGTATTATATACCAACACTCTTCAAGGAAAAGTTGCTCTCTGGAACCTTTGGCAAGCACCAGGTTTTGTTCCCTGAGGATCAGGTGCTATTTCAGAGTACGCTGAGGTGTCAGAGAGCAGCTCTGCTGCTGCTTGCAACAGCATCCTTGAAAAATCTACACAGCTGAGCTCACGGCAGTTCAAATTTGGTGGAGGTGGAGAGAGAATACAGCTTACCTTGACAAGAGAGCGAACATTGTCTAACAGTGCCACCCAGTGATGTCTGCCATAACAGCACATGAGAGCAAGGTGCTTGCTGTGCCTGTGGGAAGGGAAATTGGCTCTTGGAGCCAAGCCCTGTGGACATAAAGCACTACGTTGCTTTTGTTTTATTTGTGCTTAAGCTTTCTATCTTCTATGAGTTGCATATTTGAAATGAAGAAAATAAAGCTATTGTACCTATCTTTTGATAAGATGCAGCTTCTGCCAGCTTAAGGGGAATCTTATTTAAATATGCACATATGTGATGAAGCTTTGTAACGAGGTCTCGAGAGAGATGACTTCTGGAGTGTGCAAAATGCATTTAATTTAATATGCATCATTCATGCATGGTAATACTAAATTGACAGTGCAGTCCTGTCATTGTGAATGTAGTAAATGCTCAATCTAGCTCTTTCAGGTGTTTGTAGTCTATATGCACAAAGGATACAAATCATTTTGAGGCTGGATTCAACGGACAAATATGATAGTAATTGAATAGAACTGCATTGTGGAATCAAATCTCCACTAAATACTTCTTACTAATCTAACTATAGTTCACTCTTCTGCAAACACGTTATCTATTGTGTTTAAAAAAAGTAGATCTTTTTTAGTGATATGAAAAAGAAGAGACACTATATAGTTCCATTTTTGAACTATGGCGTCAGTCCTTCTCCATTTTCTATTTTGACTTCCCGAAAGCCCACCTGCATGCAACCCTGTCTAACATGTTCTAGGTGACCCTGTTTGAGCGGGGGGATGGACTAGATGATCTCCAGAGGCCCCTTCCAACCTTACCGATTCTATGATTCTGTGCTATGCTGGAGAGCAATGAAACCTAGGAAGTCAGATTTCACTTTGCAAATCCATAGTCTAGGGTTGGAACTGAGACAAAATTGTGATCTTTAACCTCTGAAAGCCACCTAGAGAGGTGGTAAGGTGCCTGGGTTCTGCACAGGCAGTTAAGCATTTTGACTCTAACAGCAGACATAGCATTTTTTTAAAAAAATTTATTTATTTATTTATTTATTTTAGGAATGGGGACATACAAGTGTTTTGACAAACTTGAAAATACTCAAAACTGTAAACGGAGATTTTATGGAATGTATGATTAATATGCGTTTAAAAGAAAGACTCCTAGCAGTGTGATTGTGTTCTGAAAACTAAAAAGGCTGTTCTCTTTATTATTCTGCACTTTAATTCGAAGCGAGGGGTAGTCAATAAAAGTCATTGCGAAGGTACAAAAAGATGAGCTGTCATCTTTTATGGTTTATACCTCTGGCTGAGTAATGTTTTGTTACTGTTGGTAAGTGGGCAAGAAGAATAGAGCTTAGTTAGATATTAAGCAAAAATGATTTTTGTAGAAATTGAGTTTCAGTAGCCACCAAAAATGGCACTGGGAACTTCAAAAAGCCACAAATGTGCATGCCATGTTGATTTGTTTATTGTCCTAAACTTTCTGATAGTTTATGATTCTAAAGCACTGCTGAACAAAAAACGGAGGGAACATTCTGAGTATTCAGGATGTTTTTGGCTAAGTGTAAATAGCTCTATTAGTTTGCATACTCCTAACTATGAAATGTATGAAATGCATTTGTTAATACCTCAAACTGTAAAATGTTAAAATGCATTTTAACATCAAAAGTAGGAGAATGAACATTCCTGTATCATGCATCCAGAAACACTTTGTGAAAGGGAGTAATGAAGTAGATACTGACCCTTTTCCCAGAGGTCAGCAGTGAAGATGCCAAATAGAATGTAAATTAGCAGTTCTTTTTCAGCATTTATATGTTTTGAGGTATATATACTGGTAATAGTGAAACAGATGCCCTTGATAAAGGGAGCGATATTGTTGTTGCTTTTCCCCCCAGGTTTGATGGTGTATATCTAGTTCTTTAACAAAATTTGTGTTTTAAGATGGATGCCTTCATGAAGATTGGGCTTTTTTGTGGTGTATCCCACACACATCATTGTTGGCACTCGATCTGTGAAAACTGCTTCTTTATAAGACAGTGCTAAAACCTCAGTTTTGTGTTGTAGGGTATGCAGAGTGGAAGTAAAAATTGTTTGGAGGCCTTTAAACTCTCCCACCTATTCCTTTTCTGAAAAGTGATCAAGACCTGAAGGGGTATGTTTCATACTGTTGTCTTGGAAAATTGGCATACCTAAGTTTTGTTTGACTCTTTGCTGCCTACTGTGAATTAGCTGAATTTGTTGGTAATATTTTTAGACTTTTGGAAAGAGTTTCTTTTGCAGTTCACTCCATTTTTAGTAGTCTTGTCTGCATAAGTCTGTGCTGTAGAGGTAGCAGAATGTGCTCAGGTATGCATTTGCTTGCTAATTGTCGTGACTTTAAGCATCAAGAAGAAATCATAAGCCCTTATGAGGGACTGATAGAACAAAGCCTTTAGATTGATTAAGGATGTTAAAAGAAAGATGTTAAAACATATATACAATCTCTATAACTTGCTATGGTGGAATGGTGTTAATAAGGCCTTGTTCACCGAGTGCAAAGACTAAAGTAGCTCAAGAGGCCACGGGAGGGTTGACTCAGGGTCTGTGCTTTGGTTTTGTTGTTCTCTAGCACTTGCTAATGGTGAGATGCTCCAGATATATGTTTTCCTGCCTTGGGAGTCATGGAGTTGAGGTGTGGATGTTTGTGAACTCCTTCTGTGTTCATGCGGAGCAGTGATACCAGAAAGGAGGCTTCCCACCAGCACAAGTTTAAAGTGCTGCCTTGAATTCACTGAATGCTGGGTGCCTAGTCTGCTGAAAGCGTGTGAGGAGGTTGGCATCGTTTTACCTATAGAGAGTTTCCTGTATAGCTTTATATAACTCAATAAGAAGAATTTGGCAGTTTTCAGTTGGTGTACTGATTTTTTTTTGCATTTGTATTAGGATGGAAGAGAAGGAGGAATATTAAGGGTCTACATTACTTTGAAATCCAAAGGGAAAATTGGGAATGTGTCTTAAATTTGGAATCTGGCTGTATTTTTCTTTATGAAATAAGTATTACTTGTGTTCTTGTCTAATCAGCCATTTTATTTGGGATGAATTCAAGTGAAGTAGTTACTACTGTAGATGTTAAAACTTTCAGATTGATTACCCCCCTTTCTTTCTTTCTTTTTTTTGGGCAGTGTAACTTGATGTAATTGTTAGTATTGCTGCTAACTTGCCCCCACTTGCCCATTGAACAGCAGCACTGTTTTTAACCCTTATTTAGCAGTGGTTCTGAAATGTGGGTTGTTTGTTTGGTTGGTTTTTTTTGTGCTTCTTAATGAAGCTGATTGAATAAAGATCATGAGTTTGCCTTCAGTGAGCAACTTTCAGCATGTAACACAATGCTGCTGAGCCTTGTGGGGATTGTGTGGTCTTTATACCATCACCAGTTCCTCTTGACTGAAACATATGTTTCTAACACTAGCATATGTTGAGTCTTTTGAGCATGTATTATTACACAATGGCATTTTGCTTTAGTGAAATTTGAAAAACTTGCCATATAGAACGAATGGACCTATTGCTTCCAAAGGAAGATGTTTTGAGCCATTTCATTTGGGGCTGCATTATAGCTTCTGTTCCTTTGTAATAATTCAGAATTAATACTAAATTGTTCATGTCAGAGCTGTTACTGTGTATCTTTCTGGAAGCCAGGGTTAATATCTACACAAACTTAGTGCTTTCTGTAGCAAGGGCAGACCTTATTGTAATTCCCCAGGTTGCCGTTCCCCCCAGAAGTGTGCATGAAGGTATACTGATATCTTAAAAACTTTCTCCCCAACTTGCACAGATGATAGCTTTTGCTACTGGGGGTGGAGGGGAAAAAAACAAAAGTGATCTCTTGTTAATGTCATTTTTCAGAATAGTTTTTCAGAGAATCAAACTTTAGATTCATTAATCTCGCTTTCTGAAATCTAATCCTTAACTTTACTTTGGCATTAATTCTAATATCTTCCATAACTAACCAACTTTTTTGCTGATTTCTTAATGTCAGATTTACAGTAATGTGCTGTGCATGTACCAGGAACTGAGTGTGAATAGGTATTTTGGTCTGTGTTAGTTATTTATTTAGATAATTGTTAGCACTATTTAAGTATTTGCTTTCGTAGCTTGGATTTGTTGCATTTGACAAAAGGAGTCTGCTGCCCATATGTAAGGCTGACTGCTGTATACCTTGACCTTTGTAATGCTTGCAAGATGAAGCACGGTGACTTCTTTGCTGGGAAGTATTTCACAAGGAAGTTTTTTCTTTTTTTCCATTTTAAAAAACAAATCTGGATAATGATTTACTTTTGTATGTGGTGGGGATTAACTATTATTGTATATTTTGAAAAGGATTTCTCTTCTCCAGAAAAGGTTATCAATATATGGGCTCCAATATATACAAAATATATGCTACCATTTAAAATTTTTAGTTAGGAATTAATTCTGATATCAGTGATGCTACTACTGTTGCTAAGAAAAAAAGCAAACAGAGAAGTCAAGCAAAAGAAATGCCCACATTTTCAAATAAAAAGTTAGATTGTGCTTGGTTTGGGAACCTGAAATGCTTGTACCTGGGGAGCGAGGGGGGACAGGGGGACTGTTATCTACATCCTTTAAATGATTTTTTTTGATAGTTGATATCACTGTTCCCTAAACCAATGGTTTTCAGCATACTTCAAACTATTTAATGTATCTTAGTGATGAAAATATGAAGATTGTCTAAGCCATATTATTAACTAAGGACTATGCAGTTTAACCTTTGATTTACTGGAGTAAGAAATGAAGGTATGTAGCTGTGTAGTGTGGATTACATGGCTACTGCTTGCAGTGGAGCATAGAGGTCCCAAAGTTGGCTTCTGTTTACAAATTTTCTGCTTTGCACAACTAATATTTTTGTAAAATCCTAAGACATCAGTGATGAGGTTTGGTTGGAATAAACAAAACGAAGTTTACAAATATCTGTAACAATATATTCAGGTTTTTATGTGGGGTCTAGAACAGGTAGGCTTGAATTACAGGCTTTTAATATTTTTCTTCCTAAAAAAAAAAAAAAAAAAAATCCTTCCCAAAAACTAGAAGCAGGACTACATGTATTCTGCACAATCTAAAATTGTTTATGCTTTCTAGTTAAATAGTAAAGCTTTGGATTTTTTGCCTATTAAGATCTTAAGACCACATCTGTTAAAATGTTTGTTCTTATTATATAACTAAGTTATTTCTTATTTCTTTTAAATATGCTTTAAATTCTCACATTTCAATAACTGAGCAGGGAATTAGCAAGGCTCTCAATTAATCATTCATTTCTAAGCAAATATATAAGCCTCTGACTAGTACTAAGCTACTGCACCTTTACTGCACCATTTGTATATTTTTGAGAAATTAGGTTAAGTAAAAAGGTATGATAATTTTACTTCCCGAACCACTTTTCAGAAATGCATGTTGATCTGTTTGGCAATTAATAGAATCACTGAGTAAATTAAATGAAGGAGTTAAATGCTACTTTAGAAATTCTTGTGCATCAAGCATTGATTTCTTAATGAATTTGAGACGTGTTTATACGCATTATGTTTCATATTGGCTTGAGGAATGTCTCTACATATGGGGATCAGCCAAGGTGATGTTTTTGTTCTATGTAAATGTATCCCACTCCGTGTATGCACGGGTGGAAGCAGAGAGATGTTCCAGATGTAGACTTAAATTCAGGTTGGAAGCAGTGTGGCTTTGTGGAGGAATATCTGTACAAATAGACAGGTGTTAAGATGCTGAACACTCCCTGTAACTGCATGTTAAATGACAGAAATAATCTATAGGATAAAATAACAACCACCATCCTCCCCTTAAAAGGAAATAATATTTTGAACTTTAAGTGCCTGATATATAGGAAGATTTCATAATGGAAACTGTTGCAAGAATATCTCTGAAGATGATATATCATCAATAGAACAAAAATGACAAAGACTAGAAAAAATATTAAACAGATTGAGAATTATTGGCTCAAAAAACATGACAAAGTGGATCTGTTTACAGGGAACACTGCAAAATAAACACTATAGAAAAGGTACACAGGGCATAATATTGTTAAAACTCTCACTGTACAATTATTTATGCCTTTGTACCTAGTTCTAGAAACTCTTATAGCCTTATTTCAGTAAAGCAGTTTGAAGTCTTCAGCCTTATGTTTTAGTAGAGAGCATTTTTCCTAAATGTTTCTGAAATGTTTACTGGAAAGGAATGCTGAGGGTTTTTTTAATGTTTTACATATTTAAATGTTGTGTGTGTGTGTGTGTATATATGTGTATGTAGATATGCAATATTTACCTTTAAGTATATGAAGTTATATATAAATGCTGACACATTTTTATACAAATATTTATATATAAGTTTATATATCTATAAAATTATCTGAAATGATGAATGTATAGTAGTGGTGCTTAGTTATGCCTTCAGTTTAAGGGAAAAGATATGATAAAATAGAGAATTTCACAAGAATTTTAGTTGAGCTCTGAGTGAAATTGAGAGAGAGAGAGAAAAAAAAATAGTGTTTTGAAATTGACGTAAATTCTGAGGTGGCAGAGCAGACCTTTACTCCTTCTAGCCTTTTAATATCCTGAACGTTAGAAAATAAGGACATTACAAACTAATAAATCCAAAGAGGGTTGTATAAATATTTTGTATATTACTATATACAATACAGATTTTGTAGGGCAAAAGTTGTAAACAGAGATATAAAAAAGTGAAAATGGCCACTGAGTAAGATCTCACTTTACTGGAGGTATTGCAGAAAATCAAGCTGCAAATGCAAAAACTGATCTTCAAAGACAGTCCCTGCCTCAAATTTGGGAGCTGACATCATGTGTGTGCTACAGCTGGGCTGCCTTACCTTGTCCCTGTGTTTGTGTCTTGGAAATGCTCGGGTGATACTGAGCTTGTGGTGGGTGCCCAGGAAGCTTGTGCCCTGTTTCTGCTCTGCATAGACAACGCAAAGCCTGTGCGCACCAAGTGGTGTCCTTGGGGTAGCTGTTTACATGAACTCTGTGTAAACAACACAAAACAATATGTGCATGACAAAATGGAAGAATTTTGTAGAGTAGCGAAGGCAACTGATGGAGAATCTGGAAGGGCTAATTTTAAAATTGCAAAATGAGGAGCTAAAAGCCTGGGAAAGGCCTCTCTTGGAGCCCTGAATCCACTTTTTCTTTTCTCATCTCCAGTGTGCTTATAGTTCATTCCTTAAGTTGCTCGAGCTGTGCTTAAACATTGCTGAGATTTGCTTCTCTGTCTGTATTCAAAGATGTGGAAGATCTTTCTAGCACTGATGTCTGGAAATCTTACAGTTCACGGCCAATTTATACCTGTTTGTGCTATACTCAGGGTTGTCTGCCAATCTATCTACAGCCCAACTTTTCCCCTTTGCTGCCCCGATGGCGTATCTGCTGCAGGCAGCCACCCACCTCCCTTCCCTTCCCTTCTTCCCTCTCTCCTTTTGCTGAGCAGAAGGAGCCAAGCTCCTGCAACGTTCTCCTAAAATGCATCGCGGTTGCTGGGATCAGCTGTGCAGCCCTGCTCCGCACCTGGTAGCGCGGGCAATGGGTTTCTTGAACTCAGGAGGCCGGGGCTGGGTATGGCACTCTCAGTACTCGCTGGCCCCAGTCATCATAATTCCCCTTTCTCTGACTGGTCTGATACGTTCTGGAGGGGCAGGGGTGTGTGTGTTAAATGACTTGTGCTGTCTGATATATTTCTTTTATGTCCTGTAAATGGATTTAGAAACAGAAAGACTGAAAATAAGCAGCTTGCTTAAGCGAGGACTGACCTGAGGGGGAGGGTAGGCAACCAGCACACATCTTGAAAGTACAAAGTTTTAAGAAATGAGCAAAGTAGAAATATAAAAGTTATACTGAACATGCACGGTCTTCTGTCAGTGAGCAGATACCAGTAACAGGAATAGTTTAAAAATTATTGCGTAATACCTTTTCAAGCTGGACTATGCAAAACATCCTAAATTTACAAATAGGAACAAAATGCTGCCTTGTCAGGAGAATGCCCTGGCTGATGCAATCAGCATTTCCTTTTTTGACCTCAGTGTTTCTGTAATACATAGTTGATTTTGCTTCAGAAAATCCTGTACAGAGCCAGTCCGAAGTGAGTGAAGATCACAGCAGAAACATAGCATAAATATATTCTTGGATGTGGTGCACGAAGTGAAGTAACTAGATTGAGGGGAATCACCAGCTGGTTTTTTTTGTTTGTTTTTTGTTTTTTTTTTTCCTCACAAAGTGCTGTATTGCAAATTCTGGTGTTGAGAATATAGTCCTGGAAACCTTGTGTCCTTACCTTCGATGCTGTAGGAATGCACCCCTCAACCTTTGTCAAGCCTTTGTTTCCCCCTTCATTTTCAGGAAAGCACAAGGCACAGTTTGAAAGCAGATGAAACTGGCTTATTTTTAAGAGTTGCTGCGGTCACAAGGGAACGGTTGTCTTTAAATTATACCATTCTACAAAATTCAGGGTAATTGTTATCTTTTGAATGCCTATCCCACTGAAGACTGCAGAAGTGATGCAGAAAATGTTACGTCTGGACTCTGCATAACCACTATCATTGCGGTACAATACAGAGTGAGATGGGTTTTCTTTTATATCAAACAAGTTTCTTACCCTATTTATCTCAGTTATTCTGTGCAGTTTGAGCCGTTTAAAATTCCTCTGTAATAATGGTAGATCCAAGCCATATTTACAAAAATCTTTTGACCATGACATGAACTCTTCAAGATGAGGGGGAAAAAATGAATAGCAAGGCAAATGTTTGTGAAATAAATCAAGCCTATAGTTATGCAGGTAGCAATTGGGGATTCCTAGCATGAAAATTGTTGAACCTCTGATCCTGAAACTGTGGAGACACGTTGTTTGCTGAATTGTGTTGTAGATGCATGTATAGGGGTGAAACTATATTTAAAGAAAAAAACCTTATTTTAATCTTGATTGGAGAAGTCTGTTTCTACTCAAACTTTGTGAAATTCTGAGATGGGTTTGGTGGGCTCTGTGTGTGTTGGAAGGTGTGACACAACTCTAGATGACTGAGCTATTCTCTGCAGTGAGAAGGGAAAATGCATTAATATCTCCCTACTTGATTTGGGAAGAAATACTAAGTATAAGAACTAGAAAATTGCACAATTTTTGTGTTCGTCTAAATTATCACACACAGACCTTGTGATTTCAACACAGAATTTACGTTGGCAGGAATTCTAATTCATGAATGGTGGTAAATCTTTTGTTAATTAATCTAGACATGCCTCTCTGAGGATGGGATAAGTAATTTATAGTTTCTCTAGTAGAAAGTTAGCCTGACGGTTCTGTTCTTTGTAGAATATTGTGTCCACAATTAGTATTTCCTGTAAACATTTCTTATGCAACAGGCAAATGTAATGTACTGGATAAATACAATTTATTACATGCATAAGTTCAGTTCTGCCTTGCAGTTCAAGAGCTCTAAGTCTGTAATTTGCTCATATAGCTGTCTATTTTCAATAGGTAATGCCCTTCAGCTAGGGAACTGTTTTAGAGAAACCCAAGACATTCTTACAGCTACCTCATGTACAGATTTTCATCATGAGTGAGTCATTCTAGTTGTGTGATGTTTTTCCTCCCCCTGCAGTGAAAAATCTTGGGTTTGGTCTTAACCTGTTACAAAATGTGTCCAAACAGTTTTCTTCCTTTTTTTCGTCTTCACCTCTGAAACCCTAAGCTCAATACCTAGTAGTGATTAGAACTGGGCAGAAATTTTGGTTGGTGCTTGTGGCAGAAAATGTAGTTTTAGAAACACTAAAATATTTCTAGAGTTGGTTTTGATTCTTGCATAATGGTTTGTCTCTTGCAGTGAGTTGACGTTTCAAAAGTTGAAGAAAACTTCACTTTGACATTTAAAGGGAAATTAAATATTTTGACATGTAACCTTCATTAGTTCAAGTTTTCCCAGTTTAACAAAATGCTATTTAACACAAATCAGGCTTCATAAATTCCCAGTTTGCCTATTTCCTAGTTTTCTGTGCAACTCTCATAGGTGGTTTAACTTTTAATGAATTGCTAGCAAACCAGAGCTTGCTGTAATGCTCTGACAGTGATGCAGTTGTGAAAACTTCTACTACTGGGAAAACCAGCAGGAGAAAGCAAGATGATTGGTGTTTTCTTTGGACAGGATTTTTATGGGATTTTAATTAAAAAGAAAAGAAAAACTTTACTGGTAATCTACAGGAGCAATCTGTTTCTAATATAATTACTCTTCTGCAATTACTCCTCTAGCCATCACCAGCTTTTGTTTGAAGGGGGATAGAAGAACGTGCCATTTTTTGGCCCAGAGCCTTCTCCGCCTTTCTGTTCATGACTTCCTCTAAGCTGGCTCTTCATCCTCTACCCACATGTCCTGCAGCGGTGCAATTGTGCCCGTTTTCCTGACAGTCCTCCGGCTGCCTGAGGAGCCCTGAGCGGCAGCCAGGGGCAGCTGGCAGGCGGCCTCGCGGGGAGCGCGGCTCCACCGGTGCTGCTCTAATTGGCAACTGGCCAAAGCCAGCTGCTCTACAGCAGCACAGCGCAGCCTTGGGCTTGGCACGGTGCTGCTGCTGTTGCAGGTAGCTGAGGAAGCAAAGCAGGCATTTCAGATTAGTTATTAAGGACAGAGCTGGGGTTTCCAGTCTTCAGAGAAGAGCAGAAAGCCTTGTTTCAGGTATCCGAATCAGCATCTCGGAAGGACTTGCACCCATTCCAGTTTTGCGTTCTTTTGTGCCTCCTTCCCAGCCCTGATGGAACAGGCCTGGTAAATGCGGGCAACTGAACTACAGTCACAGGGGAGAGGGTCTGGGAGCCCAGAGGAGGGGAGCATGGTATTCTAAAATGAGTTTATTCTTGCAGAAAAGGCATAGGAGATGTAGACTGGATGAGAATGTAGTAGTCTGCTGTCAAGGTAGCAATGAAGCAGAACTGTCAGAATCACTTCATTCTTCATTCATACTTGTTTAAATGTTAAAGTAGGTATGTTTTAGAATGTGGAAGAACATTACAAGCTGACTAAATACTCTTTTTCTACCTAGGATTTTCCGTGATTCCTTGTAAAAGGGATTTCAGTTATAATTTCTCTTCTTTACAGTGGTAGGTATATATCTGTTACACTTTTCCTAGACCATAGCTGTGGGTAGCCTGTTCAGATTGTGGCATTCTAGTAAAGTTGGTTGATGTGGTATCTACTTGATTAAAATAGAAGATATATAGGTGTACTATGAATGCAAGTTGCATGGTCCTTAGGATGCTGGTGACTTATGATTGTATTGGAGTGAGTTGGAACAGGCTACCAAAATTATTTATTTACAGTCGTAACAGGAAAGAACGTGGCTCTTTGCTTCAACACTATCAGTCCCTGTCTTTAATCTTTAATTAACTCTTTGAATTTGACTAGATCTGCAAATAGCAGATGGTGAAGTGTTGCCAAATTGCAGCTCATCTGCTTCTCACATGCATAATTTGTAGGAATATAAGTACAAAGAAAATATAGTAAAGGTCCTCAGTACAGTGTTCCCTGATAATAAGGAGTTGTGTTCTTTTTTTCTTTTTGCAATTAAGTTTAACAGCATGCAAGTGATTAAATAAGGCATACACAAAACACTTCCATAATAGATTTTGAGAGCAAGCAAGTGTGAGGCTATTCCAAAACTTTGCATTGTACTAACTGAATGACTAATTATCTTTTAGTTGTGTAGTGTTCAAATGAAATGGATAGTGACCGTGTGGGGTCTTTTTGCAGCTGAAGTATTTTGCTTGTTATTTCTGGTGGAAATAAATGATATGCTTTATTCCTCACAGTGGTACCTGTGAACTATGACTGAATTTTTGTAGTTTAATACAAAAAGGGAAGACAGGCTCATTAAATGCAAGAGTTCCTGTGGAAGAGGGATTGTGACTTGAATTTTAAAAATGCACAATTTTTTTTCCTTCAGCTCTGAGGAGAACTGGAATCATACACTGTTCTCTTGACATCATCTATAAAAGCTCCTCTTTTAAAATAAGAGCTCTACCTTTCAAAAGAAAAATTGTAAACACAGATTAAAACAGAGAAAAACTACTGTTTGGCTAGTAACTCATCTCCCAATTTAAAGTTATTTCATATGCAAGCTGGGTTTTGCTTTGTATTTTTCAAGGCATTAGTTGCTAGACAGTACAATCCTCAGGCTTTATATCATACTTGCTGTAATTCGGACAGGATTTGGAGCTGTGGAGTTACATTAGCAGGTCTTCTAAGGTAGTGATTTGAAGCTTAACGGTGTTGGTTTGACCCTGTTGCTTCTAAAGGTGGCTTCACCATCCTCTTAGGAAGAGATCGCTTAGAACCCCACAACTGGTAGATGTGTATGTGAATATCTGCAAGGGGAGGAAATCACTTTAAGAATTTATTTGAATGTGGAAGCTTTTTATTCCAGCAGAAGAAATTAGCCTAGATTTTTATCCAGAAGCAGAGCTTTACAGCACTCTAAGTTGAATGTATAAACAACCAAGCAAAACATGTCCATACAAGCAAAACATTTTTGGGATAGACTTGGGAGGAAGAGGGAGGAGAAAATGAGTAAATCTTTTTAGTTGTTTTTTTTTTTTTTAAATCTATTATCTGCATTCTTTTCTCAATAGTTTATAAATGATTTTCTTAGGTCATCTTAACTTTTTGTTTCCATTCCAATTAAGTTTGTGTTTAGAGTGAACCCATTATCTCTAAACTGATCTTTGTCATTTTGTCAGGGTTTTATACTTATTTTTGCTGTCTAGTAATAGGCCTGTGGAAAGCTACACCGTGAGTGTATGGGTTCAAAATGAAGGCGTTAATTTTGTTGTCTTCACAGGTCAGTCGGTCATGTCACTTAATCTGTTTTAAAAAAATTATCATTGCTCAGAGTAACTAGATAATGTGTTGGTAGTAGTCAGGAAAAAGGAATTCCTGAAAGAGGAAAAAGTAAAGCATGTGTGTTTTGCTGAGTGTGGTTCAGGAGCTTGACTGACTTGAATCAGATTAAATCTGAGACCTCAGCTGGTGTCTGTTGTGTCTGTGGAAGGCTGCTGGAAGTTGACTATTTCTCTTGCTGTAGGTATTACACATATGGGTAGTTGAGTTGCCATCTCCTTTAAAAGAAATTCACAGAAAGAAACGCAGATAAAGGATTAAAAATCTTCTCATTGCCTTATTGTCATGTGAGCATTTGAACCAAGTAGGCTGACAAGCCTGATTCCGTTTGCAGGGGGGTACATTATGCCTATCATGTTGTATATAACCAGAACATAGATCGTGGCTGGTGGGCTTTTTTTTTTCTGTGCTGGTTTAAACTTTTAAATAACTGTGTTGGCTGAATTGACTTTCAGGTTCATCTAACAAAGCATAAACCAATAGACTGATCTAGCTTTGTTATTCAGTGCATTAGATATATCTAGAAGCCTAAATATGACTTGACTGTAACTTCAGAACTGAGTCAGACAGAGCTAGAGGAATTGCTCTTTGATTCTAGTGTTGGTGTACTGAGTCTAGCAAGTGCTTCAGTGAAATAAGTGAGCTCCAACATGGAGAAAACCACCTGACTGCATTTCCCTAATCCTGCCTTATAAGCACGAGAACTCGGACCAAAACATGACTTCCTCAGTTCTGTATGTTACTTGGAAAATTAGTGTATCCGATAAAACTCTTTTTTTCAGTTGCTTTTTGTGTGTATTATGGAAAGACAGATATGCTTCTTATACTAATCTATAAATTAGATGTGTATAATATCTTATTTTCTCTCCCAACAGAGGAAAGATGCAACACTTGTAACTGATAGGCATAAACTAAAAGTGGAAACCTGCTTTTGCAAGAGAATGAGAACAGCAGCAAGCTACACGGATTTACAGTGACGAAAGCATGTTAAAACCAACGTGCACCTGTTGTTTTTAAAACCTGACATTTAATTCCTGCTTTATTAATCTCTGTCCTTAATGGAGAGATAAGAGATTTAACAGGTAGAAAGATTTCTTGGTTGCAGATTCAGGCATAGTTAGGGTACAGGTTACAATCTCTTTTTCTCTTTGCTTGCCTTCTCGCTTTCTAAAAACCTGATAAACAAGGAAAAAGAAAAGCAAGTACTTAGAATTTCTTCCTGCTCCTGTTTCCAATGACATTCATGTTTATGATCAAAGGAGTGAAGTTTCTAATGCCTTCTTGCTTCGAACAGCTGTTTCTTCCATTCAAAGAGATGTTCATGGCATAGGGACAGCAATATTAAATATGAATAGGAAAGTCAGTCGTGGTAACTGTTGAAAAGCAGAGACGTCAGAGGGGCCAATAATGTGAAAGTTAACTGTTCAAGTGGTAATGTCCGTGTAAAAGTGAAAGGATTTGGAAGACCGCTTCTTATCCTCTTGATAACTCTCTGAAATCAGAATGTTAGTAAATTCGGGGCAATAGTGAATACGGCTCAGTGAAGTGGGTCTCTTGCATCTTTTTGTTCTTGCTGTAACTGCTTGCAAAAGGGATGTAAAGACAGAAAACTAGAAATGCTGATTGGCCTTCTTATACTACAGGCAGTGGTATTACACCTGAATCCTATCATTAGCCAAATTTAATTTCCAAGGACATAGTTGCATGTAATGAGGGATTTAAATTTAAAGATATAAACAATTTAAGAATAATACTTCTTCCCCTTCCCTTCTGTAGGTACGTTTAAATTGGAACATGTTTCCTTTTACAAGAGCAAAAGCAGTTCATTGTGTCCCAAGGGAAACATACAAATGGATTTCTTCTTCTCCATCATATGCCAGACATAAGATGCTGTACGAACTGATAACTAACTGGTCAATGTGGCAAGCACACCATGTTTATTTTGGCTATTGATGTTATTCTGAGATTGGTTGTCCTCTTGGAATGACAGCATAGTAAACTCTGCTCAAAACTTTCTGTTTTCTCTTGTTGCAAGTTATTGGAAGAATATTAGCACAGCAGCAACTGCAAAAGACTTGCATAAATCAAGCACTATTTGTTTTTAAGGTGGCAGTAGCCATATGTTGTTTAAATCCCAGTAGATTGCCACATTCCATCACATGGCACCATAAAAGAAATGTCCAACTTGTTTCTGATGGTGTTAGACCTATGCTGCTGTTTCTTTGTAATTGCACTATTTGTGCAATCTGGTAATCTGTTTGGATAAATTTGTTCCAGTTGTTAACAGATTAGTGGTTTCTTGCAACAGGTGTTAGTTTGGCTTTTCCCTTTTAGAGTTGTTTCCTGTGGTCTAATACTTAGTGAGGATGAAAGAGTCTAGATTTATCAAGTTTTAAGAGACTCTCCAAGACAAACTTACTCAGTTTGAGGGTAAAAATGCAGTTTTTCTCAACTTGTAATCATCAGCTCTTCAGCCTCAGCCTGCATTATGAGGAAAAAAAAATACGTATTTTCTTTTAGGTTGCAGGAATAATATATGTACTTCAAAAAGTTCTGCATTTAAATTTAAAGATCGTCTCAGTTTGTCAGGACAGTATTCCACTAGAATGATATTTAATTTCTACAGGTTGCTAGTACATCAGATCACTATGTACTGTAGGAGAGTATATAAAATTCAGAAGTATGTTCATTATTAAACACTGATGCTTCTCCACCAGCATCTGTGTGTGTGTATGTATCTTGGCACAAGTAGGAAGTACTAAGTTGCAGGATCCCTGCAAATACTTGCTTACAGTGTATTTTGTGGCAAAGATACTTTGTGGATTAGTGATTATTAAGGTTGCTATCACTAATGAAAATAGTTATTTAATTAGTAGTCATTAATAATCATTTCAGTAACTGAGTGCAAGGACTCTGAAATACTAATGCTGAAAAGAAATGTGGGCCTCAAAGGCTCGCATTTATGCCAAGTTAAGTGACTCCTGGCTTGATTCTCTGACAGTTATCAAAAGGTGTCCTATAGCTGTTCCCTGCTGTCTAGTGTGTTGCCTTCAACAGTAGACAATAGCAAAGATTCCAAAGGAAGATATGAAAGGGCTACAGTGGAGCGCTGGGATCCAATTTAATCACTGCATTAAACTATATTGCGGTGTCTAGTAGCTAGAAACTTGCTTAAACTAAGGAACACGAATTTCTATTCATAATTTGTGTTGTAGCTATGTATTATCATTCATTAGAAGAGATTTTCTGAGATACTTAAAGGGGAGATGCTGGTGATGTGTAATTAGAATAGAGAGGCAGCAAAATACCAGTATGATTTGGAAATGAGTTAATAGGTTTTTTTATTATTATTATTATTTCCTGTAAAACTTCTTCCTTCTGTGACTTTTCTGAGTGGTTTATCTGTTCTGTCTACCTTCCTTAATTTTAACAGAAATTGCTACTTGTGACAGAGTACAAAAGATAGGGCAGCAGAGTTCCTTGCTAATCCTGAACTGTGAATTGTAGCTAGTATTTGCCCAAGCTTCTTCATTTAACATCCTTTTTCCCTTTTGTCCTCTCCTTAATTTCAGAAGGAGAGAACTGGTGCCATACCTCTGTGTGTTCTTAGTGTATTTTTCATTTGCCTAACTGCTCTTTCTGTTCAGACTCCTACTCATGACTGTTTCAGAGGCCTGCCTGAAACATCTGGCTGCTGAAATATTTAAATGACTTCTCAAGCCATTTAAAATATGTTCATCATGGTTTCATTAATAATCTCTTTACATATCTCACTTTTACAATCTTTCTGTGGTAACATATTCTCTGAGGCAGCAAATTTTCATCACTTTGGTATTGAGAGGAGACAAGAAAAGATGACTTATTTTCTTCAATCCTAAATGTTAATTTAACTTGCCTTGGTTCCATAATCTGACATAGGAGAAAGAAAGGGAGAACAGAACACGTGTAGCAAATGTAATGTAGAGTTGGATACAGAGATGGAGAGGATATCAGAGTCTGGAGTACACATACAAGATGCAGCATGGTGAGACATGAACTAGCCTTGTGTTGGGAAAGCTGCATAACCATGTGTGGAGGGTGTTTAGTCTTACATTCTGCTTTTTAAGATTTTGTGTTTCAGCTCAGGTTGTTGCTTTGTGTGCGTGGGCCAATCTTGCTTGTGTTTCCCTTAATATATCATGTAGGTATCTTGGAACAGCAAAAAATCGTTCATCTGTGATACCTGTCTTTCCAGGTTTCCATTAGGTGCTCAAGTATGTCCTGGATGAGAGTGATTCTGAGAACTTTAAGAATTTTGCATAAAGAGTATTAGTGATATTGGATATTTGGACCTTGGTTTGAGGTGCAGTGCATGCAGTGCATTTCTCTCTGTGCTCAAAGTATGTGCCTTCTGACAATCACCCTGCTAATACTGCTTAGACTGCACAGAGGTTGTGAAAAGTGTTTTGACAAGTTTGTGTTGCTTTGGTCCAGTGACAAGGAGATCAGCAAAGGAATCTGCTGTGGAGGATGGAAAGAGCTCAGAAACAGGAGGATAGACAAAAATAGAAGAAGTGGTAGCCTATACTCCATAGCCTCCTTTGAGCTCAAATAAAAAAAGCAGAAAAGCAGAACAATGGCATAAACTAGAAAGTGTGACTAAAAGGCTTCATGCAAAGTTTAAAAAAAAAGATTGATATGATCATTTTTAGTCTTAGTCCCTTCCATTTTTACCTGTAAGTTCTCACGAAAGGGAGAATTGTTGAAGCTGAGGACCACATGGAGTTGTGTTTTGAGTATCTCCAGGAATGGAGAATTCACAACCTCTCTGGGCGACTAGTGTTTGACCACCCTCCCAAGAGGAATTTTTTAATATTTTAAAGTATATTATAAGATAATATTACTTATATTTAAAAGCAATTCCCTGTATTCAGTTTGTGTCCATTGCCTCTTCCCCTTTCACTGGGTACCACTGAGAAGAGTCTGACTCCCCTCCGCCAGGTATGGATATGACCCTTCCCTTCCCGCCTCCCCCAGCGCACAGGTTGACCAGTCCCAGCTCTCTAAGCCTCTCCTGTATACCAAGTGCTCCAGTCTCTTAATCATCTTTGTGACCCTTTGCTGGACCTGCCTCAGTATGTCCCTGCCTGTCTTATCCTGGGGAGCCCAGAACTGGAGGACCAGCACTCCAGGAGTGGTCTCACCAGTGCTGAGCAGAGGAGAAGGATCACCTCTCTTGACTTCTCTATATGCTTAATAATCTTAAGTACATCTTGACTCACACAGACCCTTAGCAAGGTATTTAATCATATGCCCAAAATGTACTTTCTCCAAATTTTTCACTTTTTTTCCCTCCTGGCTTAGTTGCTACAGGACCTCATAAGCAACTTTTGATTGTGTACTTCAGGAAGACTTCTCACTTACTATGTGGATTGTCATTTCACGTGACGTTTTGGTCATTAGACCTAGTTTTTTGTTTGTAGCTGTTTTTATTACTTAAAAAGTATCAGCTCTTGAAAAAGGGTGAAGGAAAATCTGTTATCATCTTTTACTACAACTATATATTGCATGTAACCGAGGCATGTTGAATTGAAGATTTATTACTGACTTCTGTGGCTGTTGATTTCATTCCCAGCTCCATCTATTAAGACTGGGACATTAATGTAAGCTTTAGCCACGTACTTCAAGTTTTTGAGAAATTCCTTCTGTATCAATCTTCAGTAACTTAATTGCAAGTCCTACACCTTCTCCTGGTTAGTTGTAAGATGCTAAGTTTGATTTCCTTTCAAGTGTCAGCATTCAACTGTTTGTGTGCCTACCTGCTTTTCCTTTCTCCTGTTACCTTGCTCAAACTTGTAAAGCCTCACCTGGTCCGCCAATCTGTGTTGTGTAACTGTTTTCAAAATAGATGCCTGTGCTCTAGAGGTAACCAGTACAGGACAGGAGGCCCATTTGATCATTAGTGGACCTTGCAGTGAAATTTGAGTAGGTAGTAGACTTGAGATCCAAAACGGGATTGATGGTCTGTTAACAAAAGTCAAAATGTGTATTGTTAGGATGGCAAAAGCTTTGAAATGACATTTAAGCAATCTTACTCTAGTTTTTCAAGTAACATGGCTCAGTGCTCATCCTGAAGTCAGAGTTCCTTATTTTGCATTCCCTTTGCACCAAGTCCCTGATAATAGATCAAACTGTCATTCTTAATGGAGTCAAGAACAATAAAATAAGGATGAAGTGCAATGTAACAGCGTAAAACTGGAATCAGGTCTGTTACTGAGAGAGGCATAATGGCATATAGCTCTTTCCTGCATGCAGACTGCATCGTCTCAGGATAATGATCTTTGTGATGAGACAAAGTGTTTCTGAGAGAGACTGCCAAAAATGAAGAGTATGAGTAAGATGGTATATATATTTTTTCCCCTGCAGAAAAGCACTGTGTTCCATAGCCCTAAATGTCAAACTAAACAGGGCAACTTCCAAGTATAAATCCACTTTGTAATAGGCAGTATGAACTGTGCTTTGGGAGGCTGGAAACCTCCTAATATGCATATTTGAGAAGTGAGATGTGATTTCTGCTTACTGTATTGTTAGCTGTGTAAATGATCTTGAAGAGCAGGTGAACAGTGAGGTAACGAAGTAATAATTTATTCAGAGTAGTTAAGGGCCAACTACCTTGTGTTGCAAGGTAGCAACTACCTTGCATTTCTGCTTAACTAAGCCATAAAATTGTAAATGAAATGCAGTATAGGGGAAGGTAAGTGTGCACAAAAGGGATGGGGGCAACATGAGAAAATTGCAGCACTACAGTAGTAGACTCTGACCTGGCTCTTAACACTTAGTTATTGCTCTAGGATCTTTTTCCCGTAGGAGATCTAGGAAAGCACAAGCTTAATGCTCAGTAGTGCTAAGCAGTGCAAGGCAAATTGAATGCTAGGTGTTCCTAGGGGAATGATGGAGAACATATCATAAAACATCTTTATACAATGATGTGCCTGCAGCTTAAATATTCAGAGTAGTTCTGGACTTCTCTGAGTGGGATGGAGAGTATGGTAACAAGATGGATCAAGTGTCGGGGATAGTATCTGTACATGGGGTAACTAAACAGTTGGGGCTCCCTAGACTGGGAAAAGACAACTTAAGGCAGGTATGTTAAAGGTCCTTATAATCACAAGCACGGAGAAGATGAACAGTGATGGCTATGCACTTTTGTTTGAAAGGAAGTCATTCTCTGCACAGTGCAGTAAAGCTATAGCACTATATACCGCAACTTGTTCTAAATGCTGAGGCCGACTATGACTGAAGTTTGCAGAAATTCAATAAGATTAAAATTCAAGGGGATCAAATCCATTGAGATCAAGTCCAAATAACAATCTAGCTCAAAGTTCTAACAAGCTACAGTTGAAAGTAAGAGTGTACTTGAAGGAAGCATTGTATATTGTCCCATTCCTGTATGGACATCTTATACTAGTCATTCTTCTGATTGGATTTCCCTGCCTGCCTCTAACAAGACCAAAGAGCTTTTTCTTGCAGGGGGGTAAGAAGCAGTGGCTAAAGAACAAGAAAAACAAATGAATGAAAGGAACAAGAGGTTGTTTTATTATGGGTTTTATTTAGGAGATTGTAAAAGCCAAACTATGAAAATAGGGCATGGAGAGGGAATACTGAGCAAGGGTACCTATGGCCAGGTTGACTGCTCCTGGAAGTACCCCAGTAGCAGATGGGCACTATCCAGTGATGCTTTGCCTGGAGACGTGATGGGGCAGGGAAAAGAAACAGGCTTCCAGAGTGTTCAAGGTTCCTTCTGCCAAGTTGCCTAGTGCCTTGGATGGCTTGCTTAAGGAAAGGCTGTGGGAAAGGCTACATGGACTGCTTGCTGTGATAGCTCCTCTTAGACAGCTTTTTTTTTTTTTCCTTTGTTTTTTTGAGTTTGTTTTCTACAGTAGACTGGAAAAGGAAGGAGGCTGATATTTCATTTTCTTCAGGCAATGGTGTGCAGATGGGCATGTGTGTACAGGCATGTATGTGATTTATTTCATTGACTTAGTGTTTTTCTTTCTTTATATCAAAGAATTCTCCCTAACTTAGGGTCATCTAACACTAACCCTATCTAAAATTCTCCCTATCCAAGTTCAAATGCAGAACTGACCTGTGAAGATAGGTTCTTGTCAAAACCCTATGTAGTTTCTGCATTCTCAAGGCTGGTTATAGACTTGATTCTTTTTAGAGTGTGGCTTTTTTTTCCCCCCTTTAACATGAAGAGGAGAGGAAGAAGAGAACTATTTTGAACTCTGCCTTTTTGTTGAAAAGGTTTAGTTGTTTTCCTTAATAACAAATGGTTATTTTCATATTCTAGGTAAAGATAAAATAGCCTTGAATATTGATTGTAAACTGGTTGCTCTTGAAAGCACTGGGAAGGAAACAGATCTTAGAAATAAAAGCTTGGTGAGGCGGAGAGGTATTTGAAAAGTTTTGTTGCAAAACATGTAAAATGTAAAATTAATCACTCAATTTTACTGTGCATGTTTAGATCAAGGAGAAAATTTCTGTTGACTCCAACCCACTTATGCACATGCTTGTGCACGCTCTCCCTCTATCTCACACAAACACATGCATAGCTCCCTCCCTGTTTCTTACTAAAACTGGTAATTTTAGCTTTCTGATTTCAAATCTCCATCCAATGGTGAACCAGATCTCATGAGATTTACATACTGAAGTTTTGAGTTTTGAAAAAGAGAATCTGGAAGAGATCTCCATGGGTCTGCTTGTGTTTCTATTTCTCTGTTTTTAAAGTGAGAGTTGATCCTAATCTAACAGAAAGCTTAGTTGTCCTGGAATTATGATGCTATGGCTAGTTTATATAAACACAATGAGATTTGTGTTAGTACAAAAATACCTCAAGCCAAAAAAAAGAAAAAAAGAAAAAAAAAAGAAAAAAAAAAGTTGTATCCATACTATTACACCTATCAAGCCTTGCAGATTAATGCAAAAAGTTAAAAGTGTGTGTTCCTGAGAGCAAAAGTATTCAAATCCTTATAACAGAAGGGGGGGTGGAGTTACTATTAGGAATTTTCTTGGCATCTGTTGGAGTGTATGTTGCCTCATTTTTGTGGCAAACCTTGGAGTGAGGTAATGCAAGCTACCAGATGTTCAGGGAGCCTGTTGAATTCTGGAAAAGATTAAGCCTTTTCTTGGGCCTAAGGCTGTATGAAAAGGAAGTAGATGGAGGAAAAACATTAACAGCATACAGACAAAGGTGTATACAATACATGCTCCTGCTGAAAAGGACTCAAATATGCATTATGTATAAACTTACTTCCAAAGAAGTTCTGTGTTTACACCAAAATAACTCTTTGAAATAATGAGTTGCTTGTTACTGCTGCAGGAGAGGGTATTATTTCTGGAAGTGGTTTTATAGTGTCATTTTGTATTTTGAATTAACTGTATCTGCCTGTTACTCAGTGAAATGTGTGTATGATCCTCTTTCTTCCTTGCCTCACAGGTGTACATTTCCACTGTGCTTTCTGATCAGGAAGCTTTGTGGTTTGTCATTAGGTTATTAGATTAATATATCTTTTATATCATATATATATATATATCTTGATATATATATATATATATCTATATATAATGATATCTAATATATCATTATTAGTTTAATATATCTTTCTGAACTCTGAAAGACAAATGTTTTTTGAGTATTGTTTGAAATGTTAATTCTCTGGTAACCAGAGTTAAACTTCACTGATGGCAGACTGCATTTCTAAGGACTGGAGGGGGGGAAAAAAACAGTGCAATTCCATGTCCCAGTTAATTTTGAATTCCAAAGGAAAGGATTTTAGCCCATTCCACACACCTTCCTGTTAACATATGTGTATGATAAGTATGTACGTAATAAGTATGTGTTTACCTTACTTTTGATAATTGCTTTTTGCCTGTGGAAGACTTTTTGCAGTGAGTGCATCTTCAGCATGTTTCTATACTGGTTTTGTTGGGAACTGTATAAATTTAGTTCTACTGAGTAAACTGTTTGTTTTGCACAATGTAAGTCCTCCCATACACTATGAAAATAAGGTGTTACTACTTTATACACCTGGGCTTTTGGAAAGCAAGCCTTTTGCACTTCTGCTGAAATATCTGTCTATAACATGAATCAATTTAACTGGTTTTGAAGGTGACGTATGTGAGTATTGCTGGTATTGTGATTTCGGTATGTTCATCTGGTCAACAGGAGCCCCGTGCATACACCAATGGGGATCAATGGGGATTCCTACAAATTTGAACAGTCTGCTAATGTGCATCCTCAAAAAATTCAGGGTGAAGTTTGAAGAGAGAGACTATACAAACTGATTCAATTATGTTTTGCAGGACCTCTGCCAAGAACCTTAATTTGTCGAGGAAGGCAGTATGTTTTATCTGCACTTCGTTATTATGAAATAAAGCATAGTTTCTCCAGTGGAAAGGATAGGTATGCTATGTTCCCTTGTATTTCTTTCCATTCTCTGGGACTCCATGAACCTCGCAAAACCCATCCATCATCCCTTTACTTTTGCTGTTTGGAACAACATTGCTTCTTGCCTGCTGGATTAGCCCAAACATTTTTTTTCTTCTTTTCTGAAAACAGAGCTTAATACATAGCTTCCAGCCAGGAAATGTTTTTAGGATTCTATTTGGAAGGTTTTAAGCCTGGGGAGTGGAGGGAGACAAACAACTTACTTGACATCTGCTGCTGAAGTTGACGTGCACAAATGTGTCGCATCATTTTGGCTGCCTGTAGAGTAGGAAAATACTAAAACCATAAATTTAGTTATGTTTTGTTTTGTCTTGTCAGCTGTGCTAACTACTAGTTGAGAATCTATGACTGAATCTGAACAATATCCCTGAGTATCCATCCCTGATTATAGACAGGGTAAATTCTGGTGATGATGCTAGCAAAATATCAAAAAGAATAGGAAAATCACATTTTCTTTACAAATTCTATGTGTCAAGGGAACAGTGTTTGAAAGGTCTGCAAATTCTAGGTGTTGGTGAATATAAATGTGGGATTTGGGTAATTTAGAAATAGTGGGGTTTTTTGTTTGTTTGTAAGATTGAGAATTTACTAAGTAGGATTTTTTTCCAAAGAAGTTAAATTTGGGAGATAATTCAGTTTGACTACATAGTTTTAAATGTGTAGAATTTATCCTTTGGAATTTATCATGAAGTAATTACTGGAATATTTAAATACCTTTAAAAGATTAGGACAGAATTAGGGATTTTAAGATTTTTTAGATAGAGAGAAAGAATGGATATCAATGTATTGCGATTTCTTAATGCATCCCGCAGGGCACGACCATAAAACAGGCCTGAGTTTGAACTGAAAGTCTTTCAAAAATTTGAAAACTACCCTAATGCCACTGATTCTTTTGGTTTTCAGTTGGGATGGTCAGGTTGTTTACGTTCATGAAAGGTACCATCAGAGCCGCGGTCTGAAAGAGCCTGCTGGTGAATGGGGGGTTTGCCAAGGCACCTGGTGCGGAACATGGCAGTACTGCAAGAGACAAAACTTAATGTTACTAAAAGTTAATAAGATTGTTTAGCATAGAAGGTTTACTGCCAACATGTCATACTGAATTTCTGTGAGAAAAGATTGAAACTATGCTGCTGCTCTTTGCATCTAGAGGAGCAGGGGAGCCTTTGGCAACACTTTCTTAAAACCATGTTGTGGGTTTTTGGTGCTGGTACAGTCAGTCCAACCATCTTCGAGGTTTTTGGTGCTCTGAGGTTATTGTTTGTGGCTATGATGCTTAAACAAAGAAGAATCTGAAAATTATGCTAGAGAAACAGCAGGGTTAAGAGTGATAAAACTTGAAAAAATGGAGTTTGCTGACTTACCTGAATCTGGATAAGAGAGAGATTCCCTGCTACTTTGGGAAATTCCCAAAGGAAGTCTTGGGCTTTCTTAATACATATTCAAGAAATTAAGCATAACATATTCTGTTTCTTGTGTGCTAAATGCTATTTAGTAACCATTAGTATCTTTATGTTCTTAATACTAAGATAATATTAATCTTAGAAAAGCCTTTGTGTCATACAAATGTAATATAAAATAAAGTTTGTACTTCCCTTTCACTGAAATGACAGAAGGGCAAGATTTTTCTACTCTCTATCAAGTTGCCAAGCAATCTGAGGCTGCTGCTTTCTGTGGAAAATGATTCAGTTGAAGTGCACTTTAATTTAATCTCCTCTGATTCACTGAGTGTTTGATAAAAGATAATTGAAAATGCCTCAACTTGTGCTTCAGAAAGTTGTACTTATAGTTAAACCAGACTTTGGTTTGCTCTTTTCTTCCTGCTCTCTCTTCAATGGATTTTATGTGTAATGTGAACTGTGCTGGAAAAGTAAGCCGTTTATGGCCTCAGTCCAGCGCTGATGAAGCAGCTCATTAAATGTACTTCTCAAACGTATCTGTTACATTATTCTCTGTATTACAGTGTGGACATTGAATTAGTAATCCAAGCAAATTATTGCTGGCCTTGAAGCAGCCAAGTAATTGGTTCATTATCTGACAGCTACTGAATTTTTATAGCAAACATCTTGCCCTTTTATGAAAGTACCTTGGAAAGGATGCGTGAGGGAACAAATATAGGATTGGGATTGGTTTTGCTCTTTACTTTACAGGTAGTAGTTTACTGGAGGGGCAGACTGGGGCAATGGGTCTGTTATGGGAGTTCTTTATCAAGTAACATCTGGGGCATTACTATGGTCTTGTCTTTTTCCTCTGGTCAGGATCAACTCTGTTCTTCTCCCTTGGGTGTACCCTCAGTGTTTCTTTTCAAATAGGGTGAAAATTGGTTTCTCAATGTTTTCCTTTTTTTAAAATACACTATTAGGGTGCTTTAATAGGGCAAATTTCTGCCCTGTTTTGCGTTACACTTTGAAGAATAGATTTGTAGCCATGTTACCCAATAAAATGGTTATTTTATTAAAGAAAGTTCTTTGAAGCTATTATGTAAACAAAAAGTCAATAAGAAAGAAAGGTCAGGTATGGTTTATGAGCACAACAGAAAGTGACAGACAAAGCTTGAAGGAGGTACGCAGGGGAAGGAGAATCTTAACATATAGTGACTGTAATTAGATCTACTATTTTGCAGTTTAAATTAAATCTAAAAGACCACGGCAGTTGTGAGTTAAAATGTGTTCCATCCACAAGCATGGTGCAATATTGCTATTGCTGTGCATTACTTCTGGGACATTAACTGAGAAGAAATATAATAGGTAATTGTGGGACTTCATGCCCTTGAAAGACAGAGGGAAAACCACGATTGCGCAACACAGGCCCCTGTTAATTCAGGCTTTTTATAGGATTTGAGGGGATGTCTTTACATTTTGCAGTAAGTTTTATTTAAGAAAACACCTGCGAATGTTCCAGGAGAAGGAACATCGGTTAGAAGATTTTTATGATGCCTGAAAACTGTTGCATAGAAGAAGCTGTTTACAGTGTACCGTGGCAAGGTTGCTAATGTTTCTGCAGCCATGAAGAAGGCTGCATGTTTTTTTGGTGCCATCTGCTGGCACCTCACTTGATTTATTTCCTGTGTAGCATTAATACCATAAAACCATTTGGAAAATGGCTGAAGAACCTCAAGCCTGCTGCTTCTGGTCGGAAATGTGAAAGATAGTACCCTGATGAGCTTCTGCGCTGAGGAGTTTCCATGTGTCATGTTAGGTCTTTGGGTTCTGCAGAGAAAAACAAGTGAAGATTGTGTGGCAAAAATACTGCAACGATGAGTTCCCATGCCTCGCCTCCCCAGGCCAAGAGCGGCGGTAGCATCATCGGTGTACTGCAGGGGCAAGCAGGCTGTGAAAAGCATGTGTGCGGTTGTGTTGGAGGAAAACTGCTGGACAAGCTTTTGCCACTATTTGTAGTACCAGAGTATCTTTTTGGCATAGTAGCCTCTTCTAGTGGGGATATAAACACAGATTCTGCATGTGGTGTGAGGCCTGTATGTTTAAATGGGCTACTCTCTGCTGAAGTGTACTGTGTCATGAATTGTTTGCTTGGACAGAAACCTCCTTGCTGGCCCTTCAGCCTGTGATAGAAAGAAATCAGCTGTAGTAAAAATGATGAGCAAAAACTGTGACTGTCTGGGACTTATACACCCGTAGCAGAACTGAATTGCAATACTCTTGTATTCAAAGATGAATTAATTCTTGGATATACTCCTCCGAACACAAAAGCTATACAAAACCCTTTTCCATACCAAAAGATTAACTGGCTGCTGTGATTTCCCCCCCCACCTTCAGTGGGTGTTAGCCAAGAATGCGTAGAACTACTTAAACTTGGAGTGGTAGCTTGATTTTTGTGAGTAATAGCTCCCTTTCCCCACAAACATATTTTATTGCATTGTAATAAAAAGACATAAATTAGACTTCCCTGTTCAGAAGTTGTACAGTGACATGTTTTCAAAACAAAATTAGATGCAAGTCACTTAGGCCTTTGCAGCTCCTTTTGAGATTTTGCACATGCTGGATGACAGGAATGGGTTCTGGTTAGTAAGCTTTATGCAACACAGCATAAGCGTCTTGGAAAAAATACAGCTTTTTAAAATATATATATATAATTGAGATAATCACCTTTTTGTAGTATGTTTTTAGTGTATGACATAGGAGAGAAAAAGCAGAGTAAAAGGGTGAGATGCTGCAGTCTTTAGACATCTGCTGTTGGAAGCCATTCTGAAATGTGAAGTGAATCTAAAAAGATGTACTTTCCTCCATGTCAGAACTGGGACCCAGTCAGTGAAAGAGGAGCTTTGGGTTCTGAACTGCACCTTCCCTTTGCTCTGACTTGTATTCCACAGTATCCACGGAAATTACTGTAATGGTTATGAAAAACACTTTTGTATCTCTGGTCATAATATGCTTTAGGAGGAAAGCAAAATAATTCATAATGCAAAGGTGGTTAGTAACTTTGATTAACTTAATCGAAGTATTGATTACTATAGGTAATAAATATTACCTATAAATGTGTTTTTCTAACACATGTGCACACTATGCATCTTTAACAATGATAAACTTCAATTTTATCTGGTCATCTCATATTCAGAGCAGCTGCATTTACAAGGAAAATGGCCTACTGTTACAGAAAACTGCTGTTCCGTCATGAAAAGGAGGCATTCTAGTGTGCTTTTTTTACAAATATGGTAAGACCACAGAAAAGTGTGAAAACTTAAATATTGTTTGCAGCCTCTCCAGTGGCATTCCAGAGGAACAATTAGCAAAATGGAATGGCTGGGAACTGCTATCGCCTTTCTAGTTAGTTCTGTGTTGGAAAAAATATTTTAAAAATCGGATTGTATTTTTTTAAATAGGAAAAAAAGGTAGCACTTTAATTGCATTTTAGAGCCCTTCATGACAGGGCAAGAGTTTCATTCATGAGCAAAAATTGTTTCCTTGGAGTGGGAAGGAGGGAAGAACATGCCCCTCAGTCAAGCACTTACCTGCAGTTTCTCACTGGGTTTAGTTTGTTTGTACAGCCATTTTCTTGTGAAATGAAGGGCCTTTGAAAGACTCGCCTTCTCCCCAGAGTAGTCTGATGATGAAAGAGGGTGCTTCAGACCTGGAGCTCCCACTGGCTGCCTGCAGAACATGAGAGCCTCTTTTGTGCTCTCAAAGTAATATTGCTCCTGGAGGTAATAGCTTTGCTTAGGATGCTCTTTGAACAGAGACAAGGCTGTTCTAGGGATCGGGGTCAAAACGAAGGTAGCCTGTACTGAGGAATTTCTTTCACTCTGCACTTTGGGTATAATGCACACTATTTCAGAAGGATCTGAAGTATTAAAATTGTCCAAGATACTCAAAGCCCCAACATGCAGTTCTTTATATCTCTTCCCTCAAACTTGTTCAAATGATGATAATACACTCTTGGCCATTTTTAATTTCTCAGCTGTGTGGGTTTTTTTTGTTTCGTTTTTTTCGGTATGTGTATGAGAAAAGGAAGTAGAAGCTGGTATAGCCCTTGGTACTTTCTCTAGTTCTGTATAGGTTTAATAGATAAAATCTGCAATCTGTATAGGTTTTATTTGCGTGTGTGAGTGCGCACACGCGCACACATATATTCATTCTATACAACTGTTCCCTTATGACTGGACCTAAGTGAGTGTATAAAAAGGGCATCAGCAGTATGTCTTGATGCCACTATGGTGTCTGTTTTTGTCTTCAATAAATTGTATATTAAATGCAGAACATATCAGATGGAACATTTTGTTTAAAATAACTATGTACAGATATCTATTTAAGTATTTGTCTAGGTACAATCTCTGTCCACCTTAAAGGTACTTCTGAATTCATTGCAGATAATGCAAGGTAACATGTTAAATGTTTTCAAGAGGTATGATCACTGTAATTTTTGTAAATTTTGTAAGAAGCATTTGAGTTTGAGAAGTGGGGGATAGATCACTCAGAGTGAAGCAAAGCTTTACAGATTTGTTTTGGTGGACAGCTGTTGCTGGAATGGAATGCGAGGTTTATTAATCGTGCAAAGCCATGGCTGTTTAATATATATATATATTTTTTTTTTTTTTTTGAAATTGTGTAGGGCAAATTATTCAGCGTAGGATACCTCTGTAATTTTTAAAGGTACTTCCTTTTGTTACACCATTCACTTAGTAACTCTTACCTTGGTCATAAATGCAGCCAGAGAAGCGGTTATGAGCTACAGGTATGAGATTCTCCACATCCCTTTCAAGTCAATAAGGCATATATTTGGACTCTGTCTTACAGTTAATGTTGCGTACCCTTTTTGAATGTCATTCTTGTGTATGGTCAAACTTGGGGAGAGTTTTTTTTTCAATTTCTAATCACCTTTGGAAGGCCTTTGAACCCTTTCCTAGGAAGCAATTGTAGCAAGCCTTTGATAGAGAGCTTGTGCTGTAAGTAAATACCAGATACCCGCAGGATCCACAGAGTATGCTCAGCTGAAAGATGTCGTAAATACTTTGCTCCTTATGTGCTGTTTTCACTTAGTCTAGCTGGGGTTGCATCAGGGGTTACTTGGAAAGCAGCCTGGTCTTGGAGACTTTGCCACATGTATCATCAAATTACAGATCTAGCTTAGAATGCAGTGTGACCGTACCAAGGGTTTTGAATGTGTAGTAGTATGTCAGTTTGTCTTTAAAATGAAGTGAAAGAACAGACAATTCTGAAAGCTGAGGGTCCTAAATTTTGGAGGTCTTGTAAAAGTACCAACAGACATGCTTGTAGTTCCCTGCATTTTATTTTGGAGACTAGCTATACACCAGGGGTCTTGGAGTGATTTGTTTAGGAGGAAGAAAGTGGATGAGGGATGGTTGTGTTGATTTTTCTTTTTCCTTCCTCCTGCCCCAAGCGTTATTAAAAATGCATGAGTATGTACAAATGCAGAAGAGCTGACTTAAGCAGGAGAGAGTCTTCTGTGTGTAGTTCTGCACCTGCTTGCACAGTACTACCTAAAACTTTCTCCCAGCTTTTTTTTCCACCTTATTTTACTGATGCTTGTTCATGCTGTGAAGTTTTCTTCTTTTTCTCAGTTTCTCTGACCTTCCTGCTGCCTCTCTTGCACAGGTGTGGGAATCCGCGTAAAACACTAACCAGTGAATCCTTTTGTTTCATGCTTGTCTTGTTGCGTGCTTTTGTTTGAGCTGTGAATTGTGCCTTTTATTTGCAGGTCTTTATTATATCCTTTGTTAATACAAAAGCATTTTTCAATGTTAGAGATGACTGCAGTCTTGAAAAGACATTTCTTACTTTTACAAGTAATAGGGACTAGTCCCTTGATATTTGAATAAAAGCACTAACGACTCCATGTTCTACTGAAGTCAAAGTTGTTTTCCTTGAGTCAAGATGATATGCAGAAATGAAATAATATATCTGATGGAATAGAACAGCATGGCACTCTCTCTCTGAAGGAAAAATTAAATAGCAGATTCATGAATTATATATGTTGAAGCTCTTCTCAGTGCTAAGCTCGTGATTGTGGCTTGCTTCTCTAGATATTGCCTTGCCTCATGTTGCTTTGCTTCATTGTGGGAGTAATATGTTAGCCCAGATATATTATTTGGATCAGTATAATGATATTTTAGATACATTTCTGTTTATGCTAAGGTTATTTATTCAAAAAATTTGATGAACCTTGCAAATAAGCTCATCTGTTAGTAATATGACAAATGAATAGTCTTGAGAGAGTAAGAGGCAGTGAAATGTATATGCTAGTTGTATCATTTGCAATCCCTTGGTGAATGGATCTCTTTATATTTCTATGACAAATATAGTCTGTGGCTTCTCTTCTGGCTAATGATGGTTACTTTCATGTATAAGAAGAAATCTTAAAAAGAAAAAAAAAATCCTGACTTGAAATCTTTTCTAGAACACTTGAGTCACTCCCATTTGCGTGTTTTTTTTTAACTATTCCTTTTGCAGAAAACAGTGTGGTTTTATATTTATATAAGCTGCTGCCATGCTAAGTTAGACAGTTGCTCCCCCTTCCTCTCATCTAAACCTCCCAAATAAATCCTGCAGCCATCTCTGCATCCCAAGATAAATAAAACTCTTCGGTTCCAGGAGGAGTAAAACTTTTCATCTCCCCATAAGGTGCTCTGACTCTTACCTCTTTTTCCTGGAGGAAAAGCCAATTTCCTCAGCTTCTCTTGAAGGCTTACCACTTAGCAAAAAAAAAAAAAAAAAAAAAAAAAAAAGAACGGAAGCTCCTCGTGGCCACAGTCAGAGAAGTCAGTGCCCTGGGAGACACATGCTGCTGTCAACCCTTTCTCACCCTAGAACAGGTGAGGCTGTTTTTTTCCCAGTGACCTGTTCTCCTGTATGAAAGGATTTGAGGCTTCCAGCTTGTGACTGGGACTGTAAGGGCCTCCCTCTCTCTCACTGTTACACAGGAGAGAGTCCTCTCTTCTCTGTTTCTGTCTGGCCTTTTTGCTAGATTGATAGCTGTTTTTGATAAGTGTATTGGAAATCCTGTTCTGCCAGGCCAAACCCTGTCTGGGCATCCTTCACAGAGCCTTGGTGCTTAACGCAGGCCTCTGAGCTGCAGACTGGGCTTTGCAAGGCTAAGGGCTCTCTGTGGATATAGTCATCAGCAAGTAGCTGAAGATTAATTTGCTTGTACATGACAGAACTGGGAATAAAGTAAGGATTTCTGATTCTCTCATAGTCTAATAAAGCTGCTTTTTTTCCCAGACTCAAATGCTCTGCTTAAGAACAGGGTGTTTCAGGGAATATCAGCAAAATGATAAGTTTAGGCAGATTTAGTTTTATCCAATATGTATGTTACATAGCAATTGCGATTTGAAGGAAGATATAGTTTACAAAAATATAAAAGCATCTTTATTACAAAATAAAAGAAGGATTTGGATTAAATATCCTTTTAAATACAGGACTAAAAGCTTATACTTAGGGCTTTCAAACTGTCTCCATTGCTGCTACTATACCCAGATAAAATTCAGCCTGAGCAACTGTAAAAAACCTAAAGTGCACACTGGTCCAATCAACAAAAACTTACTTTCAGCATATTCTGGGCTGGTCATGCTCTTCTAGAAAGCTCAGTAGGAATTTAACTAGACATTCTGGCTTGTGTAGTTATAGTTAATTGACACTTCCCAAACCTTTCTTAACTGTGAATGTCAAAGTTATAGCTTTGAACAAAGATTTCATGGTGTCTGAAACACTACGAGTCAGAAATGGTGTCTTTTTGGAGCAAAGAAAATGTGCATCTGACACTTGTATTAAACTACAGGTGGTGGTTGTAGCATTGCTTGAGCGTTGGGACTTCATGGATGCTCTTTTCAAGATGTCTGCATCTAGCAAGTAGCAAAAGATTGGGGCTTCAAAGAAAGTAGTATGGATTGTTTGAGGGCACTTCAGCATGCTTAAGACTTCGTTTTACTCCAAGTTACTGTGTTTAAGCCTTAAAGTTGCAGATGTAGGAAGAAGTTTTGGTAATTTCTTGCTTGAGATAGGAGAAATTGTCAGGGGGAGGAAAATAAAAGGGAGAATGTGTCTCTTGGTATAAGGACAAATAGTTTTTTTTTTTCCTTATATCCTGCATATGTTTTTGTAAATTTTTTAAAATAAAAACAACTTTTACAGCAGCCCAGGTTAGCTGATGGAAATAAATATGAACACAGAGAGGTGCTACTTTGGAGATTATGCCAAGACAGAATTTCCATGTTGATGCTTAGGAGTATGCCTGCCAGTAGAGGTGAGCCATAAAAACAGAACAAAAATATCAGGTCTGATTTATAGCCATATTACTTCAGGTTATTGCTAGTCTAACTCAATTTGGTTTGGTAAGTTTTATGTAGATGCAGGCTAAACACTGTTTGAAAGCTCCCATGGTATGATCTGTTAATGCTGGATTAGAAAGAATATTTGGTTAATGGAATTACAGTGGCATAATGCAATGATGAATGTGGTCCATAATCTTTAGCACTCATCTGTGTGAAGTGCAGTAACATCATCAAAAGCCTAGTTCTTGAGGATCTTGGAGGAAGAACAAGTAGTTGTGGGGAATCATTTCATACAATGTGCTGGAATAGCTTCGGTTCCTTTTTTTCAGGAGTGAAAGACACTATTGCCTAGAGGCACAAAAGAAGGCTTATGTACCACTTATGTTTGGCTAGTGCTCTTTCTGAAAATGAAGTGGCAAATTTCACTCTTAAAGGTTTTCATAGGTCTTCTATACAATAGAATTTAAAGCTGTGGTGTTAGTTTTGCACTGGCAAGCAGCATCTCAGCTATAAGGCAAGACAAAACGAAGTATATCAAGCATGTGCAAAGCTGATTAAAGTTCAGTTTCAGAGGATGTCAGTCATTTAAATTGTATATGGGTATTTACTGTAAAGACTACTTATTTTTTAAGAATGTAACTTTGTGTAATGTGACGTGTATCTCCCTAAATCTTAATCTAGGCAAAGCCAAACCACTTTGAAGACTGTTAGTGTCTAGCTGCTGAATTGCAGAGTAAAACAATTAAGAATGAGCGGTGCCTTTTTATGGTAGTGCTTTTCCAGGTACGTGATCTGGCCCCTAAACAGAAAAGGGCAGCTATGAGATCAGTAAGAACTTGGCACAAATTTAGTTTTCTTATAAAATCAAACGCATTTGAACTGTTATGCCTAAACTATGGTTACTACCTGTTGGTTATGGCCGAACAAGAGTTTGGTCGCTGTCCAATTTTGAAAATGTTGTTTTGCCCGCTAATCTGTACAGAGCCTGGAGGCCGGTTCATCATACAGCGTATAACAATATGACTCAGTGTGGATTCATTTATGCAGATATATGCTGATTTAAAGCTTCTGTCATGGGTGAAAAGGCTACTAAAAAGCCAAGCCATTTGGGAGTAACTTGAAAAATTTGCATAAGCTATTTCCCAGTTGCTTTCAAAAGTTAATTTGGCTTCTGCTGTACTCAGTCTGTGCACTTACTTGTATTTGTAATGCTTTACTCTTTAATTTATACAACTTTGGCCCTATCTGACTAATTCAGGAAATACTAGTGAAAACTTGGTAGTTTGCATTTCTCATCAGTAACAAAGAAATTAAGCACTTTAACACTTACAGGTCACCATCATTTTTGATGTAGTACACATGGGATAGTTCAGGCCTTAAAAATACTTTTAAAAATATTCTTCATGCTCTCAATTTTATTGGCTTAGCTAAGTTTTTTTTTTTTTGTTTTTAATAAACTAAAAGTTAAACACTTTGAATATGCTACTTTTAAGTCTTTTGGTCAGCACTGTCGGCTTGGAACAAGCAGACAGCAGAATACTGGGTCTGTTAATATTCCCATCCCCTACCCCTTGTCTTGATGCTGCAAGCTCTTGGGGCAAGATGTTGATTACTAGGTGCCAAAGCATCCTAATTTTGAAATATTACAACATGACGTTATTTTCTTTTCAAAGGATTATTTAATAATTCTGACAGTAACCTCCATTTCCTTTAAGCAGTAAACAGCCTCCGGACTTCCTTGTAGCAGCAGTAGGTGAGCCAACGCTGCTTGTTGCAGGAAGTAAATTCTGTAATACAACATTTGAGCTTAGTCACAGAAAGTCGGTTTTAGAATACCTAAAAGCTGCTTTACCTGCACTTCCTTATCTTTCCTTTTGCCACTGATTTCAACACATTCGTGTGACTAAAGTAAGACCAGGCACAGTGCTCAGTTTTTGCATGCTGAACCTTCCTTGTATTTGAATCTTGTCCTGACAGGGCAACCTTGGAGAGGAAGGGATGTTTGCCTTTTTGCCCTTTCCCAAACCACTGGAGTCTCTGACCTCTTAACTGAGCTGACCTTCTGGCCAAACTTAGTAATGGTGTGTGGGCGTGCTAAAAAGGTGTGAGAAGGTCTCCACTAATTTCAGTTTCTAAGCGAGGCGTTGTCAGAATTGCTGCTTTTATGTACCTTGGGAGATAAGAGAGTGACACTCGACAGTGTCTGCCAGTGGAAATAGAGCCTGAAGCAGAAAGTCGGAACAAAATGGTTCCCTAATTTGCATTGGCACCTGTAGGTCATTCTGGTCCTAACATCTCTATATTTTTTTCCCAGCAGATTTAAATAAATTCTGTTGCTGCCTGCATGCAATCACTTCTTAATTGTTTCTAATTAGGAACAATTGTTAAGTCTTGCAATAGAAGACAAATTATCCACTGCTAAAGTATTTTGGGGGACAGAGGAGTGTGCATGAATTCCTTATCTAAGCCTCAGATGATGTTTGGTATTTTCCATTGTTTTATTCCCTGTTTAAAAACTGTTATTCCACAGTTTTATTTCCCTGACTTTGTTTTCTCCAAATGAATTGTTCCTATAAAGGAATTTAAACTGTGGATGATTATTGTTCTCTGTTCCAAAAGCTAATAAAAACAAAGCTCAGCAGTGTGATGTTGGAGGCCTATGGAAAAATTTGGGTGTAACACGCAAAGTAGAAAAACAAACTTTGCTGATGAGGCCAGGAAGCTACAATCACTTTTTCCACTTTTAACCATATGTGTTGGTCCTGGTCCTAACTGGTAATAGTTCTAGTTAAACTTAATTTTCCTCTCTACTTTATTTTATAGTTGTGTTTTACCCCTAAACGATACCGGAGGGGATAATAACTGTCAAAAATACTCACATTATCCCAAATATAGGGAAAGGATATATTTTCCTAATATTTTATAGAGACACACATTGCTTTGTGCTCCATAAGACTGCTAATATTTGTTTGTAGTTGGCCAAAAAGTACTTTGAGAAAGTTGTGGGAAAATAACCACAAGCCATATAGTTTTATATTTAAAACAAACCCATTTCTCTTTATGATAAGTGGGTTTTTTTAGGACAGTTCTTCTAAAATGTTCCTCTACCCATCTCCTTTTCAAGCTTTAACTTCCTAGGATCTAAAGGCATTCTGTACCTTATGTGTATGTTGCCTATTAATGTGTTTCTGTAAAAGTTTTCATGTGATTATTTTATTTTTTTGAGAGAGTGCAAAACATTGCTCATGGTTTGTCAATTGGAGAGATGAGACTGGGGTAGATATGACTGGTTCAGGTTTCTAGTCTAAAAACTTATATTTCTACTAATCATAATCCCAATTTATATTTGTTATTGATAACAAAGCTTTACTATAAAAGTGTGCAGAGCAGTTGGGATGGGTACACACGTTATCACTTCACTGGATTCAAATGAAACAGAGGGGATCGTCTGTATTTATCCAAGTCTTGGTGTGTTTTATTACTCTTCATTTGAGCTCAAATAAGAATAATGTATCACTGTTTTCACCTTCTTGAAGAACTCCTATCTGAATTGTTCTTAGGGTTAAGTTTCCTATGGTGAATATAAAGAACATACAATCCTATATTGGTGATTTTTGTTTTTGAAATTTGTGATGACTTATGTTGGGATAGCTATTTGTGGTCCTTCTTTTCGAATATAATTTGAATTTATGAAGAGTGGTTGTGTTTGCCAAACTGTTTCAAAGAGTGGAAGAAAAGTGTTTTACAGGGAACATCATGCATTCAATACTCTACATGCTAATATCTCTGTTTTTTATTAACCAGCTAGTTGCTTTTGGCATTTAAATGGAAGCACTCAAATGAATTTTGGCAATGTGGCTGATAGTCATGTGAGCAGTTGGATTAGTATAAACCTATCTTCTAGAAATATTAAGGTTTGAGGAGCATTTTCATCATGGCTGTCTTGAAATTTCATATTTGTATTGTTACCAGCTGCTTCTGGTAACCTAGAGGTGCTTCCCTTGTGATATAAAGAAATAGTAGAAGAATGTGAGGACCAACTGCCTAGGTTTTGCAAAGATTTTCACCTTTACCTCATGTGTTGCTTTTGTTTTGATTATTTCAAAATACAAGCAAACAGTAGTCACTGAAACATACAGATGACTGAACTTCTCTTAAGGTTCTTGTGAGCTTGTATACTGCTGCTTAGAACCAGCCTGGTTTTAAACAGGTGTATTGATACAGAGTACTGCATTCATTATGGGTATGTATGTGTTTGTATATTGTAGTTCACAACTACTTCTAGATAGAAGATGATTGTGAAACCCTAACAGGAAAAATGGCATGTGATAGTGTTCTTAAATACCGGAAGCAGGCCGGTATTTCTTCATGCAGACTCTCAGCGCAGTGGCTTACTGGCTTAACAAAAAAGATGCATGTAATGAAAATGGAAAGCCAAAGAGACTAGAGTAAAATGAAGTCAAAGCTGGAGAGCGCAAATGCTTTTGCCAAAGGAGTGTTAATGAGTTCTAGTAGCAGCAGGAAAGGAAAAAAGATACTATGTGCTCAGCCTCCTGTTTGGGGATTGCACATTCTGGAGGAGGCTGGTAGTTCAATGAGAAAACCATACTGATTCCTGAAATGGCTGGAAGGGTACTGCAGTGCCGGTGACTTCTGATTGCTTTGTCCGTTCGTTCTGAGACTGGGCAACTTTGGTGCAAAGACAGCATTAGGAATACAGATTAGAAGATGCTAAAAATACTTCCTTACCTCAGTGAGCTAATTCCAAAGAAATGACAGAATTTAAGCCCCATTTGGTGGGTTCCCAAGCTAATGGTGACTGTTGGTGCCCTTCCTGTCTGCTGTGTCACTAACCTGTTTGCAAAAAGGCCCCTGTGTGCTCATTGAAATGACAGAGCTGGGTGAGATGAGCTTATCCTGTCAAAAATATAGCCACATCATTGAGAGGTAACAAGATAGCTGCTGGCACAATGTACAGTCCCTGCTCTGCGGGAACAAATTCAGTGGGGCACCAGCAACTTTCTCCTGTAGAGTAGAAGGTGTTACAGGAGGCAAAAGTTGGTTTTTCCTCTACAAGTTGGAGATTCAAACCCTGCAAAAGTGTTTTGTGGAAAGATTTTTCTCTTCATAATTATCACAGGATTATGCTGCCTGGGGATGGCTTGCTGCGTGCTCAAACTGATCAGCTCAGGTTGGGCATTTCAGCTGAGGAGTGACAGTGAAGTGCACTGACTGGAGCTGGACAGGGGAGCTGGCATCGCCCGTGTCCACATGGCCAATGATTCCATTTTATCCTGTTTACTCACCATGCCATGTGGTTTTCTGGACCCTAAATTTACCTGTGTTTTTTTGCTGCAGAAGAAATAGCCTTCAAAATGGTGGCAGCTGAAGTAACTGTCAGCTCTTTGTTCACAGATCAGTTTTCTGCATGTTAAATGATTTCAAAAGGAAACTGATAATTTAATAAGCATTCAGGAAAGCATTTAAGATGAGTAGATGACTTGATATTTAAATTAGATGGCCACAGCAGGTAGATGCCTGAGTGTCTGGAAACCGCTGGCAGTAACTTTGTTTGGGACACTACATGATTGATGAAGCCTTTCCTTCTACAAACCACCTTCTTAACATAGCTGCTTTCCAGAGCTAGAGCTTCTCTGAGGCTCTTCCATCCTTGCTCTTTTCTGGTTATGACTGAAATGTCAGAAGATATTAAAAATAGTGAGCTATCTCTGCAGAGCTGAAGTATTTTATGAAGTTTCTTGGCTGTTATGTATTTATAAAAATTTTGGGGGGGAGCCTGTATGCATCTGACTGGCCTTTTCAAGAAGCTGTAGGTAAGACTCAGCTCAGTCTTTCATAAAGCAGCTTCCTTGCCAACCTGTAATGCCTCTTGGTGACAGTATAAGAACTGCAATTGGTTAACCACTTCAGCAGCGATCAAACAACTTTATTGCCTTGGTTTTTATTGCCTCTAACTGTTTCTTGAGAGATCTGCCACCCACCCCCAGTCTGTTAGCTGGTCAAGAATCTCTGATCTCTGCTAAATGGTGACTTTTTTTTTTTAACCTCAACTGCCCACCAGTTCTGTGAATAATGATTAGCTTTGAATCACAGTGGTTATCCAGTTCTCAGGTGGCCAGGCTTCTGTGCTGCTGGCTTAGGTAGCTGTTTCATATATCCATCAAAGGAATTCTTTTATTTCTTTCTCTTCTATCTGTAAATTGTGTCTGTGTGGGCTTTACAGGGGAATAACGCTCTTCCCGTCTTTGGATTTGGTTTGCAGATGCACTTGCTCTAAGACCTCGTGTAACAGCATCTTCTTTTTGGTGGCCTGTTCCTTTACGTGTTGTTGACTAACTTGGTGTAAGAGCCGACCTTCTGTGAAGTAACGTACCTTGTTTTTGAGTAAAATTCACTTAACTACATCTTTTAACAAATGCATCAGTTTCGGTACTTTCAATTATACTACAAGAACTTCTTGGCCACAGGAGAATTTATCCTGAGTTTATATAGGTAATCTGTAATTTTCTTATTTTTTTTGTTTTATGCTGTATCTTCTGGATTTAATTTCTGACATTTTTTCCATATTGGCAATTACCAAGTTTTCTCAAGTTGTTCAGTGAAAATCTGGTGAATACATTTAGTAAAAGCAGTATTCAAGTATGCAGTGTCTTAAAATGACACATACTACTTTTGTTGAGAGGCTAGTGCCAGTTCAGAATCAGTGATACCTTCCAAGTAGGATTTATCTGGCATGTGCCTACTCTAGTCAAAGTAGCCAATATAAAATACAACCTGCTGTTTTCAGAAAATACCAGAATGTAAACTCCACTTGTAGTTCTTTTCCATTTATTCCTTTTTTTTTAACTGGGTAGTGACATTTTGTCACCTAAATATGAAGTAGATAAAAGCTTAATAAAAACTTGCATGTGTTCTGAAAGCTATAGTGCAAATTTGTTCTTTGAAAATGCACTTTCTTTAAATAACTCTTATGTTTGTATTTAACTCTTATGTTTTTTAAAAAAATACTTGGTAGGAAAATAATCTAGATTTAAAAAAAAAAAGACACTGTGGTAGTAGCTAGAATAGTGGATCTGTGGCTAGATAACTTTATATATAACTTATATGGGCAAATGAATATGGACATGAAAACATCACCTACGTGTTGCCTGAGGGAATCTGTGGGAAGAAATGTTTGTCTGGATGTTGCAGTGTTAGGGCAGGTTCTGGCAATCCTGTGTGTCAACCTGAAGCACATAATGTTCTTGAAATTAAATATAGAAGCCATCTAGAAATTTTAGGCACGATTATACACAAACAGATGCATCCAGAATTACAAAATGTTAAAATATTAGTACTAGCTCAAAAAATTTATCTTTGCTTCTTTATATACTGGCTTGTACCTATGGTCCTGCACGGCACAGTACAGAAATACAGTGCACTCTGATTAAACAGTAAATACTCAGTTTCTGATGTTAGTGGTAGTATTGTTTTCGCAGGAACACCCAGGAGTGTGCCCTGTGTTAAACCAAGTTGTAAAAAGGGCCTAACTTTGTGGAAGTCATCCTGCAAAAGTGCTCAGTTAACAATTGAAATATGTTATTCCCATCTGAAAGACAGATTTGCTGGCGTTTCTGAGGTGGTGTTGAAACACTGTAGGCATCCTGAGTGTGAATATCATGAATAAATAGATGTGAAAATAGAGCTACAGAATGACTTGACTTTTTCCACACATAGAGCAAAAGTTTCAACCTTTTTAAAAAGTGGAGGTCTAGCTGTTGCTGTAGTGCAAATGTTTCTTGAAATGAAGATTTCAAATTACCATGGGACAAATGCAATACATTGTGATACTGAAGTGATGAAAATTCTTGGTGCATTTTACCTATAAATGATGAGAAAAGCATTCGTTTACTTTTGATAGAAGTATTTTGTGCTGTCTGTCTGTTATGAAATTACGTGACTAAGTGTTATTTGGAAGGTAATTGTTAAAGGAGAGTTATTAAGGGAAGGTAGAGTGCAAGGAACTTGAATATTGTTATAATGAACAATTAATTTCCCCATGGCTTTATATAGCAACGTCTCCATCTGAACACACAGGCATCTCATCTTCTCCATACCTGCTTTCTTTTTCCATTTTTTTAAACCTATGCTATTACCACTTGCAGCAAATAACTATTTCTTTCCAGTAGTTTTGTTTTTATCAAAAACACTTGCCTTGTCAGGCAGCAGCTGTGCCCACAACATGCGCAATAAGGCAGAGCACGGCCTGCAGCCCGAGAGAGCGACTCTGCGGGAGGACAGGGGAGAGCAGCCCCAGAGGAGGGGCAGGAGGGCCGAAGAGCTGGCTGAAGCTACTAGCAGCTCTCTCCTCTGCCCAGGAGCTGCCTCCGTGGACAGTTTTGTAAAAAGAGGTGGGACTCGGTAGCAAACAAAGGTCCCCGGGTGCCCCTCGGCATACAGCCTTGGAGGGAAGTGAAGCACCTCCTTCTTGGAGCACCTCCTATTTGCTGCAAGTGGTAATAGCATAGGTTTAAAAAATGGAAAAAGAAAGCAGGTATGGAGAAGATGAGAAGCCTGTGTGTTCAGATGGAGACGTTGCTATATAAAGCCATGGGGAAATTAATTGTTCATTATATTTATAACAATTTTGTTTGATCTTGGCATTTGCTGGTGATTCTACTAATGAACTATGTTTAACAGACTTCTACGTGACCATTTCTTACGTTGCTCTTCTGTGAAAGCTTTGTGTATGTGTATATACAAAACTAATATTCTCATAATGGAAGATGCAATTTGTGCTCGATTCAGTTGCTCATGTTTTTGCTAATTAATCATTAATCATCTGCTATTGGAACAGTAGCTTTTTTTCTTTAATTAGCTATTGGTACATGTTTGTTAGAAATCTGCCTGCAGAGCTCTTACAGTGCTGCAGTGTGTGCTGTACGTTTCTGTTAACCAGTAGGTAACATCTAACATCTTTTTTGGTTTGCTGGCTCACTTGTTTTTGCTGTCCATCTTTACAAATGTGAAAATCCCCTTTCAGCATACGCTTGTATATTGTAGTTACTCAAAGTAGCAATATGCTGCATAGGAGTTTTTTTGTTTTTACTTTTTAATACCATAATACTTAGAGGCAGAGTAGAGGCTGTTGTCTTGCACAGGAATGCAAGCTAATGGTACGTGCTTCTTCCAGCCAAACTGATCGGAGACAAGTAAAACTTTTCCCTCCTCTTCCTCCATGCAGGAAATGCAGGATCCTTATGACTAGCTGGCCTTTGGGGTTTTGTTTGTGTGGTTTTGTTGTGTGCCCCTCTCCCTGGCCCAGCAGAAGGAGGATAAAGGCTTGGGCAGCTTTTCTAACTGATTTTTCTATCCTGTGTGGTGTAATGAATTGTTTATAGCTCACATATATAGTTGCCTTGCTTTTGAGGAAGCAAGGCCAGCTGTGGATATATGGGAAAAATTCACAAAGCACATAATGGTCTGATTTTTGAGTGTCCTGGGGTAGGCTTAGCAGCAGCAGCTGTGAAAAGCAAAATCAGCTTTTGATTTTTAAGTCTCTTATAGTAGAATTACAATTTAAAATGTAAACTAATGTAAAACAATATAGGAGTTCTTGTAGCTTGACCGAGAAACTCGGTACAGATCTGTGGAAGAGCTATCCAAAACTATGGGATTTGTTTTGTGCCTTTTTTTAAGGGGGAGGGGCGTTGTTTGCCTTTTACTGTTTGTTATGGATGTCATTCGTCCAGAATAATCTTGGAGGAATCCCATCCTGGTGGGATGCCAGGGACTTGATAAACTTTCTTGCCCTCCCTGTTTTGTTCCATTTTTAAATATAAAAGCAGTCAGTTTAGTTTTCAGCATATTCGAAAGACTCATATTCCTTAATCCACACAGACTATTTTGGTGAATGGACTATTGAAGCTAGGACACCATAAAGGAAAAAACAGTCTCCCCTCCTCCCCCCCCCCACACACACACACTTTCTGAAGCAGTTTGTGTTTAAAACATGCATGGAAAATAAGTGAAAAATGAAATGGCTTATCTGCTTGGCTACTGGTAATGGAAGCAAAGAGTTCCTGGGTTGGGTTTTAAATGATGTGAGATTTATGGGGTTGTTTTAAAAGTACATGGATTGTTAGATGTAAAGAAAACTGAAAATAATTGACATATTGATCTGCTGTATGAGGTTTAATTTCTCACAACGTAGCAGAGCTCTCTCAGCAAGACACTTAGCAGGAGGCAGAGGCTTTGGCAAGGCCCGGGCTGGGCGGTGGATGTGGCCAGCCCGGATCAGCCTTGCAGCCTGCTCCTCTCCCTGGCCTGAGCTTGTGTATAATCTGACCCTCCCGCAGCTGGGGCAGGGATCGGGGTAACTACCCCATGGCTGGCAAGGCAGGCAGTGCCTACTGCTGCTCCAATTGAACTGTGAGGAAGAAGGGGTTAAGCTGGGATAAGGCTGCAGCCTCAGCCTGGGAGATGACAGCGTCACCTCTGAGGCTTCTCACTCCAGCTGCCTTCAGGAGAGCCAAAGCCTGAGCGCCTTAAGTTTGCTGTAAGCCTGAGACCTATGTGACAGCAATACACAGATCGCTAGTCACCGGTGTGTTGCTAGGGCAACCCTCCTATTTATTAATTTATTTTAAACCTCAGTGATGCATCCTCTACTGTGCTCTTGCTCAGTGTGGTCTTTTTTGCACTCTGGCATGGTTGGATGATATTTGAATGTTTCTTGTGTAAATAACTATATATATATATATTTTTTAACACGGAAAGACATCCTCTACCCCGCTCCATGTCATTAGAGACGCCAGTCTTGGAGTTTAGTATTTTAATTGGAATATTTCTAGGCATGTCCATGCACAGCAATTAAATGTTGCACTTGTCATCCATGCATTTTATGGCCTTAATGGAAAGGAACAATATACTGAGGTTTTGTAATGTTGCTAGAACAGTTTAAGCTGCTTTCTCTTCTCTCCCTGATGTTGCCACATCCTTTTTACTGTTGTTGGTTTGAGTGTTTCTACCTGTAAACGTGGCCTAAATCTTCTTTTCCTTTTGTTTATAAACATGAAAATGCAATTTTAATTTGCATGAATAATTTAACCTGAAGAATGTGTGTGCTTTAATGGTATCTTTGATTATCTTTGTACGATATAACAGAGTATAGAAAATTCTATACTGATACTATTTAACAGCAGAGATGACTTTTGAAATGTCGTTATCAATAATAGAAACTTTATTGTAAAAAGTGATCAGATATTTTTGTTTTTTTCCACTCAGCTGTCCCATTTCCTCCAAGTCACCGGCTCACAGCTAAGGAAGTGTTTGATAATGATGGAAAGCCTCGTGTGGATATCTTAAAGGCACATCTTATGAAAGAAGGGAGGCTGGAAGAGAGTGTTGCTTTGAGAATAATAACAGAGGGAGCTTCAATTCTACGCCAGGAAAAAAATTTGCTGGACATAGATGCACCAGTCACAGGTTAGTATGGAGTTATAATGGTAGAGATGATGATTGCTGGTGTGGGACATGTTAAGCAATGCATTAGTGTATGTGGCTTCCTAAGGAGCTGAAAGGAAGCTTCACAACCATTTGACTTCTCCAATGCTTGATTTTTGCTTTGTCTGCTACCACTAGGGAAACGGAGACTGCCAAGCAGCTTCTAATTTAGAGGAAAGGATCATTTCTGCTGGACCTGTTTTGTTTCTAAGGTAGATAGCGATCTTAGCCTGTAGTGGAAGAGTAGAAGAATTTTCTTAAACTTGAAAAAGTGTCTGACCTTTTGTACTCGATATTAGTTCTGTAAGTTTATAGATGTCCTTTACCGTACTAGCACAATTCACATGTACAGTCACAGTGTGGCTCTGCAGGAACAATGGTGTTACAGTAAACAGAAATTTTAATTAAATGTTAAGGAAAATAACAAGTAGAGCAAAAAAAAAGAAAAAAAAAATAATAGCAGAATCCCAGTCTGTGTTGCCTGGGGGATTAATGAATTGTGCTGGTTGCAGAACCCAGTCTGCCCTTGACTATCAAACATTACCACCTACTCATTAATCCTCAGGAAATGCCTTAAGCTTTGTTCTTCTTTCTCTAATTGTCTCCTGCCTTTGACTCTACTCTGAATGTACGAATGCGTTTGCTTGCTTTAATGTGACCCCCCGCCTTTTGTTACTGTTATCAAAGATGAATGCATTTTTTTGGCAAGAAGCTTATCTGTAGCATAGGAAGTTGGTTGTGAGGCAAAAGATTGCTAATTCCAGCCAGCTTAAATGATGAACCTTAACCATAAAGCTTGTTTTAAGATGGCAGTCACTTATTTTTCTGGGAAACATTGACATTAGTCAATGAAATAGGTGGTTCTGTTGCAGAAGAAGGTTATCCAGTCTTTATTCTTTATGATCAGTACCGGCAGCATTCACCCAAAACTATAGAGAAGTGGTGAATGCTTCATTTTCAGGAAACCCTCTCTAAAACTAAAGAAGGTAGTGTCTGGATTAGAACAATTTAAAAGTTAAAGCTTGTAATTCTTTAAGTAACATCCAAATAGGGGATTCGAGGCTGACTTGGGGAGGGAATGTGTATCTTATGTAATAATGGCTTGTCATGCTGCTTATCATCCTGATGGAAAAGGTGTCAATCGTGCTGCAGTTCATGGATGAATAAAGAAAAAAAGGATGAATAAGAGGCTCCTCTGAATAGACTGAGAATAGACTAGAATCCTACAGGCATTTCCTTAAAAGGAGGAATACAGACTTGGACATTAAATGGGAAAAGTTCTAGAGATGCAACACTGGGGTCCATAACTAAGTGATTAAAATGTGCAGAAATTCTACCTTTCTGCTTTTCTTAATCCAATAAGAGAGACAGATTGTCAGAGAACAGGTCTACTCTGTCCTAACAGCTTTTTATAAGACCAGCTTTGACATCCCCCTCCCTTTTCTTTAAATGCTTTTGAAGGTGTCTGAATTGAGTTTTAGTGATTAATCTCCTGAAGTTTACCTCCACTGTAGATCATTGGTATAATTTAAGTCTCTGGTTCTTTTTTCAGTTCAGCCTATGTCTTCCTTTGTTCCTGCTTTTAAAATTATTCTCATGCAGTGATTGTGATATTGCAGTATTCTTCAGGGTAGCTGATAGTTTTTCTCTTTTAAGTTAATGTAGGAAAGGTGGACTCCTAACACTTGTTAGTGGGGTAGCTGAGAGGTGCTAATGTTCTGTGTGAAGAAACATGAAAGCTGGAGTAATGAAAGTGATCATCAAAAGAAGAAAAAAAATCTGAAAGGAGGCTGAAAAAGCTTGAGACATTATTGTCGTGCAGTGTGCTCTATATTAGTAGCAGGGCAGCAGATGACTGGGTAAAGAGAGTTTCAACTGACTGATGATCTGGTGAAAGTGTAAGGAATACAGGCAATCAAGAAATTACTAGAGTGGAGCAAATGCTTTTTCAAACATATAGAGGAGCAAACACTGACACAGTGGAGAGGAAAATAGATTTTAGATAGGACAAACAGACCTGTTGAAGAGTGACAGTCATTAATGATTAATATAGGGTTGTTTGTGGCAGATGCATTCATATTTCAGGAACATATTCCTGTAGCTGGTTAATGAGAAGATGATCATCAAAGAGAAGAGAAAGGACCATAACTGTTGAGGTAACAGCACTGTGGATTAGTCCAGGAACTCCTGGTATCTGTCATGTTCTTGATAAATGTTAAAGAACATGAAAAGTTTTTCTTAAAGCCTTGGGTACCTGTTCCTTAGTTTGGAATTTATCTTCTGTTAATTTTGAGGGGTAAGATGATTGTCCTTAAACATCCTGGACCTCTGTTTATGTGTAAAATCACTTGAAATAAAGTGGGTACATAGAAGGAGGAGATGATTTTTGTAATTGAGGAGAGAAGAGAAATCCTGAAAGGCATCTTAATGTGGAATGCACAGTCCGTTATTTGTATTTACATATAAAACTTCTGTGGTTAACTGAAAGCACTGTGATCTGTCTTTTTGAAATAATTCATCTTGTTTTCAAATTTGGCTAGGTCTCTTGAAATATTGCTGATGAATTCATTTGAGACCATAGCTCAAACTTGCATAGCCTTAGTTTGCTGCAGTTATGGCCCATAAAGAAGGTTAACCGTTCCTGAAGTGCATCTCAAGGCTGCTTTTCGCTTGCTGGGTGTGAATTTTAATTGAGCCTGAGCTAAAGAAGAGAGAGCATAACTCCTGTGCTATAGGGACCTTTTCTGGTGTCTAGGAAGTGATAGGGTGGTTGTGTGGGGTTTTGTGTGTGTTCATTTGTTTTGTTTTGGGTTTTTTCTTGGGGGGGGGCGATTGTGAATTGTGATAGTGGGAGAGAGTTAAAAAAAAAAAAAAAGAAAAAAGTGAAAGTTTACGGAGGAGAGCTGGAAGTCAGGACTGAAAATGATGACAGGGACTACTGAACAGACAACAGGAAAATGGGTGAGACTAGACACTTGACTTTGCCAGGAGTATATGTTGGAGATGGAGAGCATGGAGAAAATGGTCAAGAGACTGAGTTGGAGGGTGGTGGAGAATAACTGGGCAGACAAAGCAGGAAAATAAGCAGAAGAGGTTGAACAGGGTGTTGGGGCTAGCTAGGCAAGGCAAAGCACATGGACTAGGAGATGCCAGGAGTACCTGGAGGAGGGGTCTGGTTGTGGAGTGAGAGCTGTGGTTGGAGAAGCTACCGATAGAGACCCATGCCTTGTGACTGGCAGCAGCGAGATGCTGGCATGGGGTTGTAGGCCCCTCCAAGTCCCTGGCTGGGGGAAGAAACAAGCCAGGGTGCTGGGCTTATGGGGTGCTTTCAGGCTGCTGCAACATTTTGGGAATACCCATGCCAGCTGCACCCAAAGGGAGCAGGCAGATCGCAGGGGAATGGGGTGCTGCTACCTTCCGGGAGGTGCGGGGGATTCTTCCCTGACTTCTTCCTCTACACCCTCTTTTCTTAGCAGCATGTGGCCTTTGATTCAAGGTCATGGGTTTAATGAGGTTGATTTACCATTAGACTACAGCTGTTCAGCATTCAGATGAAAGATGTTGGTATGACAGCTTTAGGATTTCCTGACCTATTTTATGTGCATAGCAGTATAATGACACATGGACAGATTGGCTTGTTTTTAATCTTTTTCAAGGCTGAGGAAGTGTAGCTCTGAACCTCCCTGACTGCAATATTTGCTTAAGTTACATTTCCAAGCACTGTTGGAAATGCCAGGATTAGGATTGCCAGGCTAACTTCATGCGACTGTATTATATAGGCTCATTCTTAAACAGAACAAATCTGGGCAAGTGACTTGCACTACCCTTTGCATAATGGCTAGCAAGTTACCTGCTTCTTTGTATGGGGCTTCGCTTGCAGGTCTAAAAATCTGCCAGGCACTGAACGTACTTAACTACATGCCAAGTGTGTGTGTCTCTGACCTTAATGCACAGATATGGCGGGGGGGTTTGTTGTTGGGGTTTTTTTTGCTTTTGTGCATGGGTGTATGTGTATGTTCTTTCTTATATTATAGAATTATTGTACAGTGCTAAGTTCTTTAGATCCTGAATATGTTATATCAGAAAAATTTAGGTGAATCCTTTGACATGAATGTTGCCTTACTTGGCTCCAAGCCTGTAAAATGGATGTTTTGCCTCACATGTGTTGGGAAGGCACTAATTCACACATCCTTTAGAATTACGAGATACTGTTATGCCAAATATTACTGAAAGTATGTATGTAAGCTGATCATGCTGTCTTCAGAGTAAGGTTTCTAAAACTTGTGTAACTAAAGTATTTTTCATGCAGGTAAGCAGAACACAACTTAAATAGTTGCTCACTGCATGAGTATGGTTCGTGCTGTGTGGTACATGGAGAAGAGAAGAAAGTGATTATGTAATTAAGGAATGTTAGCATGATACTTATGTGAAAGAGGTTGCACTTGCAATCTTAATCCTGTCACATCTCAAAACATATACCTAGTCATTAAAGTGAAAAGAGCTCCATATTTATTGACATTAAATTGGCCACACATTACTGGCCCTTTTTGAAGCAACCGAAACTGCACTTTTGGAGCATGCTGCACTAATGTTCACCTACATCTGCAGAAATTGCTGCCAACTGCAAAGGGTCAAATAATTTGATTGATCTGGAAGGGATGGGACAAAATACAAGAGGCCAAAGGTCATGTTACTGAAGTTGATTTCAACAGTGAAGTAACTGAGGATAACAGTCAATTCTGACTCTGAACCTTTGAATTTGGCCCTGTCTTTAGCAGAGTGGGTTGCGCTACATGACCTTTCAACCTGAAGTATTCTGTGATCCTTATACTGTCTTAAACTACTTGCTCAATTGCAGAGTAAGTGATACATTTGAAACTGAAGCTCTAAGTGCTATTTTTGTCCAGTATCTGTCGTTACATGTCTATACCTACACTTTTTGGACTGTATTTCTTGAGGATACTATTAGTTTTAAAGATGCTGAATGAAAATAACATGGTGTCTTGCATATTTGATTGCACATGTGAATAAACTTGTAAAAGATGTGTTGGATTTTAAGGTAAGTCATTTTTTCTCCTGTTGATATCTACTTTAATGTGTGCTTTGACTCTACCTGCAACATGTGACATCTCCTTTTGTGTACTTGGTGCATGCTTGCTTTCGTTAGCCTCTGCCCATCGTTATTAACAGTTTCCTGTTATTAATCCTGTTAATAGTAAACTAAGAACACAAATCTAAGCCATATCTCTTTTTATAAAAAAAAATTCTTTTGTGTATGCTATTGATGTGCAGCACATGGACAGTACAGGCAGCTGCACAGGACAGATGTTCTCAATTCTGTTTGCATGAGCACTGTTGCCAGCAGTGGCAATGACAATAGTTTCTGGCTTGGTGACAACAGGCAGGTCATGTGCAGGCACAGGGAGTAGCATCTATCAGTCCCCTATTTGAGAAAATTGGAAATTAGGTAAAACAAATACATCTTCTTGATCTAAACCTTCAGATGCTTTCTGGAGAAAGCCTTAACTGAGGGCTGCCCTGTGTTCAAAGCTTTCTGGAACGTCATGTGCCTGCAGTTTAGTATGTGAAGATAGGTGAGCACCAGATGAAGGCAGAATAAAAGCTTAATGTGGCAGTGTAGAAAGTAAAAGAAAGGGAAATGATTATCACGGTCTGTTGCAGGTCTGTTCCTTGGCCATACTGGATTTTTCTGTTAGTCCTAGCTTTGCAGCATCTATGTTTACAGATGTTATAAATGCAAAGGAGCCTTTCTCACTGTTCTCTTTATGTTGCATAATTTAAGATAGGGCACATGTGTGTTTCCTACAGGAATATAAGTACTAATTTTGGCCATGGTGAGGGGTGATAGACCTAGTTTCAGTTTGACTGTATTGTATTTGAGGAAAAAAAATGCATTGACTTAGTTGAATGTCATAGTGGTGTGGAGATAAAACTTTAATACTTCCTTTGCATGTAGTGAGGATACTTGAGTGCTTGCAAACGCACTCTAGATTGATGGCGTAGGGAGTGGTAGGGGTGTTGTAGCCATATGAGTGTGGCCTGGGTGGGAATAACCATAGGTAGCTCTGATGGCCTTCAGAAGCCTTTTGTGCCTTTCAGACCCATAAAAAGACTGTGGAGAGAACACCCTTTCCTGCCAGTACGGGCTGGTTCTCCACTGATTTGCCCATTCTAGCCTTTGTGGTCTTCGAGGCTTCCAAATACTCCCTGGGGAAATTATTCTGTGGGATAATAGGGCCTCTTGAGTCTGAATGTTTAATCATGTTCCACATACATTTTTCCCTAATTTCTTCCACTTAGTAGCATAAAATAATGTCAGTAGGTTGCCAGTGCTGCATGAGTTAAAACTTTGTAAGCATCAAGAACTTCTAGCTAAAGTGATCAATGCCAAGGCAAGCTAATAAAAGTGTTTATGCTTGCGTTACAGTAAAAAGGCAGTAACATTTAAAATTATATCCAACTGTAGCGCACACATAAATGAGCTGATGCAGTTGGAGAGCCAAACTAAAATATCTTTTTCTGGCTTTTACATTTGAAGCAGTTCAAGATGGAATTCCAATGTGGAAAACAAACAAGATTGCTTATTAGGGGCCTACAAGTAATGCAAGATCTATCTATATTAGCAGAACATCAAAGTTTGTCTGAAATTAACAATTCAGTAAAAGCAATTTTAGTTAAAATTCTCTATTTCACACTTCAGTGATTTAATTTATACTCTAAAGCTAATGTACTGTGATTACTGTTGAGGAGACTATTGAATTTCCAAGCTACTGTTATAACTAAAATATTTACTTCTGTGTATTGGAAAAGCATTTAAATGATCAAATTCCAAAACTTCATGGTGAGTAATTCATCTCTGCTGGTTACAGTATGACACTACTTGTTCTGTATTTCAGCCATGTAGTGATATCTTTCAGTTGTGAGATGCAGTAACTTCTTAAACAGTTTTAACTGTATTGCTAGTCACTGTCAAAACATGCTAAATTTTTTTTTTTCATTTGAACCATAAAGCGACTGAGATTTTCTATGTTCTTCCTGGTATACCTACATCAGTTTAAGTTTCTGCATTATGCTGGTATACATTCCCGGTGTGACATGGTGAGACTACCAATTTTCAGCAATATTAATTTCAGCAAATACTTCTAGATAAAATTCTGCAGATTTCAGTGAATACATAAAGAATAAATTGCCTGCTGTTAATTCCTCTCCCTCATAGGAAACTTAGTTTTGGCTGCAGTAAGGTGAATGTTAGGTTGCAACTTTACTTGTTTCTACCTTAAACCTCAATTCTGAGTCTTGTGCATAAATAAGATTTCAATACTACAGACAATTAGAAACTGTGGAACAGGAAGAAATGGAAAGCATCAATTGCACTATCTGCTCTTACGTTCTTCTTGAAAGCAAATAATAGTCCGTTGCTTTTGCATGCCTGTGTAAGGCAGATGTGTCCTCTGACTTGATGCACAGATTAGACCATATGAAAAAAAATATTTGCCATTTTTGGGGAAAAAAACCCACAAATTAATGTATGCATATCTGCAACAATTTTGAGTGCAATTTGCTGTTGTAATAATTCTTTCCCTTAGCTGTTGAATAAGTTATTACAATACAGAGAGCTTGCATGTTAAAGTACTGGTTAAAAAATAATTTATGATATAAACATACTGGCTAAGAGCTGAAGTGAACTAGATTGGGTCTTTTAATGGGATTGCTGATTAAATCTGACACTGCTGCAGCTCCTTTGCATGCTTTTTGGGGAACTCACAATATACCAAGTCACTTGTGGCTTAAAAACTGAGCTCTCCAAAAGAAGCTGAATATGTAAGGCTTCATGTACTCCATTTTTTTGATCTATTCCTTCCCTAAATGCTTCTGTTGGTTCCAGATAGGGATTGAAACATGCCTGCCTGCATCCCTGGAAGAACAAAGCGATTGCGTCTTGTAGCTTAGTGGAGCTGCTTCAGACATCAGCATCTGACATTTGGCAGAGCTGATGTTTTCTAGTAGCAGCTGCTTAAATCCATCCTTATTGCCAAGATAGCGGGTACTACAGACTGTATTCTTTACAGCTACCTCACTTGTTACTCCTTAGAGACAATCCATTTGTAGTTGATCTGTTTTGGTACAAAAATCATATAGTCAAATAAGTTGAAGTGAAAAGATTAGATCTTAGATTTCCCTTCAGAAATGAAGCTTAACTTGATGCTGTGAAATGGAGAAGCAAATATATATTAGGCATCAATTTAGCGCAGAAGTTGAATTGATTTAAAAATAACCATCTGTAAAAATACTTGTAAATCTATACATTTTTTTAGGGCTTTGTTCTGATCATTTCACTTTTATTTAGTGTGTGAATGAATACTTCTTCTGCATATAAATGTTTATAGCACAATATAGCATGTTAGCATTTCTTCTAGGGCTATTCCACAAAGACATGCGCTCTCATAGCAGTGGTATTTCTTTTAGCTTCTCAAAGTTTTTTTTTTTTTTTGAAAGAAATGAAACTTGTGAAACCGGTTTTATCTTTGCTTTGCAATTATGTAATCGGGGTCACAACCTGAGGTTAGAATTTGATAGTTCTAAATCCTTGACACTTAGCTTCTTTTTCTAAAATAACCGTGATACTTGCACTGTGTAATAATACTCTTTAAAAATAAAGAGGTGCTTTGTTCTTAACTTTTGTGTTCTCTTTGCTTTACCTAATTATTTTTCCTTTTGATTCTGGCCTCCAGTTAATTTAACTCAGTCTCAGGTTGCTGCTTGTATTGGGGAAGAGGGTGTGGGAATTCTGGCACATTCCCCGCTCTCCCATTCTGGACGGAGCAGCTACTGATATGGCTAAGACACAGAAAGGGGAAGAGGGGAATTCCAGCGTATTGTTTCCCCTTTTATTCCATCCTACCCAGCAAAATCAAAATCTGATAGTTTTGCACAAATTCGTGTTCCCTACTTTTTGTGTGTGTGAGATAATAGAGAGGATAAAGATTTCTGTGTATGGAGAGAATGGGGATTCTGTGCTATTCATACCATACCTGCAGCAACTGCCAGCAGCTATAGTATAGAAATCAAGCTGGGAACAGTTCTGAGAGAGGAGAAAAAGGAACTGGAGGAGTATGAGGGGGTGGACTAATAGCAAGACAGAGACGAACGGCATTTTCTTTTTCTTTTTTTTTTTTTTTTTAGCTGATAATTGCCACTTGGAGACTGTATCCTGATGAGATAAACCACTGTGTTTATCTGATTTAGGAACTACTGCACAGATATGTGCCCCTACTGTTCAGAGTCCAGTTGCAGTTTTGGAAATAACACCAGCTGCCTCTTGCCTTCCTCTGTGCTTTAGCGGTGTGCACCCAGCCTTCAGGCACCAAAGCCTCCTTGTGACACCCTGGCAAGCGCTGAGCAGGTGCCTAGCACGGCCTTTCTGGAGACAGCTTATGGAAGCGACCAGGCGTAACTTAGAGCATGACTCAGGTAGAAGCTGGGTATGATACTTGTCTAAAGAAAGATGTTATTCTGGGACGGGTTCTTTTTCTACTTGTTCCTGCCTTTAGAAGCCTTTTCGATGGCATTTTAATTAATCTAGAAATCCTAGAGCTGAAGCAAATATTATCTCTATTCAATTTTCTGCATTTTATCCAGATAAGAATTTGTAGAATGATTTTTCAAGTGTATATGATAATCTCTGTGAATATTTTGTCTTTCTAAATGGAAAGTATGCTATAACTCAAAACATTCTGGTTCAAATTTAAAAATCTAATATTTTAGAACTATCTTTAAACTCTGTAATAACCCTACTCCCAAAAAATTTTCGCCAGTTGTTAAGATGAGTTGTGCTGAGCAGGAGTGTATTTTCGATTTCCAGGTAGTTCCAGAGAGTCTTGGTAAATGTCATTACCAGGGGATGGTAGGGATTGTGTACGTTATTTGTACTGGGACGGTGTTAAGCAGTAGGATGTTGTCCTGACCCATAGGGTCATTATGTGCCTTTTTAAGGCTTCAAACCATTAAATGGGAACTGAGTTTCAAATTGGTCCTTGGTACTTTTTCCAGAATTACTGCCTGGGCCTCAGCTTCTCTCTTCCTTGTGCATCTAAATCTAGTTGAAATGGTATTAATAAAACTCAAGATACTGATTACTTCCTGAGAAAGTATTTTGGATAAGGGAGGAGGATCTTGCTTCTTGTCCTCTGAAGAAGACTTGGCAAGAATTAAAATTTGAAGAGGATTCCAATTCCTTTATAGCATTAATGCAATTCCTTTGTTGCATTAATAATAATAATAAATACTTAATCTGTTGAGTTCAGCAGTTGTCTTGCGGCACTTTTTAAAGTGAATGTTGTTGCTTTCAGTGGATTTCCTTGGTTTGTTTTGGATCCAGTTACGTCATCACTATCTTTTAAAACAGGCAACCCAAGGACACAAGGGCAGTGGATTAAGCTCCAGTTCCAGAGCCTGTGGCCAAGAATAAAAAATGGTCTTTGGTGCTCAGCACCAGGGAAGTGCTGCAGGGAATCCTTTTGGCTCGTTAGGTGTATCAGCATCATTGCTTTCAAAAGTTACTTTTGAAGATTGCTGTGTTGAATATTTGACTCTTTTATTCCCTTCTTCCTCTTTGCCCCCCATCTACCTCTACAAAAACATTCTACCTCTGCAAGTGGAAAATACCACAAGAGAGTTGTTTCAATCAAAATAGATTGAACTCAGAAATCAAAATTAACGGCTTATGAGAGTTTATTGTAGGAGGTTATCCAGTCAGACAAAAGATAACTTTTTCTGAATAATCAAGGAGATTAAATTGAGTGAACTGTTAGACTTATTCTTTATTAATCTGTTTTTATAAAGAAGACTTAAATCATTTTAAATCTGTAAATTAAAAAAACCAAAACAAAACGCACATGCATGCACGCAGTCCCTGCTGCTTATCTTTCCTCTGCATCCTCCTCTGCATTCAGTGCCCTTTCTCCATTCGGGCTGGAAACTGCAGAGTGGCAGCGTGGGTTGGAGGCATTGCTCATGGTCACAGAAATCAACTCTGCCACTACATCCCTTGGTGAAGCGGCAGTGCACGAGCACTTCATTTTCTTTCTGCTTGGCTTATTTTCTGTCACAGACAATAGTCCTTATAGGAAACCAGAGTTGTCTAAAACAATAAATTATGAAAGCTAATGTTACTGCTTTGTTCCACTTCATTTCCTTTGTTTTTTATCACGCTGGAAGTAAAAGGGAGAAAGCTAGCCTCAGTGTAGGTACAAAATAAAAAGCAAAGAGAAACAGTCTTAAGAACTATTTGTGAGATTAGCCAACATACTTAAAACTGGTGATATTTTTTATCCTAAAAAAACCTCAAAAACTGTAGTTGAAAAGTGAAAACTCCTTTGTGGAAAAGCTCATCTTCTGATGAGGAAAAAAAGCTAGAAAATACATGTCTCTAAAATCTGCAATTCATTATTAGAGCCAATGTCATGTGATGGTCATTTAACCAAGGTATGACTTGAAATGAGATTAGCAGGGTGACCCAGTGCTGACGGGGTTGCTCTGTAAAACCAATAAAATAATCATGATAGGGATTTGAGGGGTTTTTTATGTTATGTTGTTATTTTGATTGCAAATGATTGATTGCAGCATATATATAAACAGGTTTGTAGTCTACTGGTACTGTCAGAATCACGTGGCTTATTTAGTAAGATACCTGCTACTGGAAATAAACTTGTTAATTATAGTGTCAAAACTTTATTTTCAAACACATATAAAGGTTACTTATGGTCAAAAGTCCTTCTTAATTTAGAGGGCCAGGATCTTATGTAATTAGCTGCTGTGTAGATCAGCAGTCCCTCTGTGGAAATAAATGGCATTGCATCTAGTATGAGCTTTCCGGCAAAGTAGGATCAGACAATTAGCATTTTTTTAAGGTAATAAAATAGAATTTTCTTGTTAGTCACAAAGCAATGCAGAAGAATGTCAAAGCAGGAAGTTTTGTTTGACTCTGGGCAAGATGTTTTTGGATTTTTGTTATAAAATTAGAGAAGAGGTATTAAGGAAAAGTGCAAGGAGAAATCACTGACAAAGCAAAATGCAGAATATTTCTATGGTTTCCTGGGTTCTTAGGAAGGGAGCAAGCGTATTCTCAGCAAGCTGGCCATTTTAGCAATGCAAAAACACCTTTTGGATCACAGCTAGTAATCTAGAGGTGCAAAAGTGACTTCTGCTTTTTGTGATGCAGAGGCCACAGAATACAAAGATTATTTCAGATGCGCAGCCTACTTCTGAAGCCATAAGCTGTTTAAAATGTAACTGGTTGAAGATGCTATCTGGTGGTATTCCTCTGGCAGTCTGATGCGTCCTCTTGTAGCTGCCATCAAGGCCGTAAGGCTTTCCTGTGCGAGAGCACGACAAACCGTTGCGCAAAGACCAGAATGCATGTTGTATGTATGTATACACACAGAAATGCATGTGTGTGTGTATATATGTGTGTGGGAAGAGAAGCATAGGTGCATAATGCAAATCAACCTTTTATTTGATATCTGAATGTCTTTTTCTAAATAAGCATTTGGGAGAAGTTGCAAGTTATCTTATTGGAGGAGGCAGTGGAAAAGGAACTAGATTTATATTGGACTTAGGTGGAAATGAAACAAAATGATGAAAATCTGCCTTTGCTTTGTGCAAATTTTAATGGTACAAGGAAATGTTTCAATTGCATAAGCAGAAATTTGAAGTTTTTGATGTTAATCAGATCTTGTTCCATATATGTGTATGTGTTCTAGAACACAACTGCTGGATTTTTTTAATCTGTAAGAATATCAGGAGTATGAATATCAGCTTTCCCAGCTCTTATGTGAAACTGAGAAGGAGGTTTTCAGGTCTAATATTAATCGACTGGGTAAGGGTTAAAATTTTGCAGCAATAGCAGTTATCTTCTGTGCTATTGAAGCCAAATTACTCACTTAAGCTAGTTTAAACAAAATCAAAGCATTAGTCTGCCCACAAAAAAATCTATATTCTCTCACGTTTGCAGGTTCTTTTACTCGGGTTTCATCACATGCTCTAGTCATCAGTGACTTATTCTCCAAAATAAGACCTTTGTTCAGCGTGGGATTTCTTTCCATAATAAAGATAACGCTGTTGTTATGTTCTTTCCACATAAGCCCTTAAAAAATCACAGTGTAATTTAGGTTGGCAGGTACCTTCAGAAGTCCCCTGGTCCAGCCTGCTGCTCAAAGCAGGGCCAGCCAGCTTAGATCAGAGCTTAGATCAGTTAGATCAGAGCTAAATTCTGTTGCTTCTTTGCTCATCTTCTTTCCAGCTTGCGTATGTTCTTTTTCCCTCTTAACACCATTTTTCGGAACAGCCATCCTACTGTTTCAACAGTGTAATGAAGGAAGGAGATGACCTCTTTGTAGGCGCAATCGTATTCTTTAAGCATCAAGACTCTTCCCCTTAGTATCTGCCCCTATTTTATCAATTATCCACAATGTTTTGCCCCAGGAACCCCAGTGACTGATTCTGAGCTGAGACCTTTTCACACTAAGCCTATGAAACGTTTCTTTGACTCTTCACAGAAGAAGGACCATGTGCAGTGCCTTTTCTTGTGTGTTTTTCTTACTCATCTTTTTCCCCTGTGACTTTATTCTTGAAAAATCTGGCCTTAGTGGAGTCATTCTTTAAGTGCTGGGTTGTCATTTTTTACCCAAGACCCAATTCTTTCATGTGTCCTCCTGTGGCTGGTGGTGGCGGCAGTGAGGCCGTTGTTAATAACTGTGACCCTGCAGTGTTGGACTGTGAAGATTTTTCACCATTAAGCTTACAGGAGCGTGAGGAGGGGAGCATGATATTCGTAAATGTTGCTTTGAGTGCCTGTAGCTCTATACTTTTCTTGGCAAGCTACCTTCCCTGTCTACCTTTGAACTCATGAATTACTGCTTATGCAAGACTTTGAAGAAAGAAAAAGAACAGATTCCACTTGATGGGTCACTGTTGGAATTGAAACCTTGGGCTCAAAGATGGGTAATATTTAAAATATGGTTCTTACGTATCATGAGTAAAAATAAATATTTGTGTACTGCTTGTGTCTTCGTGATATAATCTAACTTGCAACATTTTTTTGGTTGGAATGGAAACCTTTATTCCATTTCAAGATATGAGCACAAATATCTTTAGATCTGAGAGTGAAGTGTTTGGTTCAGCTCTTGTTAGTACTTTGGAGTATGGGGATATAAGAAAGCATTTCACCAGTGTCTGTCCACAGCAAAAGATGGGGAAAAGTTAAAAGAGTATGCTTTTATTTGTGAGAAAGAAATTTGTATCAACAAGGATTCTCTGGAAAATAGGAATGCTAGTGGTTAGAATTTTTGGTCTAGTATCTCTCCTGGTACACCCTCCTCCTTCCCATCCCTGGAGACTGGAAACCTGCTTGTATAAGTAAGTATTTCTACCTAGATGGTGTAATGTGTGTGATCTCAAAGCACAGCTGCTATAGCTGATATATGGTACTGTGTGGGTGCTATATCGGTTGTGAGGCTGTGGCGTATTTGCATGCATACAGGGAATCATGTAATTAAGCACATTAAACTGAATAACACGCAGCTTCCCCATTGTTCCTCCTTACGGGTGTAATTAGATGCTGAGAGAACTATAGCAGGAAATAGGAACAGTTTCCTCCTGCCACCCCTCAAACAAGTTTTCAGTTCCAATTAAAATAAATTACATTTTCTACCAGAAGAGATTACTCACGTGATATATGTCATTTAGAAACAGGCACAGAAAGCCTGATGTAGAGGGAAGTATTAGAAAAGGGAAAAAGGAGGAGAGCAAGCTAGAAACCATAACCAATAGGAAGTCAAAAGCTGCTTCCTCGAAGTCAGTTACTTTCTAAGAGGTACTAGGTAGCTGTTGAATAAATGTAAAAATGCCTCCTCGCAAGATTTCAGGTAATAGAGATCCACTTCAGTAAACTATGTGTAGAGCTTTTATAGGTTAGTGTATTTTAAAAAATTATTTATCTCATCAGACTTTTTTTAAAAAAGAAAGTAATATAGGTGATTTTGTGCTTGACACCTTCCTATTTTGATCTATCAGTTGTTCCAAAGGTGCAGTTTCCTGTGTTACTATTGCAAGACGACTTGTAAAACAAACAGAAGAAAAACCTGAATTATGATACTGTTAGATAGAATGATATTGATTTTTTTTTTTGCTGAAATATCACATAAATTTTATGTCAAAACTTGTGTTAGTTCTCAAAAGTACCAATAAGAAGTGAAAAGAAAAATCTCAGAGTGAAAAATCACGTTAAAATGAAAAGCCTGACCCTTGGACTATAATGTTTAAGATCATTTTACATTTACATTCTTAATAAACTATGTAAAGGAAAACAGCTATCTCCTACTGTGCAGTTTAGGTAGTTTTCCCTTCCTCCCTGAGAATAAGATAGCTAGCGTGGTAGGAGAAAGAAAACTTGAGAGAGAAGAAATTCGTAATTCTATAACATCTTCATACGTTTTCAGTGGTTTCTAAAACTCCTAATAGAAGTTATGGCAAATGATGGCAGTCTCCTTAGCTTAATTTTACAGAAAATGGTAAAATAAATTGCTATATCGATATAAGATATATCTTATATAAGATACAAGAAAACAAAAAATTTCAAGGCTCTCTAGTTTATTACTGGATAGTAGATGTAGAGATATGGAGAAACAAACTGGTCAAGCTTCTTATGTCTGAGTTAGGAATAACCTCACCTTGTTTACAGGTAGTATAGAGGTAATGTAGATCTGGACTGAGAGTCTGAACTGCACTTACAAGATTTAATAGCAGTTCATGTCTGTGCAGCTGTGCACTAAACTTTGAAGTAAAAGCGTTGCTGTGATAATTGAATTGGAAAATTAACTACGCAATGAGGAAGGTAGTTCACTCTCCTCCCACATCTTCCCCATCCTTTCGTCTGCAAGAATAGTATAATTCCTGGCAATCTTCATATTTTCTCTGCAATTTTCCAGTGTCCTTGATAATATTGGAAAAAGTACAAGACTTAATTGCTTCCTTTCTTGAGATATATGAAGAGATTGCTCTTCATATTTTTTTAGTATGTGCTGTTACTTTTTTGGATTTTAAAGTTATAATACCGAGACAGTTTTGTAAAATTGGCTGTAGTAGTAAACTCTGCTCATTACATAAGGAATTTAGAGGATGTTCTTGTGCAATCTCTACTGCTAGCTTGCCAGTCATATAAGTATCCTTCTAGGCCTGATGAAATTGCTGAAGTGTAATAATATTTTATATACTGTTGGTAGAAAAGTGTCACAAGTCCTTCAGAAAATGTTCTCTCAGGTTAGCAGGACTGAACTATGAACTCAAGTTCTCCATTTCCCTTTCATCTCCTGAAATGTCATGCTGGTGGAAGCACGACCAGCATGGCCGTGACCTCTGGACCCACGTTTGCTGCCGATGTGGCTTTGTGGGTGCTGTTCTGCAGCAGCACTGGGTGATCGACCTGCTACCAAGTTCCCCTTGGCCCTGAAGCTCCTCTCAACCCATGCTCTGCTGTTTCAGCATGCAAAGCCCACTGAAATCTAACTTGGCAAAAAATTAAGTAATTAAATGTGGTGATTGACTTTTTTGCCAATTGACTATGCTGAAATAGTTCATTTTGCTCAAGGGTGGCTGCGATCAGGAGCCAGAGCTTGAGGGGTGGCACCAGCCAGGAGGCTGATGAGCTGAGACTACTAAGAGGCCTCAGGCTGCAATTACATGTACTTGTCAGGAAAGCCACTCTGTCATCTCTTTGAAATAAGGTGTTTTTCTGAATGCTCAGGAAAGAATAAATGCCAGTACCTAGGATATGCTTCAGATTCACCTGTATAATCTGGGTTTGTGTAGTGTGCATAGTGAAATTATGTAATACTTCTCTCATTTTTCTTATGGTATGATATAGGGGAAATGCAGCACTACTTGAACAGTAATTTGCTATTGTCCCATGTTGCTAAAGTATTGCTACTATTACGGAAAATTTGCTGATACCTTTCAGATCCCAGACTCAATATTTGAGTCATCCTGTGTCAAATGAGCTGTGATTCTTGTGTCATCAAGAAATCGGTACAGCATGACACTTTTTCAGGATGATTTCTAGCTGGTAAATGCACCTAAACTATGCTCAAGAAATCCGCTCAAAAGATTAAAAGGTTTTATCTGGTTTTACCGAAATTATTAATAGTTTGCGAAACCCATGTAATGGTGTCAACTATTCACTTCTAGGATTAAAAGAACCTGAAATCAGTATGTAGGTATGAATATACCAGATACAAAGTTCACGTTTATTTTGAGTTTGGGTTCATGCAGTTGTGTGTATGTGTGTGTATGTATATGCACACATATATATACTCTATGCTTGTGAAACATTAGACATTATGTACTGCTTTACATATTTTTTTAAAAGATGTGTGAGTTGCTACAGTAAGTAAACTAGCATTCTTCTTGGAGAGTGGTAGTATCACTTGTGCCAATACTTAAGATTATGGTTTAATTTGCAATTGTTTGTTATATGTATAAGAAACACTAAATGATGATGCTTACTAATTTGCTGCTCTGTTGAAGTCAACAAAAAAGAGTGGAGGGGTTATTTTTATTTTTTTAATCTGAAACTGTGCCTCTGGTGTATCTTTTGATGAGGGAAGCCTGTACTCTGTTTTGCTGTAGTCTTTCCAGCATTTGGAAATCTGTCCTTGCAAGTTTCACTTTCTCATACTCCAAGGAGCAGGAGCTTTAGCATTCATTTGCCATTTTTCTTCTTTTCAATCAAAAAGGTTGTTTTTAAAGATTTTCTGTCTCTGGTGAAAGATGAGCTCCTAGTTGCTCTTGGTTGTTTCTTTTTAATGGCCTCATTAAGAAACCAGCTTACCTCATATAGGGCTAGAAAGGCAGTGTGTATTTACCTTTGCACGTAGCTCTGCTGGGAACGCTTGTAGCTGTGTTCCTCGTCTAGGCTGTGATGAGCTGAAGCAGTGATCTTGGGTATTGTCTCCAACTCCGTCTGTTTTCCTACTGCTGAATCTAAATGGTTGCTCTTGTGCTCCTGCCCTCCTGGGGATAAGCACCCAGCAAAAGATCTTTTCCTCTTTCAGTTTTGGAGAGAGACTACTTCAATGCTATGGCTGAGAACTGCTTTAAAAATTATTTTTATTCCATTTTGTTAAACCGGAACTAATTGCTGAAAAAAAACAAAAGAGAATTACACTTCTCATGCTGGGGAGAAGTGATTACATTCTATCATGATCACCTTCTGTGATCACTTCTGAGAGTAGACAACACAGTCTCTCAAATAAAAAAAAAATGTAAATCACCCAGAAATTTCTTTTCCTGAAAGCATTTTGTGGTATTTCATGGAACAGTTTGTCTTGTGCTAAGTCTTGTCACACTGAAACCACAGCAGCAGCTTTGCTTCCTCAAAAGCCCTGTTGAAGTTCTCCCTGGTCATCTTCTCCTCTTCTCTCTTGCTTCAGTTTTTAGAGCCATCTGTGACCTTCTGCTCACTTCTGTCCGTTTTTTCAGCGCATCTCGTCTTGGCTGTTCCGGTTGTTTTCTTTTGCTATCTGAAGCTCACTTCCTCCCTTAGTCACTTCCTTTCCTCAGGAACACGTGGAATCAGTGCAAGTTTTCACTTTATTTTGGCTGTCTCTTAAATGCCCTAACTCAAGGCAGATATATGGGCACTATAGAACTCCTTCTGAAAGCTTTGGTGAAACCAAGCTGCGGATTTTTAGTACCAGTATGTCAGTTCTTTATCCTTATCCATTGTCATTTGTACATGAGATTTAAAATTTTATGGTCTCTGTGCAGAAGGGTGAGATTTTTCATCTAGAGAGTAGGTTCAAAAGTCAGGAACAAGGCAGTGGCTGCTGAGCAGTCCTAGAAATTTGGATTTGCCCTTTGGTTTACCTTTGGAAGTCTGGCAACTATCTTAGGGGCAAGATGGAGGCTGAGTGGCTTTTCTCTAGGTGTAAGTAGATGCTCTGCAAAGCCTGCAAGGTGTGTGCCACTTTTCTGCCTGCTGGAGAAAAGTTCCTGTCACCGTCTGCCTATCCTGGTTTTGCAGTGCTGTTAGCTGTACTGGAAGATAAGCTGATTTAGCTGTTTTCTTTTTCTTCCCCTGCCCCCCATGAAGGCTTCACTGTAAGAAAGTTCTGTCTCTAATTCTGATCACTTCAGTAATCTCACTTTCAGCGAACTCCACAAAATTGCCTCAGCACTTGCTGACTATCCATCCATATAAAGCAAAGGCAAAGTTTCAGCATGGTACAGTTTGAAAACAAGTTGTTTAACTTGATTCCTGCATTATGAAGAAATGGCAAGATGTGTTACTTAATGTCAAATGTATTTGTTAAAAGACTTTAATAATTTCTGGAGAAAAATGCAATGCTGCTTATTTAACAAAGAAAAGACAAAGTCCTAACGCAGAGGAGTTTGACTCTTTGCTCCCATCTTCCTCAAGCAAAATGATGTCTGCTGAAGCTGTCTCTGAGATTGAGATGATAGTACTTAAAAACCAACAATAAAAACAAACCCATGTTTTCATATGTTGATTTTATTGAAAATACCTCTGTTTGCAAAGTTGTTGTTTAAATTTATTATTCTCATTTCAGACTTTTTTGATGTGACATATGTAGCTATGGAGTTGGAACAGATGAGCTATATTAGTGCCTGGATAGACTGCAGACTTTTAGGCCATTCTTTCTTTTTGCTTCTAGTGTTCTGAAGTATGAAATGTATGTTGTCTGCATTTGGTAATGCTCTACTCATACTTCAGCTAGGCCTGCAATACTGCTGTGCAGTGACTTTAGACATTACGTCTGGGAATACTGCGGTATGGAATGCAACACTACTAACATACCTGATTTAGCATCGCATTTAAAAAATTATAAAAATTTCCACCACCACCACCCCCCCAGGAATTGTGGGCATGTGTGTTTTCTGCTCACAACTCAGAATTAACTTCTAATTCAGTTAATGAAAACTGCTTTTGAAACAAGAATAGCCACGTGAGCTTGTTTCCTGCAGTTCTCAACAGAAAAGTAAAGCTTGGCACCTGGTGTCATGGATGCCAGCTCTTGGTCTGGGGTGATGAACCTCAGTGTAGTTGCTATTTTGTAACCTGGCAGAATGTGTGCTGAAGCTAGTTTTAATGCAGCGGGTCCAGGACTCGGGAACAGTTTAAGGGCTCCATACTCCGGTGCGCTCTGGCAGAGCAGAGCACGGATTTTCTCTCTGTTACTGCTCACATTTGCAGAGCTTTCAGCTGTTGTGTTGTTCCAAGATAGTCCAGATATTTTGTCTGGCAAGCAGCTTTAGTAGGTGTTTTCTCATTTTTTTAACACCATACCTGCGTGTGAGGTGACGCAGGCATTCTGTAGGCTGTTGTCACAAGGTATCGCACACCCAACCTGTCCTGGTGTTTCTAGAAGTTAGAGAAAATTACATTGAAATCTCTCTCATCTTTTATTCTGTGGGATAGGTAAGACAGTATGTAGCAAAAAATATTAGAGACCTATGTCTAATACTATTTTGGTTTGCATGTTAGTCACTAATGATTTTTTCTAGAATCTAATGTGTCTTCTCCATCTCTTTCTTTCTTCATTAGCTCATTATATCCTGCTTGAGCAGACTGATCGCTCCTAGCAGCTGGTTGCTGCCCTTAGCTCAGGCAGCTCACAGGCAGCTGCTTCTGCTACTTTGCAGCAGAGCCTGTGCGAGTGGCTAGTGACACGGCCGAGGAGGGCTGCAGTTCTGCTGAGCGGTGTGCTTGTAGCAGTGGTCCTCTTGCTGGATTTCCTCCAGGAGGAGGAGAAACCAGCCAGTTTTCGAGAGGCTGAGTAACTCCTTGGTAGCTGGATCGAGTTGTAAGCTACCAGCATCGGAGGCTATGGTTGGCAGGATGTCTGACCACTGCCCTGATTTTGTCAGGGACGATGCATCTTCAAACAGCAGTTTCAGCAAGAGTACAAAGGGGGCTCGTGGGGATCTTACTGCAAGGAATCATTTGGCAGCTTACTTAATTGGTGTATAAGCTGTTCAAAAGTAGCTTCCTTTTGAGAACTTCCAAAGAGCAAATACTTTCTTTAACAGACCTGGGAAAGATACAAACTGTGCTGCAGAGTACCTTTGTTACTTCCTAAGTGTAAACTGGTCTGGAACTGTTTCTCCTTTGGGTATTGCTATTACCCTTCATTAACATTTGAGTCAGGCAATCAGAGAATGCAAATGCTATTCTACAATGTTGAGCACTGTCCCGTTTCAGGACTCTCAGTGGTATTTAGCCACTGTATTCTGGTCTTGTTTCTTATACTGCGTATGCATCTGTATATACTTTTTCATTAGTTCTGGTCATTTGGGCTGCTATTTGTCACCTGCAGAGAGGAGGAACTGCTAAAGAGTGATCTAGTTCAGATGATCAGATAAAAATGAATTTGAAAGAGAAACACTTCTGGATAAATACACTGCTCTGATTTTTTGCCAAAAACTTGGGTATATTTTACCTTGAAAGTGATGTGGTGTGGCCCTTCGTATTCTGTTGGTGTGTGTGGAGGTTTGCTGCTTCATACTTTGGGATGGCATGTTAATTTGATGGGCAACAGAAAGGTTTTTGTCAGTAGCTAGCTCGCGTAGAGTAGTCCATAAAGGTGGGATGGGACATGGAGGATGTGTGTATTCTGCTTAGTTGTTGTTCAGAGAAGCACAGTGTAAAACAAACAGTACGAAGAATAATGATAATGATCATCAGAATAATGATTTCCTGAAAACAGAACATTCCAGGGGTTAAAAAGGTAAATCTGAAGGGTTTATGAGCTCCCAGGCAACAGCATCCAAGCAAATACTAGGATTTGAAGGCCAAGTTAATTTTCTTCAGCTTTTTCTTTTTTTTTCCCCTTGAGAATTTGTGTGTAATGATGTATGCTGTGTGCTGTCTGTAGCCAAAGACTTTTGGAAAGTCCTCTGCCTAGGTCTCTATTTCATTCCACTGAAATGGAAAAGGATTTCTAAGGGAGAGAAGCAGGCAGATGTTAAAAAAAGTCTCAAAAAATCTCCTTGTTCATACAGGCTGACAGGATTAACCAGACACTTCCCAATTCTGAGCATAATTTTTATATACCGTTTATCGTTTTTCTAAAGTAAGTAAAGTAAAAGATTTGCTTTTTTATTCCTCTTTATGGCCTCATAACTATTCCAGTTTGCTGTTTGAACTTCATATTGACTTTTTTTTCTGTCTTTTAGGTGATTTTAGGACTAGGTAACTGCTCCATCAAGAAATCCCTCATGCTTATGCATAGAAATCCATCAAATTTTTGCAGAAGTTTATGATGCTACTGAAAAGTACGCTGAATTTAAACAGAACAACAAAACCAAGTAGTGACTAGAAAGTGTGTGTGAGATATGTTTTTTAAAATACAGAGAATATATGCATATAGATGTACATTACAGGTATACAGTGTAGATGTACTTTTTTTTTTTTTTTTTTTTTTTAATGAAGTTGCCTTAGCCCAGGTGATCAGCATCTAAAACCTGTGGAGCAGATGGTTCTCACCGGGAAAGTGAAATGCACAGTGCAATCTAATAGTGCCAGACTATGCAGAACAATCTGCTGCCTGAGCTTGCCTTGCAAGCAGGACGGAAACGGCACAGAAGTTATATGCAAAAAACAGTCACAGGTCAAAATGGGACAGAACCTAAGTTGCTGGAATACTTATAGGGAACAAAAGGAAATACTAGAAGAGCAGCAGGAGAGAATGGATTTTAAATACCTAACTACATTTGAGATTAATTCTCTGCTCTCCCTTATCGAGTTGCTAAATGGTACAGTAGGGAAAGGACTACATTTAGGGGCTGTGATCCCTTTCCCAGGATGAACCCATAAATGCATGCTTTGCCGAGCCCCTTGCATGAGAATAGCTGTAGAGGGTGTTCTTCCAGTCTTGGCCTTACATTAAGCCCTGTAGATCTTGTTCTCCACCCTCTTGCCTTCTCTTGGAGCAACATCCAGGCATTTTATGGTCATACATCTGTTTACTTAACATAATTTCTTTTGCTCCATCATGTTATGTTCTTATAGTTGCAGAATTTCCTGCAGATAATGTGCCTGTACCTTTTCTCAAAATAGTGGTTGTTTTCAGCATGGAGGCATCTTTTTCTTTGATCTTCCAGGAAATTTCTCATCCCTTTAGCAGGCACACAAGCACAGCTTGAAAGGCCTTGGCATAGGAAATTTTGGCTTGCTGCATGAGCTTCTTATAAGATCTCCTTCAGCACAGCTGTATCATACTTGTCTTGTAGAGGTGTCTTCCACCCATCTAAAAGATGCTTCTCTGAGATGAGGGACGGGTTGACAGGTTTGAATCTAATAGATCAGGCTATCGAGGCAGGTAAGTATTAATTCATTATCTCCATAGCGAGTGGGTAGTTTGGATGAAGGTCTGGCAGCAGATGGAAACACGACTAGGAATGAAAGGGAGAGGGAGTGTATATTGCTGCATCGCTGGCTGGAGGGATTCTTGAAGTGATTTATTATATCAGGTCTTCAAATGACTCATGTCCATCGCTGCATCCTAAAATTTAAAATGGTGGTTCTTGTGATTTAATTCTGTTTCCAGCAATAAAAATTCTGACATGTCAGAGTGCTGTGATCTGTGCAGCTGTCCTTTTCAAGCATCCTGTGGTTGAGGGAATGTAATTAGCTTACAAGCATGTGTTACTTCTTACTTGTACACTTCTTCATATTTTGCTTTTATGCTTCCTTTTCCTCACGTACATGTGAGACTGTCAAAAAGAAATTGCCGTTTTCGTTGGCTTGTTTATAATTAAACACTTCTCCCTCACCCCTGTGCTGAAATGTCCGAGTTAGAGCAGGTGCCAATTTATAGTCTTCCAGGGGTGAAGTCGGGGACCTCCACACTGCTGGGGGCTCTTCCACGGGTCTCTTGTCAAAGCTGTGCTGATGGAGTCCTGTTGATGTGATAGTGGATGACTCCACTGCATCCAAGGCAGATAACTTGGGTTAAACACGATACCTGTTATTTGCCTTTTCCTTGGGGGCCTTTTGCACATTCACTGATCCTGGCAGTTTCTGCTTTAGCTTTTGCATGAGAGTGAGGGTTTGCATGGCCCAGACTCTGGCTGTGTCAGTCCAGTGTCCAGGAAGGAAGGAGAAGAGGGACAGGGCAGCAGTGTGTGTTCTGGATTAGCTGTATGCCATGGAGAGGCAAGTTGTTGCTAGGTGTTTGAATGTATCAGTACTTTGGTGGGGTCACTGACAGGGAGGGACAGAGGTCCGTGTCCCTGCTGCGATGTGCGCATGCCCTTCACATGCAACAGTTACTTTGGAGAAGGAGAGTTGTGACTATCAGCATATAAGCTTGAGTCTCTCCCAAGAATAGGATTTGGTTGTGTTTAATACCACCTGATTTTACTGTAATATTGAATTATTTTAATCTCTATGATCCGAGGGTTCATTACTATGAATTATTATTTAATAAAAGGTTTAGCTCAGTTGGTTAGAGCATGGTGCTGCTGATGCCAAGGTGATGGGTTCAGTCCCCATACAGGGCTATGCTGAGGGTTGGACTAGATGATCTCCAGAGGTTCCTTCCAACCTTACCATTCTGTGATTCTGTGTTTCAGAAAAATAGTAGTGAGCCATAGCAACCAGACTGCAGTACTGTTACACCCAGCTCTCTACAGTCATGTAATAAAAAGTAGCTTGTGCTGCAGAGGTGGGTCTGTCCCCCTTATCCTTGTCCTCTCTCCGTTGTTTTCTTTTGTGCAGTAACTGATGCTATGCAGTCAGTGCAAGAGCTTGAGCAGAGCCCCATCTGGGCAAAGTGCTTTCTGTACTATGTTACCCACCATATTTTTTGCACAAATGCATCGGATGGTAGGAAATGACAATGCTTATATAGTCCAATTTTTCATTAGTGGCTGAGAGTGAAGGTGTTTGTACGAAGGGTTTTTTTGTTTTTGTTTTTTAAATCCAGTGATTTAAAGGATTTTATAATCCTTTCTTTAGAAGGCATTTTAAGGCTTCTCTTTTATTTTGTGTTACTCTCGAACCTTTCCAAATATGTTTTTTAAGTGACTTTGGCCTTTGCTTTGAATTTATTATTGTGTAGGCCCTGGGGAAATAGTGCTGCATGGACTGGCTTTGCTTATTCCAAAGGAGACTAAGAACATTTGTCATTTCACATGACTTAATGTCTGTCTTCAGTGCAGAAAGAGAGGAATATGGAAAGAATTAACCTAAAGCAGAGCTACCTGATACAAAGATTGTCAGCATTTCTAGAGAAGCAACAGAACTTGTGCTTTCAAAGTTCGGAAAAACAAGAAAGATCAGTTCCTCGTCTTGGTTTTATGTAGCTTACATTTCTATTAAATAATTTTTGTTGGTGATACTGCATTTATGTGATCAAATAAAGTTTGTGTGTTAATAAGCCCGGTGTTGGGAAGACTCTTGACAGTGTCTTCCACCCATCTAAAAGAGCGGCACTCACATCTGAGATGAGTGCTGCAAACTCTGCGTTCCTAATTTGGGATGCCGATACCCAGGCATTCAGACAGAAGAGCGAAGTACTGCTTCATCCAGCTGAGTGAAGTTGGACATTAAAGTGTGTGTATATATATTATATATAATAATACATTATATATAAATTAATAATATGTATAATAGTATAATATATTATACACACATGCATATATCTGGGGGAGATTCCACCAGCTCTTGGACTGTGTGTTATTAAAACTGTATTGGACAAGCTCTGCCTTCTGCTTTTTCTGCGCCTCTTCCATGTCCCTTGCTTGGATTAGTGTCTAGCAGCTTTTCTTTCCTCCTGTTCTTAAACAGGTAGGTCAGCAATCCCTTATACACTCTCAGTCTTCAGAGCTCTATTTTATTGCATTTTTGAAGAATGTTAAAACTTTTAAATACCAGCTTTCTCCATCAGAAGTCATAGACATATAGGCCTGTTGATCCATGGCCTATATATTCTATGGTAAATGAATAAATTCATTTTTTGCTATTATGCCAGACTTGCCCATACATGCCACAGATTCACTATGAGTTTGACAGTGCTCTACCATGATAAAAATATAAAAATTTTTAAAGGCTAGCAGGTAGTGTTGCTCTCTTTGGAATACATAAGGTCAGTGATTTCATTTTGAGGAGGGTTGCATTTTTCTTAGTTACTCGAGATGAATTTTCATATCGTGCTAAATACGTTTCTAAAGTTTTATTGAACTTAAGCAAATTTTTTTCCTATTCAGCCATGAGACTGTAGCAATGTATGGTAGCTGTTGTGCTGACCATGTCACAGATGAAGAAACTCTACTTTTAGATAATTGCATGAAAGAGGATATACGGAGCAAATTAATTGCATGTTTTCTATAAAAACTTACTTTTGACTTAAAAAAAAAAAAAAAAGTATTGCTGTTCTAATTTACAAATATTTCCTTTCTTTGCTAAAATTTTCCTATGGCTTGCTCAAATATTTTTTTTCCTGAATCTAGTGATAATTCACTTAATTGCTAGTGCCATAGCTGGTGAAGCTTTTTGCTGGACACTTAAATTATATGAAAGAGCAGTTCAACTACTGCTGAAGCTTGTGTGGGATGACAGTGGCTTGCCATCTGGAAAGGCAAAAGGACCTGCTGGTCAGTGACTAGAAAATTTGCGGCTACCAGCATGCAATCCTCAGATCTTATAGCTATGCAGTGTTTTAAGAGCAGCCTGGAGTAGGCCTTTCTTGAGGTCTTGAGAGACAAAATTTTAGGGACTTTTAAGATGTTTTGAGCATTCTGTGAGAATGCTCTGTGTGCAGTTTTGTAGAAATATGTATCATGCTTCATTTCTTAAGTATTAAGGCACTGATTCACTGCATAAAAATAATAAAATATGCAGAAGAAGAATGGTGAAGAATGAAAATATCAGTGAAGAGTTCTTCTCCATCTTACTCTAAAGTTGTTTGTTTTTGTTTCAGTTCAGAAAAATCTTGTAGTTTTGTGTGGCCCCATCCTTTTGAAAAGCTTGGAAACTGGAATGCCAAGGTGTTAGCTCTGTATTTGAATTACAAGAATCAAAGAAATTCAGCTCTGATAAAAATCAGACTTCCTTGTCAAGGCAGGGAGGAGCTGTACTGAAACTTGCTGTTCCAGGTAGTCATGTTTCAGAGTAGAGGGGAGATTTTCAAAGTTTGTAAAACTGACTCAGAAAGCTTGATACCAACACAGGTGTGAATGCTAAAGGCAGGAGTTAGAAGCTCAGCACTGTCTTCATGGAGTAAGCAATACTACTTCTGATTCATTGTGTCTGTTTTCTCTTCTGTGCATTTCTCTGTCCTTGGTTTCAGCTCATGTTAATCTTCTGTCTTGTGTGATAAGAAGCAGGAGTACAGAGAAATGATGTGACTTCCTAGGAGTCACACAAGGATACCAAATACTTACTTTTGGATTTTTTCCCAGTTATTTATAACGTCAGCTACAGTGCGTTTTCCAAAGCATGGGAGATGCTGAAGGCAGTAAGTCCTCTTTCTGTTTGCTGTACTTTGAGTGATTGAATACTCTACCATTTTAGAAAATGTTTATTAGTGGTTGTAATTTGTGTCATGGTGTGTAGTTCTCTTTGGTTATATTCATGCTTGTGAATCTAAGGCTGCAATTCAAAGCACGGTATTTGCTTAGTAAATGCATTTGCAATTCTGCAGACAGTGCTAATACAGACTCCTGCTTCCCGATCTGCGTGACCAACAGCACGTATGGAAGAAGGCTAAACGAAGCCAAGTTATGCATTGCCACTATTTATGGGCACAGTCTCCTCTGTTGTATTATGTGACTGGGAGGGCTTTGGCAAGGAGAGAAGGCAAACTTGTCTTGCAAAGCCCTGCAAAAGCAATTTAGGCATCTGAGATTCCGTCTTATTTTCCTGATAGTATGATTAAAGCTTGCTGTGTATAAACATTTTTTATGGTGAGATTAGGTACTGGGGGTTAACCACGTTTGTGGCTTGTAAATAGCCACGTGGATTACAAATTTCTTACCTAGAGTTTCAGAACTGATGCAATGCTACATATTACTGTTTTTATCCTGATGATAAGTCCTTCTTAAGCCATATAGCGAGGGGAAGATAACCCAGCAATATTGCACCAACTGTTTGAATGTATAGTCTGATTTCAGTGAGCTCAAAGCTCACAATGCTATGATTTTTTTCCTAGGTTGTTTGGGCACAGTTGACGTTTCAACCCATGGCAGGATGCTGATGGCAATGCTGGCCACAGATTGCAATGCCAAGGAGGAAAGGTGTACAAGTATGAGTCTGGCTGCCAGGCTGGTGCCTTACAAAGTTGGCTACAGCATTCCTGCGAGGTTCAGCATGGTTGCTGTTAGGATACATGCAGGGGAAGGCAAGGAGTTTGGTCAGAAAGAAGAGGAAGGGGTGCCAGGAAAGACAAGTGAGCAGGTCCCTCCAGAGGTGTGCTGCTGTTCAGAGTAGGCAGATGTTGGAGATAGCATAGCAGAAGGGGAACAGAAATGGGGAAGGCTATTAGCTCACATCTTTCCAAGCTTGAATTTAGCACTAGGAATAAGAATTAATTCTAGGTGACCATCATTGGGTGCCATAACTTAAGGTAGAAATACTCTGATTTGTAACATTGTGGTCAGTTTGTTCTAGGGCTGACAGACCACGTGAGCTTTTGGGTGTAGGGTCTGCATCCAGGTCACAGCCAGTAACGTTTGGGAGGGTCCTGTGTGTCGAGTCGAAGGACTCTTGGCAGTCACAGACTTCTTTATGGGCTGTGTTGCCCTCAGAAACTGGTGGGCTATCAGATGGACTGCAGATTGGTGCTTGTGACTCTGACCAAAACTCTTGTCAACCTTGTGATGATAAGACAAGGTGACTCGAGCCTTTCTAAAGGTCTAGTTTTCATCATTTTAAATTTACATAATGTAATCATATCTTTAGGTTTAGTTTGCCATTGTAAGTCAACTTGATTGTGAACCTGCTCCTTCACTCCCCTTGGAGTACTCATGAAAGAGTTTGTTTTAATATCGCGGATCCCATGGCTTCACATGCCATAGCCTCTTTCCAGAAGGCTTAGGGGTTGATCAGGAGACAGATATTATACAATATTTTCATTAATTGTAAAAACAAAAAACAAAAGCAAAACAAAAAAGACAAATTCGGTCCTCTTCACAATATATGTAGGAAGCATTAAGTTGATTTTCATCAGCATGTTGGTCAAACCACTGGTGAAACCTCATCTGGAATAACACATGCGGTTCCAATTGTCTGTTTTTAAGATGGAGTCAAACAAAAGCAGGTAGAGAGGAAAGGCTACTAGGAGGGTAAGGGGGGAGAACCGATGGACCGGGAGAGACTGGAAACAGCAGTTAGGTCATCTTTCCTCCAGCGTTTTCCCCTCTATTTTATTTAAAAGATAATGTTAGTACAAGGAAGAATATTAATACAGATAACTCAGCTGGGACTTAGAAATGTTTGTCATCTTCAGAGGAAAAATATTCTGGAATGATTCCACTGGAATTACTAAGGACAAAATTAATTTAAATTTGAACATGGTTAGATTTTTTTTTTTTTTTTTTTTTTTTTTTTTTTTTTTTTTTTTTTTTTTTAGGAATTCACAAACAGAATTACCAGAATAAGGCTTTGATGCCTTTTGCTCCTAGGTTTCAGGAGCCTCTATGAAAATCGTGACTGAATGTTTATGCATGTGTGTTTAACATGTCTTGACTGATTAAACTTTTTCATTTGTTTTAAAATGCTTAATCTATATATGTTTGTGACCTAAATTGATAGTGCTATAGAAAGCAGAATTCTGACATGGGGCGCATATCAACTGGATTCTTCTCAGTGTGTGGACAAGTTCTTCCTGCAGTGTGGTATCTCTGGAAGGGCTTTAGTTTTTTCTTTTTTCTTCTCCTCCTCTCCCCCTTTTTCTTTTTCCTTTGCTCTGAGTGCTTCAGAGAGCAATTTTAGGGTGGAAGTAGCCATATGCTTTTTAAATTATTATTATTAATGCATGAGACAAGGTTGCAATTTCTGTTCAGATTTCCTATTGCAGTTTATAAAAAATGGAAATTTATGCAGATTTTGAAAATTAAAATTAAATCCCAAACCTCCTTTAAAGTAGTTTTTGAATAGGTTGATGAAAGGACTTGTAGAAGAGGAGCAACAAATAATCTTGAAAGCAAAGAAGGTTTGCTTTCATTATCTTGAAAATTTAGAAGCATATTAGAAGCAAATTTGGAAGTACAACTCTGTCCCTGTAAACACTTCCAGAAACTGGAATTTCTGACTGATTTACAAGGGATCGTTGGACTGGACTGAAATGGTAGCTCTATTAACCTGGCAGAGGGTAAAACAGATTAATGCAGGCAGTGCTGATATTTTCGGTTCTGTGAAGCAGAAAACAGACATTGAAAGCTGCTTGTTCTTAAATGAACTATGTGAGTTGTCCCTCAAGATACTATTCTCCTTGTATGAACAATTGTTGTTTCCAAGATGCTTCAGTGTTCTCCAAGGTCCTCTGCAACAAATGAGCTGAAGTGTAGACAAAGTACGTGTCCATGGCTAAGCTTATACAGTAAGAACTGTGATTTAAAGTCAAATGTCCTGAAAGCAGGACACAAGCACAAACTAGTCACAGCAAGGTAAGTGTGAAGGATGGATTTATAGCGCCTCTGCTTTTCCCAGCAGCTGCTTGTCTGTGCAGAGCTCTGCCATTGCCAGGGCAGAGCAGCCTGCCTGTCCACGCAAACCAGATACTTCACAGCTGGCCCTTCATTAGGGGTCATCGCATCTTACGGACTCATGAGTGGAAACTCTGGGGTATGGTTTTGCCAAATTGCTTATTACTGTTTTCTTTCCTTTTTCTTTTTTTTTTTTCTTTCCCCATTCCTTGGGGGTTTTGGTTAACTTTGAGTACCACAAATAGACATCCAGTATTTATAGGTTTTAACAGGAATCCAGCTTCTGTGACATGCTTATCGTAAGGTCTCAGCTCTTCACATGAGTGCTATGAAAACACGTAAGTATTTGAAGCGCTGCTGGGTGTGCCGGTGGCTTCCATGGAAGAATCCATAAGGAAATGACTCCGTTCTGCATTTGAACCCCGGTGTGAGAGAGTGCCAGGGAAACAGTATGGATCCAGATTTTGGAGTAGGAGAAAAATGGAGCATAGTTCTCTTAAACTGGTGCAGTCCATGCTTTGCACTGCATATGGCAGGATTCCAGGGAGGGCGGAAGGGGAAAGGCAATATTATGATCTTTGGTAATTGAAGATGATAATATGTATGCAAAGAAAGCTGAATTCTGGTTCCTTAAAATGTTCTTTTCGATCTTTTGCTATGTGTATTGTGTTTCTGTTAAAGATGACAAGGATAGAGCTTTTTTTTATGACCTATAAAAAAAATGCATGAAGTTGCAGGCTTTTATTTCAAATGGAGAGAGAAATGCAAATATTAAATGAAGAGATCAATTGCAGGGATTAGGCTAAAATGAGTTTCATGTTTTGTGATACTCGTTTTGTGGACTAATATCGTAGGAACCTCTTTGATTTGATATTTTTTAACCCCAAGAGTTGATACTGACTTTCGGAGTTTTTGTGCAAGTGTGAAGCAGAAAGAGGAATCTTGAAATCCTTAAAGCTGAAATAGCCACTTCAGAAAAGGGTTGTGGAGTCAGCAGCAACATGCAAAGGAGGAAAAAACCACAGAGGTGGTGGTAGTGCCACAACTCATTTATCTAAAACAAGATAATTCTCCAGTCTCCGAAGTTTATACTGAGGGAGTTTGTGTCCCTCGCACTGCTGTGATTTGTGAGAACAACTCCATTTCTAGTCCTCCCCATTCGTGTTGTTAGTGCACTATCTTACTAAAGGTGTGAGAGACTAGGTACAAGGTGGTTATGCTGTACGTGTATCTAAAGCACAATATCCCAAACACACCCCAAGAGGACACAGAAAATGAGCTAACGCACTTAACTATATTTAAAGCAACGAACAGCCTGTTTGCTCATTTTCCGTGTCCCCTGGGGTGTGTTTGGTCTCACGTGTATTATTTCTCTATCTTTTGAAAATGTGACCCGATGAATGGATGCTAGTGCATTATCATGCAGAAACTCTAAAGGAAACCAGCCTAAACATCCAACGTCACCAGCACTGGGCACCTGTGATATGGCTGAGCAGGCCAAATAACTTGCGTGGGCCCTGTGCAAAGGGAGCCCGTGGGTGGTAGCGCTGGCAACCAAGCTGCTGTCCCATCGCTTAAGAATAGCGAGTTTGTTTGGAGGAGGCAGCCGGGGTGGGAGGACAGGAGACTCTGCTGGGAATGTCCATCTGCTGTGCCTGCTGCTGAGGTTACCTGCCTGCGAGTCCTTGGCTAGAGGAACCTGTATGGAGAAAAAATAGCTCCCGTGGCTAATAGCCACAACTTGGGCTAGAAGGGATGCGGTCAGTTTGGGAGCTTAAGAAAACAAAGAGAATGACTTTTCTTAGGATCATTCAACTTCAGTGTGAAACTTGATTTTGCCTCTTACCATTAGATCACAACACTTTTGTATCCTATTCAACCAATATACAATTGCATGTTTTGCATCTGCTAATGCACTTACTCTTACAGCTGCTGCTTCCGTGCGAGAAATGCAATGCTATTACCATACCCTCCTG